>NC_134861.1:23445000-23801250 GCF_049852395.1 Peromyscus maniculatus bairdii | reverse complement strand
AACACAGTATACAATGAAGCTACAACGTGATTTTCAAATCTGCATAAAATAAATATGTATAATACAATACAACATATAATGAAGTTATAATCACACATGGATTTTCAATCTACATTATCCTTAATTATGTAATGTTAAAAAACTTATTGATAACTTTCATAAATATCTGTCCCCACAATAACAGCATTTATTGTTTATAAAATCATTGATCTTTATTAAAAATAGAATAACAAAGCCCGGCGGTGGTGGCGCACACCTGTAATCCCAGCACTCGGGAGGCAAAAGTAGGTGGATCTCTGTGAGTTCAAGGCCAGCCTGGTCTACAGAGCTAGTCCAGGACAGGCTCCAAAGCTACAGAGAAAAAAAAAATAGAATAACAAATATTAAACTTCAAAATTAATAACTTTATTTCAACTCAGTTTCAAGTTCTGGGTTTCTATACTCTTTTTTGTTCTCTTCCTCTGGTCAATCAAGTCATTACTAAATATTAAAGGCAGGAATATAAGGTTCATGTAAAAGCCAAAGAAATACAGAGTAGTTAAAAATTTCAAACCAATTGGTCTACAAACCAACTTGCTTTTTATATCATTCTCAAATCTCTTTGGTTTAGCTTTCCAGTCAACACAGAGATCAGCTGTAACAATCTACTATCTTAATGAGTAGTCTATGTGCAACTACCCTGCACACCAAACACAAGGCTTACTGAGCTTCTACATGCAGCTTGCAAAGATTATCTTCTAAATAGCTAAAGAAATTTGTACATATAGAATATAAACCCAACTTTTTTACAAAGGCCAAACAAACTTGAATAATGTACAGCTACACACACTCCTACATCAAACACACAGAGAGAGAGAGAGAGAGAGAGAGAGAGAGAGAGAGAGAGAGAGAGAGAGCCCTCCACACTCTACCAGACCTCTACTTAGCTAAGAAGTTCAGTTATAGTCATTAAAAGGATTATCCAAAATAAGCGCCTGCATAACAGTATCTGGGATGGGGTTGGAATGAGCTATATATTTAACAGAGCGTGTCAAATGTGAGGATTCCCATTCTTGAGACTATATGTATTACCTAAATGAAACTATTTGAAGTCTGAATACTGCATTCAATAATACAGCCCTGGAAGGAAGCTTTTTTTTTCCCCTTCCTCAAGTGAATTTGATGCTCTGAAAGACTGACAGCTTTGGAGGCAAAAGTAGAACTCTAAACTAAATTAAGCATTCACAGAACAAACACTGCAGCTGCAAGAGCAATTCAAATTTCCTATCACCATGTTTCAATCCTCTTTTAAAAGAATGATTTCTGAGGTCAGAGGTTACTCCCATTTTCATGGCTATTCAGCCCCCAGCTAATGTAGCTAACATGGGTGCTATTAAATGGTGGCAATTTTGATAATGGCTATATCTGCAGGAACATCCAGTCATTTTATAAAAAGCTGCCAACTACTATAAAAGTAGTGATTTTTCAATTCAAAATTGTTTCTGTAACATTTTATCTAAAGTTGGTTTGCATGACTCAAATACCAAACTAATATTGTTAAAATATTAATGACATGAAATTATAAGTACATTATACCCCAAAAGTTTTAACAAAAATTTATATAAATAGAAATACATCATCAAATAAGGCACGAGCAATGGCCCAATTGCTTGGACTCAAAAGAGCTCCCAAATGGTCTCTGATGAGTGTGTCTGAATCTGTACAAACAGACATGTATTTCACAGACTGAAAAGAATAACTTTTTCCTTTGAATCTCCTCCAATAGTTACTGGGAATAATATACCACTCTGCAATATAATTCAGAGAAACTAGAACACTGTCTGCAATACATTTGAATGTATACTTTTAAAACGTTTATTACATTTGTGTAATATGTGTATACACACCATAGCACACACGTGAAGGTCAGAGGATAACGAGCAGGAATGGTTCCTCCTCCTTCTGCCATGTGGGTTCTGGGAAGGGACTTTATGTTGTTTGACCAAATTAGTGAAGTCTACAGATGGAATACACGCCTAGCACATGTGAGGCCCTAACTTTGATGCCCAGCACCCCAACTGATCGGTAAAAAATAAGTCAAATCGGTTTTGAGTCTGTGTCTGATTGAGTATCTGATTCACAGGAAAACATGAAAATAGACATAGTTCATGTATGTCTGTCAGTTGTGACAGCCGACAGAAACACTTAAACTCGTTCTGATTTATTTGTGATTACCACCGAGTGTCTTAGAAGATGGAAAGATAGTTGTTCAAGATGGTGCATGCCTCTAATTCCATCATTCTGGAGACTGCAAACTATTTCAAGCTCAAAACCAGCATGGACTCCATAGTAAGACTGGGTCAAAAAAATGGACAAATATTGCTGGGCGGTGGTGGTACACGCCTTTAATCCCAACACTCGGGAGGCAGAGGCAGGCGGATCTCTGTGAGTTTGAGGGCAGCCTGGGCTACAAAGTGAGTTCCAGGAAAGGCGCAAAGCTACACAGAGAAACCCTGTCTCAAAATAACAACAAGAACAAAAAAATGGACAAATACAACAACTCAACAACAGGAAGAACAGGAGGCAAGAGGGTCTCTTTTTGTGCTTTCAGAATATTGAAAAACATCTAAATGTAACCAATACAACATCATTCATGAGGTCAACGGGAGACATACACAGCTTTTTAATTTACAAATATGACTACATTTGAAGATAGAAAGGAACTTAAAAACAAAATCATCCAGAATTAAGATTGAAGGTTTTCAATTATCTAAACAGAAATATCGCTGGGCGGTGGTGGCGCACGCCTTTAATCCCAGCACTCGGGAGGCAGAGCCAGGCGGATCTCTGTGAGTTCGAGGCCAGCATGGGCTACCAAGTGAGTTCCAGGAAAGGCGCAAAACTACACAGAGAAACCCTGTCTTGAAAAACCAAAAAAAAAAAGAAAAGAAATATCTTCTTTACTTCTGTATTTCCACACGTAAACCAAAGTTACTTTTTATTTAAGAAACTGCCTCTTTGAGAGAAGGCCTCTCCCTCCCCAGCCCCTCACTGCCTGTGGCAGGTGGGAGAGCTGGCCCTGGCCCTCACTGGCTGCAGCACACAGGAGAGCAGGCCCTATACCTCCACCTGGCAGCACTCCAGAGCTGACCCTGTTGATGGGGATGCAGGTTAGCCGGCCCTGACTGCTTAAGAACAGGAGAGCCGGAAACCGCTCCTCTCCACATACTCCCCATATACTCCCCACAGCAATAGGGAGGGCGGGCCCTAAGCCTCACACGGGCAAAACAGTAGAGCTGGCCCTGGTGGGTGAGTGCTGGTAAGCCAGGGCATAAAAGCAGGAGAACTGGCCCTGCCCCTTGCTGCCTGCTGCATTGGGTGAGCTAGCAGGGCAGTGCTGGAGAGCTCCCCCAGGTGGTGATGATGAGGAAGAGCTGGCCGGCTAACCAACTCAGCTACCACCCAGGCCCAGAACCAGGGTTATAAATCAGCCCACCCCAACATCCACCTCATCTATGATCTGCTAGAGCACGTGAAGGGGCTGGTCCTGCAGACCCAAAGCTGCAGAGTCTACATGACACAGGACAACGACAGGGTATCCAAGAGGCATCCCAGTGAAGGCTAGTGTCAATAGTGCAGCAGAAGTCAGAGGCCTCAAACCAGACCCAATGACTCATAGCAACAAGTAAAGATGTATGGACTAAAGGGTACACTGTGTGACTCACTGGGCCAGACCACAGCTTCTACGCTGAGAATTGTTTGTTTGGTTGACTGATTTGTTTTGTTTTGGGGGGGTAGGTTGTAAGGGAAGAGGGTGGATTCGAGGAGATAGGGAGATGAGTAGGATCAGAATACATGATATGAAATCCACAAAGAATCAATAAAAAGTTTAAAAAGGAAAAAAAAGAAACTACCTCTTCAATTTAATAACTTAACATCCTGGACTTACATAGGAATGCAAATTTATTTGTTTGTTAATTTGTTTTTGAGACAGGGTCTCTCTATTATGTAGCTCTGGATGTCCTGGAACTCACTATGTAGACCAGGTTGGCCTTGAACTCCCAGAGATCCACCTGACTCTGCCTTCTGAGTGCTAGGATTAAAGATACGTGCCACCATGCCTGGACAGCAAGGCTTTCTTTTAATGTATCAAAGATGACAAAGTCTATCAAGAGGAAAGCTACTGTTCAAGTCTGATTTGATGAAGACCTACTTGAAAAGATGATACATGATAATGTAAATAATTACTCAAACAGTAGGATATATTAGAATTCTTTGAAGTAACAGTTAAGTTTATAGAATTGTAGACAAAGAGCACACAATAATTATTCATAGAAAATCAAATAGGGCCAGCTGTTTAGAGGATCTTCAGATCTTCAAGTGTGATAAACAATACACAGATACCTTGAGATTTTTGTGATCTAAATCATAAGATAGAGTCCCTACCTGAATTCCTGACCAATCAGTAGAAGTATTCTTTAATTCTACTTCGGTATTTTGAGAATTCTTATTTCCAAAATTTCCTCAAACTATAATCCTGGCACCAAATAAATAAATAAATACAACCCACTTCATTCTATGGTCCTTGCACAATTGCACCACCTAGTGTTTCCTAGGCAATAATCATACAAACTAAACACAAGTCTCTATTAAAATCTCTTCATCACCCTGATAACACTATATTAACCATCCAAAGTTCAATTTGTTACCCTTATTTTGCTTATAAAAATTTAATTGTCTGAAGTTTATTAAGACTTAAATGTTTTAATATTTGAATTTCTAGATCTGTGCTAAAGTGCACATTTCCAGTATGTCTAAACTGATTAGATATTATTTCAAAAAGACAAATTTTCTGTGTATATAATGTAGGTCACATGTGTGTATAGGTGTGCATCTGAAAGCCAGAGGCCTACCTTGGATGCTATTCCTCAGGACCTGTCCACCTTGTGCGGAAAGGACGACTCACTAGGATCTCTGGCTCACCAATCAAGCTCGGCTGACAGGCCTACAAGCTAAGCTCCAGGTGTCTGCCTGTACCTGCCCCCTGTACTGGGACTCTAAGCATGAACTACTACATCTGGCCTTTTCACTTGGATCCTAGGATCCATTCCAGGATGCCATGTTTGCACAGCAAGCACACTGCCCACTGGGCCATCTTCTCAGCCACTGGTCACTTTTAAAATCTAGAATTTCTCAATGTCAAAACAAACAGAGAAAAAGGAGAAATTGTAGGCATCCTCTTCATGGATGCTTCCTCTTCTCTCTACTCAGAATGTTGAGGGAACAGAGAATGTTCCTCACCCACAACCATATTTCCAGAGAGAGAGCTATTCATGAATAAGGAAAGATATGCTACTAAAATTTCCTCAATAAGTAATTGCTAGATTTTTAAAAATTAATATTTCTGTTCTAATATTAAGCAATAACTTCTTCAAAGCTTTATCCATAACTCATAGGTAAATGACCATAATTATACTAAATTTACAACATTAACCTGACACTCATTTAATAGTGTACACAATGATTATAAGTTATTACCAGGTATAAGTGATAAATTGTTCATATGAATTACTATAATCAACACTGCCATTATATAGCTAAAACTAAACACTTACAACTTGAAGGAGAGAAAGGGAACCTAGTTAGGACAGAAAGGTATTCTAAAGTCCTTCCAAAGACTTTATATTCTATCATGGACACTTGAGAGAGCCAACCGTATCCCTTCTCTAGCAGCAGTATGTCATGGTTGTGGATACGCAGAACTCTAGCTGGTAAATACACAGTTCTCCAACTTGCCAGCAACATCCGAAAGCCAAGAGAGAGCCAATTTGGCTTAGAATAGTGGTCCTAAGCATTAATGTATATGTAGGTTAGGGTGGGGGTGGAGAAAGACAGGGGTGGGAAGACAGAGAGACAGAGACAAACTTGGAAATGGAGTGCATGAATTCAAACTGATAGCTAATCTCGCCTCCCACTCAAACAGCAGATGCATGAGGTATTCTAGCAGATCTTTCTTGGACTGGGTCTATTTCCCTTCTGACCTCTAGTTAAGATATGACTTGTTGCCGGGCGGTGGTGGTGCACGCCTTTAATCCCTGCACTCTGGAGGCAGAGCCAGGCAGATCTCTGTGAGTTTGAGGCCCGCCTGGGCTACAGAGCGAGTTCCAGGAAAGGCACAAAGCTACACAGAGAAACCCTGTCTCGAAAAACCAAAAAAAAAAAAAAAAAATAGGAAGATATGACTTGTGTGATCTGCTTATTTGTCTAAAACTGAACATGAGTAACAACTCAAGTGACCCTTGGTGCAATGATGTCAAGTACAAACCAGATCCACCTAAAAATATGCATGGGTTCTTGACCACTGACTATCTTCCCTAGCGGCTTAAGTACATAGAAATGACACCTTGCCCTCTAACCACCTCTGCCAAAAGAAGATAATGATCCACAAAAGCCTGACCTTCCAACCCCTCTACTCTCTTTTGACAAGTTCTTGTTATACATCTTAAGAGATACAAGGAGTTCAGATAGAAAAGCATTGTGAAATATGAATGTGGTTTGAAAATTCAAACTTTTAAAGAAGAATCTTTCAGGGTTGGGGATTTAGCTCAGTGGTAGAGCACTTGCCTAGCAAGCACAAGGCCCTGGGTTCGGTCCTCAGCTCTGGAAGAAGGAAAAAAGAGCAATCTTTCTACAGGCTAGTCTAGTCCGTTGCTCCCTTGACTTGCGACCCACTATGGTGAGACAGTGTCTCAAATCTGAGAGCCATGTCTCTCAGAATTCCAGACCTACCCCAGAACCCCAACGGTCCATGATTTGGAAAATGCCATGAGATTCTACGGTCACAGAAGCATAAAGGTGATACCTGTGGGAGCCTTAGCCTATTATTAGCTTCTCTAATTGACAAAACCAAGAAAAACGGGTGTCATTCTCATTTCTCCTAAAGGCTAAAATGAAAATGGAACTTTTTAAATGCTTAGATAGGGCAACTGACAACTGGGAACCATGAACATGAACTGAGAGCAAACAGTGATAATAGCTTTAAATTCAAGAGGAAGAAGACAAACTATAGACCTGGCCCACACACTGGAAATCTAACCGACAACCCACCTCTGGCATGAAGCTGAAATCCTCAGCATACAAAGGCAGGGGAAGAGACCCATGCCATTGCTCTATCTCAGCACTCTAACGAGTTACCTTGGAACTAGAAGAGCATTGCTCCCAAGAAACTGTAGCCTAACATCAGCCATTGCTTAGCCCCAGAGTTGCCCCAGATGAGTAAATGGTTTAATACACAGCAGAAGCAAACATGGTTTCCTCTGATGACTAAATGCTTTCATGCTGGAGGCAAAAGATGTCCTGATATAATTTTTCTAATAAATCTTATTGGAAGCAACACATTAAGAGAACAAAAAAAAAGAAAAGAAGGCAGCAAGCTCAGACTTAATGTTAGAATCATCAGGCAAGGAATATAAAATAGCTCAACTTTTATCTTTAAAGAATGAAGACCAGCCGGGCGGTGGTGGCGCACGCCTTTAATCCCAGCACTCGGGAGGCAGAGGCAGGCGGATCTTTGTGAGTTCGAGGCCAGCCTGGGCTACCAAGTGAGCTCCAGGAAAGGCGCAAAGCTACACAGAGAAACCCTGTCTCAAAAAAAAACCAAAAAAAAAAAAAAAAAGAATGAAGACCAAGCTTGAAAACACTGCTTAGGAGAGCAAACTATAGTTGTGTACTGCATAATGATGTCCTGGTCAATGATGGACCACATACACAACTGTGATTCCAGATGTTGTTATTCTATGTCCTGGTCAATGATGGACCACAGACACAACTGTGATTCCAGATGTTGTTATTCTATGTCCTGGTCAATGATGGACCACAGACACAACTGTGATTCCAGATGTTGTTATTCTATGTCCTGGTCAATGATGGACCACAGACACAACTGTGATTCCAGATGTTATTCTATGTCCTGGTCAATGATGGACCACATACACAGAAGGCCAAAGACAAAAGCCAGCCAGCTAGAAGGGCTTCAGAGAAGGGACAGTGATACAAACAGTGGTTTCAACAGCACGAGAGGGATCCTGTGCCTAGAGAAGGTGGCTGTGTTCCTAGAGCTCTGCCCTGTGATAGAGATCAGTCCAGCGTCCAAGTGGCTGAAGGCTCGCTCCTGTGGATGGTACTGCTGGAAGGTGGCAAGACCTTTAAGAGGTAGTCTAAGAGGAGGTCTGCAGGTCTTTGAAAGGTCTGTGGAATCTGACCTTTCCACTTTTTCCTACTTTCTGACAGGAGGTGACTAGCTTTGTTCTATCTGCCTCAGGTTTCTGCCATGACATGCTCCTCACTAGAGGCCCAGGGCAACAGAGCCAATCATGGACTAAAACAGTCAAAACCTTCCTGTGAAACAATATTTAATATTCTGTAGTCTATTCAAAATGACAAGTGTTGCTGGGTGGTGGTGGTCCACGCTTTTAATCCCAGCACTTGGAAGGCAGAGGCAGGCGGATCTCTGTGAGTTCAAGGCCAGCATAGTCTACAAAGGGAGTTCCAGGACAGCCAGGACTGTTACACAGAGAAACCCTGTCTCAAAACACCAAAAAGGAAAAAGAGAAAGAGAGAGAAACAAGTGTTTTATTATATTACCTTAGCTTCCTCTCCAGTTGCTGAAAAAAAAAAATAATAAGAGCAACTTGGGGGTGAAAGGTTACAGTTAGTTCCAGTTCCAGGTTACAATCCATAAGCAAAAGCCAAAGGGTCAGTAACTTGAAGCAGCTAGTCACATTGACAGTCATAAGCAGAGAGAAAACGAATGCATGCATGCTTAGTGCTCAGCTAGCTTTCTCCTTTTCAGTCTGTCCTAGGCCCTCAGGCCCAGAGAATGGTGCCACCCACAGTGGAGTGGGTCTTCCCACTGTGATTAATGCAATCAAGATAATCCCCTGAAGAAATGCTACAGGACAACCTAGCTAGGCAGTGAGGGCATTAAGACTCTCTTCCCACGTAATTTTAGATTATGTCAAGTTGACAATCAAAACTATCAAACTACCCAAAGAATGTTGTGAAAAGTTGTTTCACTACTATCAATATTTAATTTCGGCATTCATTTTTATTAGCTTATAGTAATTGCATAAATTAATGGGATCCTTTATATAATTTTCAAATATGTATAAGTGGACCAAGATCATAGTCATTCCCCACTTTCTCCATTACCCTCTCCTGTCTGCCTCCAACTCCCTCTTCCAAACAGATCTCTCTTTATCACTGGTTTCTTGAGATAGGGTCTTACTATATAGTCCAACCAGAGGGCCAACTCACAATCTTCCTTTATCAACTCAAGAATACTCAGGCTGCAGGTGTACTAGTCATGCCTGACTGTTATCTGTTGTGTTTTGGTTGGATGTTTGTGGTGGTAGGGCCTGAACATGGGGACCTGGGAATCCTAGGCAAGTGCTCTTCCACTGAGTTGCATGTCCAGCTCCAGTGGGGACACTCTGAAATTGAGCAAAATGCTGAGCTTACAATTTTCTTTATAAAAGATGCATTTTTTCTTCAGACTGGAGAGATGCTTCAGCCAGTCAGCTGCTTGCTACACAGCATGAGGACCTGAGTTCAGACTCCCAGCACACATGTGAAAGGTAGGAACAATGTAAATCTCTGTAATCTCAGGGCCAGCCAGCATAGACAATAAACTCCAGTTTCAGTGACAGATCCTGCCTTAAAATATAAGGTGGAAAACAACAGAAGAAGACATCCATCATTAATCTCTGGCCTCTTCATACAGACATGCACATATCCATATACACACATGTAAACCACATACACACAGCAAAAAATTGGTATAAATGTTTTTCTATTTAGTCTCTTTATATTTTGTTGTTTGTCTAAGAACAATTGTTCTTAGAAAAAGAAATACACCCATACCAATACACTAAAAATTATTTTAATTTTCACTAGGTTTTGGAAAGTAATCACATGCAAATTTTAAAATGTTATGTCTATATTAGGTAATAAGTGTTCAAAGGATATTAAAAGGCAATTCAGTTTTAAATAGATAAGACTCTGACAAACACAGTAGTTCCTCTTTTGGAGTTGATAAATTGTTGGGAAGACAAAGAACACATACAGAAACAGTAAAACAAAGATGTGGAATGTTGAAGAGGAAGTGTATGATTAAGCAGCAAGCAAAAGGCACTAACAAAGAAACTATGGCATTACTTCATACAGAGAGGTCACCATGAGCCATGGATGATTAGAAAGAGCTTCCTAGAACACCGAGCTGTGAAGGAACATGAAATCATAAACTCCGCAGACAGATGGAAAGGAAAACACTTATATTGCTGTATGAGGCTGCGCGTGCCTAGGAAGACAAGCAGCATGTGTTCTCTCTCCTATATAGACCCTAGCTTCAAAGCTTTTGTTTTGTGTGCTTAACTTGGAGTACATGTGGAAACCAGCAAACTAGAAGAGGACCATTTGGAACAGACTCATTAAAGGATGGGAGACAGTAAAATAATTGGTAAAATGCAAGTAAAGATGGAGAATCCTGGGGAAGAAAAGAGTCAAGTAATGATGTCGGGGTGGGGCGTGTATGAAGGGATAGAAGAAGGTTTAAACAAAGTAAAGAATGTATGCAAAAGCTATTCAGAAACTTACAGTTTTGCAATTTGTCCAAAAAAATATAATTAGATAATTTAGCAGAGCACAAGTAACATAAAGCAACATGGAGGGCATATGAAGGTTGAACGTTTAAGCAGAGATGAGGGTAAGGGGATGGGAGTGGGGGTAAGGGGTGGGTCAACCACAACTAAGGATGTATGAAGAAGCTTGTGGAGACACAGTAGTTTATAAACTAATATGCTTTTGAGGGGGGTACTCTGGGGGCTGGAGAGATGGCTCAGCAGTTTAGAGCACTTCCTGCTCTTCCACAGGACCCAAGTTTAGTTTCTCACACCCATGCAGGGTGGCTCACAAGAAGCTCTAGATCTGATGCCCTCTTCTAGCTTCCACAGGCACTCACATCCAAGTGGCAGATGCACAGAGACATACACATGCATGAAAATAAAAATTAAAATAAGCTTTTTTTATAAGTAGTTTTAACAGAGGAGCCCTGCACTGTGGAGCAATGTTGCCCTCAGAATACATGGATTATCAAATGAAAATATCTATAGAACAGGCAGGATCATTCACTATGAGTTACTAGTCAGAGAAGCAATAAGAACCACCAAAATAGCACAGGTCATTGCCCTTGCTCTTGGTTGCCAACAAGAACTAGATAGTAAGACTTTATTGTTGAAGATACTGCACACTTTGGTTCCAGAATATATAAATCAATTTCCAACTAATCTGGAAACGCTCTACCTGTGGGCTAGCTTTCATGCAGCCAAAGGGGCTATGCAGGCTGCTGAGGAAGAAAAGTCATCAATGACCTTACCCAGTGCTGGACCTACTACTAAAATACTTACCTTCCAGAACATGCCAAGTGAGATGCACCCACTGGCACATTATTGGCATGACAGTCATGGGGCAATCAACTGTTTTCTGGGTGGATTTGAGATCTGCTTCACGGGAGGGATTTCATGCCCAGTTTTGTAAACCTATTCAAAAGCCCATGGAGGGGAGGTCAGATATCTAGGGGAACCCTATCATTTTTCTCTAAATAGTCATGTGAAACTGCATTCTAAATATTTATGCCCATACAACAGATCAGCTATACTCTCAATCTTGATCAGAGAAGCTTTTGCAGTGGGTAGTGGTTAAAAAAGAGTCATAACTCATCAAAGAGCTGAGAATAAATGACTGAGTGCTCAGTACTACATGGGACATCTTTATCAATATGCCCTAACCCAAGGCTCAGGAAACATTGTGGAAGAGGGAAGAGAAGTCTGTAAGGACCGCAGGGTGGAGGAGATATGTGTGAAATGCTGCACGGCAGTTCTACACATGAACTCACTACAGCATGAATTGTACAAAATCAAACAGAATGAGGGACTGGTTCCTAAGGCCTCAACCCAAACTGAGGAACTACTAGCAGATGATGGCTACTGAAGAAAGAAAAGCCACTTTTTGTTTCTGGGATAGCCACTGGCAGGTTTATCATAAACCAGTAGGACAACACTAACTGGACTCAGTGGGTTACTAATTAAAATTTAAAGACAAAGTTGGGGATGTTCCAAGAAGAGTTGAAGGGAGTAGTAGGAGTAGATTTGACCAAAATACATTATATACATCTATGGGACATTCATAGAATTTTTAAATAAATTTAAATCTATTATTGAAAAAAAAATAAAAGAAATCACTTCCTAGGACCAATGAAATGACTCAGCCAGTAAAGACATTTATTTCCACACCTGAGGACCTGAGATTCACGCCTGAGCTTCATGTGGTAGAAGGAGAACCAACTCCAACAAGTTATCGTCTGAGCTACACATGTGCACCAGAGTACATAAGCATAGTATATAAATGCACATGCGCGTGCACACACACATCCACGAAAAGAGAAATGTTAGCATATTAGCAAGTATTTAGAAAACAGAGGTCATTTCCTGTGATTATAACCAAAGTTTTCTTCAATGTAAAATGAATAAAAGTGTGTCTAAAGATGATTTCTACAAAGCAATAAAGAAAATATGTTATCACAAACTATACAAAACCCTTGAATGCCAAACTAAAGACTGTGAAATGAAATTTAACCTGTCTGGGCATAATAGCTTTGAAAGAAAGCCTCTAAGACTTTTGTTTCCACCTGGGGAAAGTCTTCATATTTTAAGAGTTTTATTCTACCCACACCACTAAAGAGGTGAGGGAAGGGAAGAATGAACATAAAAATAAGTTTGATTAAGTTTACCAACTTTTTACAAGTAGCAAAAAAGTCGTAAGTAAATAGAGTGAACTCAACTTCAACTGTCAAATTCCACTTAGGAAACACGATACTGCCTTTTCTTCTGTTCTCTTCAAGGAGGAGGTATGTATTTTAAGCTTGTGCGAATATTTCCCCATCTTGGTACATGTCAGAGCCAGTTGTTTTTGCAGCTTTGAAGTCACTTCAAGGTCTGTTATTTGGGTAGGGGTGACAGCCTGGGGTGCTTGTCCTCCAGGGTGCTATTTTTCCTAATTCTGCTCTGTTAAGAAATGATTTATGTACTTTGGACTGTAGGGTATTTTTCCAAAGATTTTTAAAAAAAAAAATAAACCCAGCAAGTCCCATGTTGACATTTTCCATTCATTTATTTTGTGTAAATATTTAAACTCACTTTTACATCCATCTGCTCCTTTAAAAAATTCGCATGCAACCCTTTTTCTTGGTAAGCAGAGCTTTGAGTGTGAAATGATTCATAGGTACCCTCAGCATTTGAGGAAAAGGCATTTTATTCTAACTTTATTATGAAATCATTTGAAATGAATGAAAAAGTTACACTAATAATACAAAGAACTCCTGTAGTTTCTTGTCTCAGTTTCTCCCATTGTTAACATTTTACGTAACTAAACTGAGTACTATCTATCTCATCATACAAACACACATTAGTGTGAGATTAAGTCGTCACCTAATGTCCCGTTACTCTTTAATATTTGTGTATGTTTCCTAAAACTAAGGGTGCTAGCCTAATATCCACACTCCAACCATCAAAATCAACAAAACAGCACAGGCATTACAGAGGCCCAGCTAACGTCTCTTCCACTCTAATAATGTTCAGAATGCAGTTCAGGGCCACGCCTTACATTGCACTATGATTTGGTCCCCTTCAGTCTGGAACACTTCTGTCCCCTCTTGACTTGGCCATCGTTCAAGCTGATTACCTATAGAAGATTCCTTAATTTGGATTTTTCTCATATTTCCTTGAGAGTAGACATGGCTTGCATACTTTTAGCAAGAATGTGACAGAACTAATCCTAATGCCCATTTTTTTTCTTCATAGAAATAGAGAAAACTCTCCAAAATTTCATATAGAACCTCAAAAACTCCTAGATAAACAAAACATTCCTAAGCAAAAAGAACAATGCTAGAGGGATTATCCTTCCAGACCTCAGATATATCACAGAGGCACAGATATATATATATATGGTATTGGCACAAAAACAGACATGTGGAAGAGTGGAACAAAAGCAAAGATCCCCACGTAAGGACATGTAACTACAGGCATCTAATATTCCGCAGAGATGCCAATAATGCACACTGGAGAAGAGAAAGCATCTTCAACAAATGGGGCTGGGAAAACTGGATGTCCATCTAAGAATGAAATTAGACCTGTATCTGTAGCCTTGCACAAAAACTACCTCCAAATAGATTAAAGACCTAAATGTGAAATCAGAACCACTGAAACTGCTAGAAAAAAATACAGGCAGTACCCTAACATGATATAGGTGTAGGAAAGGACTTCTTGAATAGGACTCCATTTGTCCAAGAACTGCAGCCAACAAATGACAAGTGAGATTCCATGAAACTAAAAAGCTTTTGTACAGCTAAAAAACAATCGAGTGTAGAAGAAGCCCACAGAATGGCAGAGGATCTTTGCTAGCTACACAGATGACAGAGAACTAATATCCAGAATATTTAAAGAACTCATATAACACAGAGTCAAAAATAAAGACCCATTTAAAAGATGGGCTCAGGATCTAAACAAAGTTCTCAAAAAAAGAAATAAAAATGGCTGAGAACTGTTCTTTGTCCCTAGAAATCAGAGAAATGCAAGTTAAAACAACTCTGAGAGTTTATCTTATCCCAGTCAGAATGGAAAAGATCAACAAAACAACCAACAACAAATGCTAGAGAGGATGTGAGGGAAAGGACACCCTCTTTCTCTGTTTGTGAAATTGGAAAACAAAAAAACAAAAAAACAAAAAAAAATGGAAACCGAACTCTCCATCAACCAACAAATGGATAAAAGAAAATAAGTTACATATACACCATGGAATACAATCCACCTGTGAAGACAAATGACCTCATGAATTTATAGGTAAATAGATGGAACTAGAAAACATCCTATTGAGTGAGGTAACCCAGAAATACAGACATTGCATGTTCTCTCTCATCGGAGGCTCCTAACTCCAAATCTTCAGATGTGAGTAGATAAGCCAGAGTAACAAACCAGGAAAGTAGAAGGGACTATTCAGGGGCTGGTTAAGAAGCAATAGAGAAGGGAAGAGCAAGGTACATATAATCTGGAAGGGAAAATTGGAAAGATGGGGGTGAGTGAGGTGGGACTTAGGGAGAAGGAAGGAGGAGGAACGATACTAATAATTATCTACCTAACAGCACTTACATGTAAGTAACTGTGCTACAGGACTAACAGTGCTCACCACAAGAGCCACAGACTAATAAAAACCTCAACAGTAAGCATGAGAAGACCTCTTTTGAGTTGCTGGTTGTCCAATAGATTTCCAAACATTATAGGCTATTACTGTTGTCATCCAAAGGCAGAAGGTAAGTCCCTATAACTGAAGAAACCATGTACTTTGGACAAAAGACCCAGAGAACCTGAGCTGGATATGACCTGAAAGCATCTTCCCTGAAGACCAGATGGCATTATATCAGCTTCCAAAGGAGGGAAGGAACCAATAGTCTTTCCTAGGTATGAAGCCTATGAACTCCAACAATGACTAACATGGCATGCCAACCGTTAAGGGTACAGTAGTGGTATGTATGCCTTGGTGGTAAACAACAGTTCTGTCATTGGACTGAAGACTCACTCAACAAGAGAGAAATCATGCCTGTACTGGAAGCCTAGCCAACTCTCTGGGCCTAGTGAAGTCATGAATCCTGGAGGAGAACCTACAACCACTTTACTAACCCAGCATAATCTATAACTATATTCTAAATATTCTCATACCCCCAGATCAATGTAGTTCTCAGCCCTCAGGAAATGTCTCTTTGTAGCAGATGAAGAACATTACAGAAACCCAGAACTGATCAAAATGCAGAGTTTGGAGCCCAGTCACAACTGATACATCTACAATACAACTTAACTCCTGTGTCTTGGGCTCAGGGATCATTGGGAAAGAAGGAGTAGAAAGATTTTAGAAGTCAGAGCAAAGAGTACGATGTGAGATTGTGTCTCCTAGAAACATCAGACAGACTACATCCATTAAGTCTTAACAACATGGTTACCTAAACATGACCTGAACAAGGAAGATCATTAATAGGCCTGCTACCATGGAAGAGGGAAAGCTCAACCACAGACAAAGAACCAAAAGCAACTAAGGAATGCTGAAAGCAAGAGAAATAGTCTTCTGGTCAATGGTCAGTCTTGAATATATGTATACGTATATATACAACTTATAGTACATGGACTGAGCCAATGTATTACCATATTATAAGAATAGACAGACAGACAGACAGACAGATAGATAGAAAGATAGACAGATATCCTAAATAATACACACACAGGATATATATGTATATATCCTTGTATGTATATCGTTTCAAGACTGACCATTGACTTTACATACATATATAAAGAAAAAGAGGCCATGAATTTGAAAGATAGCAAAGGGAATACATGGGAGGGGTTGGAAAATAAAAAGGGGAGGGGGAAATGATGTAATTATAATCTAAAAAATATCATAAAAAGAAAAAATAACAGAATAGTTGGTGTTCTGAGTTCATTATCCTGAGAGATGAAAGTATCACTTGATGGTGTCTAGCATGATTTTGCTCACTTTTATTAACTTATTTAAGAGTAAATGGTATGTGTTTTGTGGGTAAATATTTTGAAATTATGCGAATCCTGCTTCTTATCAAAGTATCAAAGTTTCACCTACTATAGACTCCAATGATGATTTTGCTCAAAACCAATATTTTTTTACCTTTATTAGTTGGTAAGTAAGGTAGAGCTTTCTGTCCAGCTCTCTTTCTTTATTCTTGTGCTTATATTTATATCAGTATGTACTCATGGATTTCAATTTATTCAATGAGCTACATTTATTATTTATCTTGACATTGAAAATACCCAGGATTTGGCCAGCAGGATTCCCTGAAGCATACTCCCATGGGATTTGGACACAGTTTTCTCATTCTTCCAACACTTCTTTGATTTTGGCACAGCACACCATTGCTTTAAGGAGAGCCCTTATTCCTCTTAATGGGCCATCATATTAGAAACAGATCTGGGCACTAGTGCATTCATTGCTACTGGACTGTCACTGCTGCCAAGTCTCCGAGTATCAGAGATGTGAGACATACTTAGGCATACACAGCCCCACACCTACGGCCCATTGCAGCTTCAGTGACTCGAAGGGTGGCACTTCTAATTCTGGTCTTAAGATCTCCAAAGAACAAGGTCTTAATGCACATGCAATCACTCCAACATAACTTCATAATAAACCAATGGAAGCTGAACAGTGCAGAGAAGGGCAAGCAAAAAGACCCGCACCTCCAGCCTCCAGCCAAGGACTTCGTGAAACTTTTTCCACCTGCGACCTTACTTTGCCTGAGAAGTTTTTATATGACCCTAGGTATACTGGTACATAAAGCAAATATTTACTGATTTATAAATCATCTTTATGATTTATTTTCAAACATTCTTAGGTATGCATATGATCTTGTTTGTTTTGTTGTTATGGTAAGGTTATTTTGTTTGACTGTTGTTTTGTGCAACTAGTGGGGAGGAGGACTTGAAACTCCCTATGACAACAAAGCTGGCCTCGACCTTACAGCAACCTTCCTTCCTTCCTCTCGAGTGCTGGGATTACAGGTATGGGACACCATGCTCAGCCAAACTTAAATATACTAAAACCACTAAACAGTAGACTTTAAAAGGATACATTTTACAGTATATGAATTATATCTCAAAAAAAGAGGGAAAGGCGGGAAGGGGTGCGGGAGGGGGGAGAACAAGGGAATCTGTGGCTGATATGTAAAATTAAATTAATTATAAAAGAAAAAAATCTTCAGCCAGGTTGGACTACATACTGACTTACAAACCACCCTCACAAAAAAAAGTTGGGGGGGAGAGAAAGGTTAAATGCAAAATTCCCTGATGGTACATCAAACATTAACTTTTGGGGCTTCTTATGGTGAAAAATGCCTCTGGCTTTTCTGTATGCCAAGCACAGCAATTTCAGTAGACAACACACTGCCTTGAAGGTAGAAAGGTAGTCCCTTAGAAAAGGTTAAAACACAGGTGTTCATGGGGGATTCACTGTTCGAATTCTGTAACTTGTTGCTTTGGAATATTTGATTTAGCAAATGCGAAGTGTATGTTTGGGATCCTTTATGCCCACATCTCCAGTTCATCTACAGTTTGTAAACTTCCTGCCATCTCCCATATGTACACTGGTGAAGCAAGTGTCCTTGTATTTTTTGTACATTTGTTAAATGTTTGAAATATTTTTATAATAAAAAGTTAGTTTTATTATTATCATCAACTGAATCATGTATAATGAGCTTTTCCTCAAACAAAGGGGATGAAATGAAAAGATTAAAATTATGTTATCCAGAAGTCATAAAAATGAGTATAAATTTTGAAAGTAAATTTTCAAACAAAATTTTTTGTAACTCTGTGGCATTTGATATTGTTGAAGTTTAAAACTACTGTCAGACTTTTTGTATATTCTCTTCTCTCTCTCTCTCTCTCTCTCTCTCTCTCTCTCTCTCTCTCTCTCTCTCTCTGGTTTTTGGTTTTTCGAGACAGGTTTTCTCTGTGTAGCCTTGGCTGTCCGGTAACTCACTTTGTAGACCAGACTAGTCTCAAACTCAAAGAGATCCACAAGCCCCTGCTCCCAAGTTCTGGGATTAAAGGTGTGCACCACAAGCCTGGCTTATATTCTCTACTCTTATATACAATCTCAGACTTATTCGGTTATTTAAAAAGAAATAGCATTTAAAAAAAAACGAAATAGAACATAACAATTCTAACCCCTAATGATAGACATTTCACCAAGAAAACAGGGAATATAATTATTGTTCAGTAGAACAAATCAAGTACAAATTCGAGGACTCATTAAGGATGACTTAATTGACCACCTTGCTAGCACTAGCTGGATGAACTCCTACTTTTCTGTGTAGCTTGGAATCTTGGAATTGTTCCTGTCTCTTGGTCTCCACACAGAGCCAGAGACAGACTTATATTCCACTTTATTGGCCAGGAGGAAGTAGCATTGCCTTAATGGGCCTCAACAAAATGACTGTGACATCTCCCTCTCACATCATTTGGGAGCTGGGCTGAAATACTTTGGGGGAGCAGATGCCATCAAAATCTAGAGATCCAGTTCTAAAGTGGATCTCAAGCCGGGTGGAGTATCTGGACGGAGCTTCAGTCACACCCTCCCATACAGCCTCTAAGCAAGGGTGCCTTTTAGGAGGAGATTAATAATAATAATAATAATAATAATAATAATAATAATAATAATAATAATAAATTAAAAACAAAAACAGAACTCCCTAGGTAACTGTTAGAAAAAAAATGACATCATGAAACTTGCAGGCAAATGGATGGAACTAGAAAAAATCATCCCAAGCAAGGCAACCCAGACCTAGAAAGACAAGCAGGATATGTACTCACTTCTAAGTGGATATTAACCGTTAAGGAAAGGATAATCACACTATGATCCACAGACCCAGAGAGGCCGAGTAACAAGAAGGCTCTAGGGAACAGTGGCTTTCCCTGCAAGGGGAAAGAGAACAGTTTTGCAGGTGGACTGAGGGTGGGTGGCGATGGGAACCGGAGGGATCAGGTTAAAGAGGGAGGGGAGAGAGAGAGAATACAGGGACAGACAATTGAATAGGGAGGCATTTAGGGGGGAAACCTAACGCAGTGGAAACTTCCTGGAACCATGAGGGTGACCCGAGTGAGGTCTCCTAGTAATGGAGGATATGAGCCTGAATCAGCCATCTTCAATAACCTGGCAAGGCTCCCAGTGGTGAGACACCAATCCAGTCACAAAACCTTCAACCCACCCCTGTCTTGCCTGAAAGGTGTGCTGGGGCAATGGTGGCTCAGAGCTTGTGAGATCGGCCAACCGATGACTGGGTGCCCAGGAACTGGAAGCTGTGTGGCTCAAAGACCTAGGGTAGAACCAAACATGAATGACTAAGAAAAAAGCCACATGCAGGAGGCAGGGGAGCAGCTGATCCTGCCCCTACCAGCTGCACCACTAGGGAAATCGAGCCCTGCACCTTGCCTGGGTAGCACTGTTAGGGAGGGAGTATGGGTGAGCCTGCCCAAGAACATAAACATGAGAAATCGGGCCCCACCCCTCATCTGCCATAAGGTGGTGTGGGGTGAGGGAAAAGGGCTCCCCCCATACCCCCACCCCCATCCCCATCTTCACCCCACCCCGGCTGCCTGCGGCAGGTGGGAGAGATGTCGCTGAGGTCAGGAGAGCAAGAGAACTGGCCATGCCCCTCACCAGCTACAGCGCTCAGGAAAGTGGCCCCTGTGCCTCACCTGGGCAACACTGTAGAGCTGGCCCTGGTGGTGTAGGTGCTAGTGAGAGCAGAAGTGGCCCTGGCCCTCGCTGCTTGCTGCACAGGGTGAGCTAATCCAGTTGGTGCTGGAGAGTTCACCCTGGTTTTGAGGATGAGGAAGAGCTGGTGGGCTGACTGGGCTGACTGACCCAGCAACCACCCAGACCCAGAACCAGGGCTATAAAATCCACCCCATCTAGGATCTGCTAGAGCACATGAAGGGGCTGGCCCTGCAGACTCAAAGCTGTCAACAGTGCAGCAGAAGTCAGAGGCCTCGAACCAGACCATGACTCATTGCAATGAACAGCTGCAAATAAAGACGTATGGACTAAAGGGTGCACTGTGTGACTCACTGTGTCACACCACAGCTTCCATTTTTCTTTTCTTTTAAATTTTATTTATTTTTTTTATCTTGGGGGTAGGAAAGGTTGCAAGTGCAGAGGGCAGATGCAAAGGGACAGGATGATGAGTGAGATCAAGATGCATGATGTGAAGTCCACAAAGAATCAATAAAAAGTTAAAACACATAAAAAAATAAATAAATTTTAAAAGTCAATGAAATGATTTCTAACAATATTCTGCTATACTCATAGATGGGTACCTAGCCGAATTGCCATCAGAGAGGCTTCCTCCAGCAGCTGATGGGAGCAGATGCAGAGACCCACATCCAAACATTAGGTATAGCTCGGGGAACCCCACGAAGCAGGGGGTGGGGGTGGAAATGATGATTGTAGGAGCCAGAGGGGTCAAGGACACCAGGAGAATATAACCTACAGAATCAACTAAGCAGGGTTCATAGTGAAAGACCCCCAGCTGAGATCTTCCTCCGGGAGAGACCCCAAACCCAAGGAACACACCGAAACCACAGATCAGATGCAAAAGCAAGAGGGTTTATTTAGACCAGGTACCTGGGGCGAAGTCTCTTGGAGGACTTGCGCCCTTTCCTAGGGCAAGGGGGACTTTTTATGGGATCCCAGGGGCAGAGGCGCGGTTACAGAAGCAAGAAGCATAGTTACAGGGTCCCTATTGGTTGTTTCAAAGAAGGCCAGGGTGAACTTGGGGTCGTATGTGTGTGGCTGATTTGGCCTTGCCCAGGCCAGCTGCTTATTCCTCAAGGCCAGGGGGCCAGCCATAAAATATCCTGATTCGACTCAACTGTTTTTCTCCCAAGGCCGCCGACCACAGTTATCTCTCTCAAGGCTGGATGGCTGGCCATAGTTATCTCTGTCAAGGCCGGGTGGCTGGCTACGGCTGTGAACTCCTGTTTTTCTGATTCCTTCAGAATGGCATTTCTTAGGCTAAGTTATTGGGGGGGGGGAGCATTTCATTGGCCCAAAGCCCCATGTCCTCATAATGGAGAGGGGGTCTTTCAATAGGGGCTCACAGAGACTGAAGCAGCAGTCACAGGGCCTGCCTGGGTCCGCACTAGGTCTTCTGCAAACATGCTATCATTGTCTAGCTTGGGGTGTTTGTGGGACTCCTAACAGTGGGAGTGGAGGTGTCTCTGACTCTTTTGCCTGCTTTTGGGACCCCTTTCCTCCTACTGGGTTGCCCTGTCCAGCCTTGATACGAGGGTTTGTATCTAGTCTCATTGTTTGGTTGATATCACTGGGAAGCCTCTTTTCTGAAGGGAAACAAAGGAGGAGTAGATCTGGGGGAGGAGGGAGATATGTGCAGGGGAACTGGGAGGAGTGGAGGGAAGGGAGGCTTTGGTTGGGATGCATTATATGAGAAGGACAAAAACAAACCAACAAACAAACCAGAACTCCCTCTGGCTTTCCCGGCCAGAGAACAAAGGACATTCCTGGAACTGCTGCCTTCAGGATCCAGGACCTAAGCTGCCTGTCCAGTTGCTATTTCCTGTTCATCATAACTTTACCTTATGCTCTAGTTTGCTACAGAATTTTTCTTTTGTCACTGTTAATACTTACTCAATGACTACAATGTCACACCATCTCCCCTTTCAATCTATTTCATCATATGATTCCTCCTTAAAACTTTGTTTTGTGTCTTGCCACATCTTATAGAATTATCAGTTTGCCTGTCTTATGGTTCCTCTTAGTGACTATGCCTCTGATCAGCATGGGAGTAGTTACAGAAAACAGACTTTGTTCCTCAAAAATATTTAGAACTACATCTCTCAGAAAAGGGCCTGGGGAGAGACAGGCAGGCAGAGAGACATCTATTGATCAAAATTAATATATGAAAAAAGCCAGTTGCAGAAAGGGACTAGAAACCCTCCCCACCTAGGCTACGTACAACAGGCAGCACATGTTCAAGAAGAGCCTGCAACAGACAGACACGGAGAGGCAGGTGCTACATGAATGACCTACCAAGAGTCATGGGCCTCACATGCTAAGTCATGTGCTTAGCACTTCTGAGTTCGTGTTTTCCCCTCAGCTCGCTGTCTACTCCCATTCTTGGAAGTGCTTCTCTTTCTTAGGAAGTTGGATTTCTATTTCTAAACATGAGTCTCTGGTCCATTTTTTTTTGTCCTGGATCACAAGAGCCTTAAAAACGTGGGTAAGTGCTCTGAAACTCAGATTCAACTTCCAACGTCATATATTCTTCTGTGTATATCTAACTAGAGCTATACTATGTCAACAGCATGAAAAGGAGGTGGTGACAGGAACAGAATGCCCAGGAATAATATCATATGCCAGAATAGATGGGGGTCCAAACACTGTAAGTGCCGCTCTAACTGATCCTGAAGTTTAACTTCCCACTACTCTGCGGGATTGGACCCAGCTACCTGACTACAGACATTTAACTTACATGGGCAAAGCATAAGTGGGTCAGAGCAGAATAAACAGAATGCTAACTGCTTTAAAAAACTGACAGCATACATGTGACTGTTGTCCCCAAACTCCCTGCTTTCATGTCCTCGGCTATATCCTGGTAGATCGGACTAACAAACATATTCTCAATTTACTTAGACGTTCTTCAAAGACGATTATCACTATAACAACAGAAACACTTCTAATAGGTACCTCTAATGACATTTCAGGGCAAAGTGAAGGGCAAGCCTTACCCAATCGGTGCCTGCTTAGAACTCATAGACCCTGGCTTCCCCACCCAACACCAGAGAGGAATAAACGAATTAACAAACGAGTCTTCTCAGACTTCCTCCCGTAAGCCCTAAGTGTTCCAACCCTGAGAAATTTACCAGGAAAGGGACTGGACCGGGAATGGAATGAGTGACTCCCTCGCCCTCAGAGACTGAGGCAATTTTCAACACTTCTCAATGCTGAGTGAGTAAAACAAAACAAGAAATAACTGGATGCTGAGACCAGATCACAACTATCATCTACAACATTCATTTTCAAACATTGCTTTAATCAAAGCAATATTCTATATGTGAAATTACAAAAACATGTACACATATAAAATGTTGCTTTTTTTCCTCTGCTTCCTGTGTGTGGATCAAAATTTAATCAGCCAGCTTCTTGCTGCATTCATATACCTTCCTTGTCTGTTGCCTTGCCTTCCCCTTTTCCTCTCCTCCACGGAGAGCCACATACAGGGAGCAGAACCAGCCAAAAGAGAGATGTGTGCTGCAGACAGCAAGGCTGGAGGGCAGAACAGTCTGTGCCCACTGGACCCAAAAGTCCAGCTACTGGACACAGGCCTACAAGATTTGCTGATTGCCTGACTCCATTTCGGTCTCATTTTGCTCAAAACTTCCCTCCCTATGTCTCCATTCTTCCCTTCTGGGATGGGAAATGTACATTCTGTGCCCTTATATGCTGGAAGAATGTAAAATCTTTTAAAAATTTTACAGAGCATTACAGTTAACAGATTGCCTTGACTCTCAAAGAGACTTTGGGCTTTTGAACAGTGTCAAGACTGTTAAAGAGTGGGCACTTTTGAAGACTAAATGCATTTTGCATCATGACATGGCCATGAGCCTAGGGGAACCAGGGATAGAATGTTGTACCTTCAATATGAAATCTAACCCCTACAAAGCCAAATAGCCCAATTAAAAATGGGGTACAAATCTAAACAGAGAATTCTCTCAATAGAGGAAATTCAAATGGCTGAGAAATACTGGAAATATTCAACATCCTTAGCAATCAGAGAAATGCAAATCAAAACTACTTTGAGATTCCATCTTACACCTGTCAGAATGACTAAAATCAATAATACAAAGTCAGCTCGTGCTGGCAAAGATGTGGAGCAAAGGTAACACTCCTCCATTGCTGATGGGAGTGCAAACTTACATAGTCACTGTGGAAATCAGTATGGTGGGTTCCTCAGAAAGATGGGACTTGATCTACCTTAAGATTCAGCTATCACACTTTTGGGCATATAACCAAAGGATGCTTCATACTACCATAGAAACGCTTGTCAACCATGTTCATTGCTGCTCTATTCATAAAAGTCAGAAATTAGAAATGACCTAGATATCCCTCAACAGAGATAAATAAAATATTGTACAATTACACACTGGAGTATTACTAAGCTTGTAAAAAAAAATGACAATGAAATTTGCAGGCAAATGGAAGGAACTAGAAAAAAAATCATCTTGAATGAGGTAACCTAAACCCAGAAAGACAAATATGGTGTGTATGCACTTATATCTGAATATTAGCTGTGCATAATCAAGCTACGATCTGTAGACCCAGTATAGCTGTTTGATAAGAATGGCCCCCACAGGCTCATATACTTGAATGCTTGGTCATTAGGGGGTAACACTAGGAGGTGTGACCTTGTTGGAGGAAGTGTGTCACTGGAGGTAGGCTTTGGGGTTTCAAATGCTCAAGCCAGGCTCAGTGTCTCTCTCTCTTCCTGCAGATCAGCTGTAGAACTCTCAGCTACCGCTCTAGTACCATGTCTGCCTGCATGCTGCCCTGCTTCCCACCATGTTGATACTGGACTAAATCTCTAAACTGTAAGCATACCTCAAATGTTTTCCTTTATAGGATTTGCCATGGCCATGGTGTTTCTTCACAGCAATAAAAGCACTATGATACCCAGAGAGGTTGGGCATAGAGAAAGGGACTGGGGGGACACCTGTATCTCCCTGGGAGAGGGAAAGAGAATAGATTCTATAGGTAAACGGGTAGGGGTGACAGACAAGAATGAGAGAATCAAGTGGGAAGGGGGAGGGGAGGTGGGAATGAGGGGAGACAGCTAGAATTGAAGGGCATCTGAGGGGTAGTTTAGAAACCCAATGCAGTGGAAACTTCCTGTAATATATGCAGGTGACCCTAATGAAGTCTCCAAATAACAGAAGAGATGGAAACTCCCACTGACCATCTCTTGTCACCAAATGAAGCTTCCAGTACTGGGACTGGGTTTCATCCAATTGAGTTGTGGGCCAAAAGGGTCCCATGGAAATCCCCGAACAACTCGGGTTGCTGCCAAGGCAACAGGTTGTTCTACACAAGCTGACAGTAAAACCCCGCTGCTGAAGACAACGCCCACACCCAAACAACCCATGGAACACGGACAGATCAAGCTGGGGCCTACATAAAACCTTCACCCCCATGTTCTAGAGTCTTTGACATGGAAAGATGCTCTGAAGGCTACCAAAAGAGAAACATAAACACCAACCCAAACATGAAACCTTTGATCTACAATCTGTCCAGCCTGAAAAATATGCTAGGGCAATGGTGGCACAAACCTTGTGGGAGTAACCAAGCGATGTCTGCTTAAATTTAAGGCCCGCTCCATGAGAGGGAGCCCATAGCCGACACTGGTGACCAAGACCCAGAGACTAGATAGCCCAGAGACCTAGGGCAAAACCAAATACTACTTACCTTAAAAAAAAAAAAAAGTAACAATAAAATGACTGCTAAAGATGTTCTGCTATACTCACAGATCAATCGGTATCTTATTCAGTCATCATCAGAGGCTTCCTCCTGCAGCAGATGGGAACAAATACAGAGACTCACAGAGAGACATTATGCAGAGAGAGAGAGAGAGACCTTTGAACACTCAGCTCTAAATGTGATAGCTCCATCAAATCCCTCCCCTCACAGCTCAGGGAACCCCATGGAAGAGTAGGTAAAAAGAGTGAGGGAGAGAGGATGGAGGACACCAGGAAAAAAAGACCCTCTAAAGCAACTGAGTGAAGTTCATATGCACTTACAGAGACTCACAATCACAAAGCAGCAGCAATCACAGGGCCAGCATGGGGCTCTTTTATTTGTCTGTTGGTTTGGCTTGTCCAATTTTGATGTGATGGTTTTTGTTTTGTCTAATTTTATTTTATTTTGTTATGTTTTGCTGTTTTCTCTTAGAAGCCTATTCTTTTCTCTTTTTTTTTTTTTTTGAGAACCTGAAATAATTTAACAAGTGGATATGCACATGTATTTATCAAATACACAGGTCATACAAAAGCATAATATAATTCACACATACAAAAGGCTACTGTATTTGTTGTCCCTTTTACATCCTATTTAGACAAAACAATGACAGAGAGTATCAGGAATGCACAAGTTCTGAAAACTAGGTTGTTTTTTCTTAAGAAACAGATCTGATCATCTACACCTCTCAAATTTCTAAACTCTTGGGATCAACTTAAATAAATCTTCACTCATTTGAATAACTATACATTTTCAATGGTTGAAAGTCAGGTAGAAAAAGTTTATGATTCATAAGTCAAAACATTTCTTATAAAAGGAACAGTTTAAACAAAACCTGGGTAATAAAAAGAGGAAATGTACTGAATTTTAAAACTTCTGAAAATAGTCTTTTCTGGACCACTATATAAAATATTTAAAAGTTCAGAACTGTTCAAAAACAAAAGTTTATATAGATAAAACTAAGATAAAACAAGCCCCTCAAGCCCCTACAAATGTATTAAAAAATATCTAAAGCCAAATAAAAGGTAACGGAACTACACAGTTCAGGTTTAAGTGCATTTTTGGGGTACAATTAAACCACCACATGTAAAAATTGGCAATTAAAATATAATTAAATACAGATTGGCAAACCTTTGGCCATTATGTAAATATTAAAAAGTGAATTTCCAATGGAAAAATAAAAGCTCACATACATACTACAGAAGCACAAATGGTTGAAGATGCCCCATGAAACTGCGGGAATCACAGCCCATGACATCTTCCAGGAACTAATGTTCAGAAATACTTTATAAATATGCACTTGATCTCACTCTGCACAATAAAGCTCATTTTCCCCAACTGCACCTCCTGCTAAAAACTATCATATATTAAGGATGAATTTAAATGGATCATTTTATGAGGAAAATCAACTCTTAAAAAACACGAATCCACTCATTTTCTTTACAACTTCAAAGATCATTCCAGTGAGGCAGAAACACGGCCTTGTCGAAGCCTATTCTTTTCTAATGAGAGATAGAAAGGGATCTGGATGGGACAGGAGGTAAGGAGGAAATGGAAGGAGTGGAGGGAGGGGAACCTGTATTCAGATTACATTGTTATGGGGGGGGGAACATGTTTAATAAAAGGGGAGGAAAGAAAGAGAAAGAAAGAAATGTCCTCAATTAGCTCATGTATTCAAACACTTAGGACCCAGCTGGTGAATTAAGTAGTTTGTGTAGGTTACAGAACCTTTAGGAGGTAAAGTCTTGCTAGAGGAGGTATGTCGCCTGGGGGTAGGTTGGTGGAGTCGGGCTTTGAGGGTTTATAGCCTTGCCCTACTTCCTGCTCGCTCACTGGCTCTCCCTCTCTCTCTCTCTCTCTCTCTCTCCTTCTTGTGTGCTCCATCCTCCTGCTTGCTGTCATGCCTTACCTGCTGTGATAGATTCTATTACTCCAGAACCGTAAGTCAAAATAAATTCCCTTTCTCTTCGATAAACAAACAAAATAAATGCTACTTTTATCTGTTTTATACATTGCAATAAAATGAAATTCTTGACTTGGGGAAAAAAGGTTCTCTGCTATTTAAGAGAAAAAAGTCTGAAAGCATAACAATGTCATGTGTCTTCACACCACTTGCAGGAGGCTGTGGGGATTATTTCATAAGCCTGAGAACGCAACCAGTCTGTCAGGAATAAAGATATGCTAAAGAGACATTTCTGTGCTTCCTCTGGGCTCTGAGACTATTGAGACAATAGACCCTCAAACTGTAATTTCCCCAGGAATCTCATGCTGACAGAAAGCCAGGGCAGCCAAAGGGGCGCTTGTCTTCAGTGAGCTCACACTGTTTGGACACTTGGTCAGAATACCCTGCAGGAAAGACTAGAGTCAGAGACAACGGTGGGTTAATGATGTGGGGACCACACCTTGACCTAAACCTTCTGTCAGGACTCTGAAGGCAGACTGGGATAAACGGACTCCACTAGACCTTTGAGTTCCTCCTCTTGAGGCAGCCACAATTAAACAAGTCCTCTTCTCTTGTCTTTCATTGTCTGTGTCTTTAACTAGCTTGTTGAGGGCAGGTTGCCTAGCCGACCATGTCAGGTCTGCCAGGGCCCAGGCTCTGGCCCCCAAAACCCTGGTAGCACTACAGGTTAATGTTCTCTACAAACAGCAGCCTACTTTTTCTTTCTTCTGCTGTGCTTCTACTCATCAGCTTCTCCCTGGGCTGCCCTAGACTAGAATGCAGTGTCTTGTTTTCCAGCTTGATATAGTAAAGGAGCACTGTGACTGTTAGGTTTAAAAGTCAACTTGCCACAACTTAAGACAATGACTCTTGCATGGCAGGTCAGCATTGGAGAAGAAATCCATTTATCATTCCCTGCATCTCAGAATGGCAGTCAAGCACTGTCTTGAATGTGGGCCATTGTTTGAGACCTCTAGGAAGTGGGAAGCAAGGAACATTCACAATTCAGGGAGCCGGAGGAGTTGGTGTCTGGATGGGAGAAGACCAGAAAAGGCGACTATGAAAGACAGCGCTGGGCACAAACCCATGGAGTTTAAGCAGTGGGAGGGTCCCACGGTAAAAGCTGCTCTGGTGTTTGACCCTGCTCTCTGTGGCAAGAAACAGTCTCATCATCTAAGGATTAGTGTGGCCAGTGGATTGCTTGAACTACAGAGCTGCCTTACCGATGTATATAATTGACTGCTGGACAGATAATCACCCAGACAAAAACAAATTAGGAAAAAAAGCAAGTTAAATTGTACCATAGATCAAATGGACTTACAGACATGTGAGTCTATATAACAGCTAGAACATATTTTTTTTTTGAAACTCTTTTTTTTTTTTTAAACTTTCTCCAAAGTAGATCACATTTTAGGCCATAAAGGAGTCTTAATAAGTATGAGAGAATCTAAGTAAGTGCTTGGACCTTTTCAGAACATATTGGAACGAAATTAGCAATCAATAGAAAGAGAAACTCTACAAACACAGAGACTCAACAATATACTCTCAATTATTTTTTGAATTAAAATAAAAATGAATTGTTTCATTATAATATGATAATAGGTTTCACAGGATATTTTCATACATGCCTTTCTCTCCCACAACACACTTTTGAACAATCAGTGGATCACTAGAGAAATTCAGGGAAGAATTTTAAAAATTCCTAGAATCAAGTGAAAATGAAAACACCTTCAGGAATCTTTGGCAGTTCTGAAAGATTTATAAGCATGAATGCTTACATTTAAATATCAGAGTGATTTCAAATAAATAACCTAAATACCTGCTGCAAAGTCTTAGAAAAACAAGAAATGAATTAAACACAAAGTTAACAGATGGAAAGAAATGAAGGGCATAAAATAATGAAGCAGAGGCTGAAGGAACAGTAGAAAGATCAAAGAAATGAGAGGTTGGTATTTTAGAAATAAACAATATTGCCGGGCGGTGGTGGCACACGCCTTTAATCCCAGCACTCAGGAGGCAGAGACAGGCGGATCTCTGTGAGTTCGAGGCCAGCCTGGTCTCCAAAGCAAGTTCCAGGAAAGGCACAAAACTACACAGAGAAACCCTGTCTCAAAAAACAAAAACAAAAAAAAAAAGAAAAAGAAATAAACAATATTGACAACATTGGCCCAAATAACCAGAGAGATAACGAGAAGGTTCAAGTTAATAAAAGTGCAGAGAAAAGAGTTATCACAGCAGAAACTAACCAAGTGTCGAGGACCATTAGAGAATGCTTTGAAAAGTAGGAAAAATCTAAAAGAAATGGATAAATTTATAGACCCATATAAGCTACCAATATTAAATCAAAGGGATTTTTTAACTAAAATACACGTAAATCAATGAGACTGGGGAAAGGGGACTGGCTCACTGGGCCTCTTTGCTGTCTTTCCACGAAACCATAATGGTGTGCGTAAGTGTCCTGGGGGGTTCTCTCAAGAGCATCAACAATGGCGAAAAGAGAAGCAAATACTAGGTTGCATCATGCTCTGCCCCAAAGTCATTGTCTGTAACTCTGATAAAGAAACAGGGTCCCATTAGTGAGTCTGAAATCACTGAGGACAAGGAAGCTGGCAAGGACTGTCCTGAACCTCCCAGGCAGGTTAATCAAGTGCCGACGGCTCAGCCCCAGACTTGAAGAGCTGCTCAAAGACCTAGTAAAAGGATGGAATACTCTGTCCCCATCCTGTCAGGCAGTATTGACAACTTATCCGGCATCATGAACATGAAGAAGGAAGATGAAGACACAGGAGGGAAAGTCTTGGGATTCCTTTTATAAATATACGAAACATGTCTAGGTAAAATGCCTCAGTGGGGAGGTCACTGGGAAAATAGAAGGGAACCCTGCCTATCTTAAAGAAGACCAACAGCAGCACCCCTAACTAGTCCATACAAAAGAGGAAAGGATGGCTGCAAACTCCTCCTGGGAGGCCAGAATTAACTGACAAGTAAGAAAACAACAGGGAAAACAAAACTAGTGTCCAGTTCTCCTGATGAACACAGATGCAGAGATCATCGTACATCATGTCTGCGACGACTACTCTTCGTTGTCAACTTGACTATATCTGGAATTAACTAAACCCAAAAATGGCAGGGCACACCTGTGAAGGACTTTTGCTTTTATTAAATCATTTCAAGTGAGAAGATCCACTTCTTTTTTTTTTTTTTTTTTTTTTTGGTTTTTTGTTTGTTTGTTTGTTTGTTTGTTTGTTTGTTTGTTTGTTTTTTCAAGACAGGGTTTCTCTGTGTAGCTTTGTGCCTTTCCTGGAACTCATTCTGTACACCAGGCTGGCCTCAAACTCACAGAGATCCACCTGCCTCTGCCTCCCGAGTGCTGGGATTAAAGGCGTGCACCACCACCGCCCAGCTTGAGAAAATCCACTTCTAAGGCAGATCTTTTGATGTGGGAAGATCCACCCCGAATCTGTCCACACCTTCTGCTGGCAGCCTATATAAAGTACATGGAAGAGGAAACTTTTGCTCTTTGCCTGTTTGCCCTCACCCTCGCTGGCAAGTCCATTCCTTCACTGGCACTACAATCCATTTCTTCACGATTCTGGCACATGCTGAAGACCAGCTGAGACATCCAGCCTCATGGACTGAACAACTACTGGATTCTTGGACCTCTTATTGGACCAGCTGGACCACAGCCTGCAAGCCATTCTAATACATTCTAATGAACCCCATACATTTTCTTATATATTCATTATATGTGTCTATTTACATAGATACATATATACATTCTATAAGTTCTGCTCCTCTAGAGAACTTGACTAATGCAAAGACCAAGTCAGTTTCATTCTAGGAATGAAACATGGTTCAATATATGCAAATTAATAAGTATAATATAGCGAGCACATAAAGATTTAAAGACATAAATCATATGATCATCTCAATAAATGTGCTAAAGCCTTTGACAAAGTTAAACATCCCTTCATAATAAAAGAACTCTGAAGAAACTAGGAGTAGAAAGAACATACTTCAACGTAACAAAGTTTATATACTATAAGCCTTTATCAAACATGCTAAATGGGGAAGTCTGAAAGCATTTTCTTTAAAACCTGAAAAAAGACTCTTAGTCAACATAGTGCTTGAAGTTTTAGCTATACCATTACTTAAGCCAAGAGAATTAAATAAAGGGGATACAAACAGTAAAGGAAGAACAATAGCAAACTGTCCCTATTTGCACAAGATGGTCCTCTATTTGAAAAGCCCTAAAGACTCTACCAGGAAACCCTTAGATCTGACATTTTCAACAAAATAGCTACAAAAGTTTCAACAAACTTGCTAAGAGAGACATAGGGAAAAACAAAATCCCACTCACAATAGATTAAAAAAATGGGAATAATTCTAACCAATGATGTGAAAGACTGACTTGCACAATTAAATTTTTAAAACACCTAAGGAAAATAATAAGTAGACACAAGAATATGGAAAACCCACCCCATGCTCATGGACCAAAAGAATTAATATTGTGACTATGTTATCAAGAGCAACCTTCAGATTCAATGCACTTCCCATCAAAAATGCCAAAGACATTTATCATACAAAAGAAAATCTCTCCAAAAATCCACATGAAGTCAAAAAAAAAAAAAAAAAAAAAAAAAAACACTCAAAGCAATCCTGAGCAATGCTGGAAGTATCACGAAATTATACTACTGGGCCATAATAACAAAAATAAAGATCTCAGTCAGTGGGATAGAAGACTCACAAACTCACATAGCTACAGCTGTCTAGCTGTTTTACAGATGTGCTAAAGCACAGGTTGAAGAGAAGACTAAATAAACATCACATATTCCTCTTGCTGGTGTGACAGATGCCGACCAAGCATCTCAAAGAAACTAGTTTATGTGGTTCATCGTTTATGTGGTTCATAGCTTAGTGTGGCTCATACCTTAGTATGGTTCATAGTTTATATGGTTCATAGCTTAATATGGTTCATAGCTTAGTGTGGTTCACAGTTTAGTGTGGTTCACAGTTTAGTGTGGTTCATAGCTTAGTGTGGTTCACACTTTAGTGTGGTTCATAGCTTAGTGTGGTTCACAGTTTAGTGTGGTTCACAGTTTAGTGTGGTTCATAGTTTAGGGTGGTTCATAGTTTAGAGTGGTTCATAGTTTAGTGTGGTTCATAGTTTAGTGTGGTTCACAGTTTAGGGTGGTTCATAGTTTAGAGTGGTTCATAGCTTAGTGTGGTTCATAGTTTAGGGTGTTTCACAGTTTAGTGTGGTTCATAGTTTAGGGTGTTTCACAGTTTAGTGTGGTTCATAGTTTAGAGTGGTTCATAGTTTAGGGTTCCACCTATCACGGGCAGGGGGCACCACAGGAGAAGTATAAGCCACTTGGTCTCATTGTATCCAGTCCGAGAACAGGAAAGGAAAATAAAGTGATCAAGTTAAACTGCCGCCAGAGGAAGCCTGTCTTCCTCAGAGCATCTCAGGCCCACAAGGACTAAAAACAATCAACAGCTTACTTAGGGCCAGAATCTTTGGAGCCTCAAGTGTAACTACATTGACACTCTTTTCTCATTCCTAAATCTAAACAATTCACTTCATAAAACCACTTTAATTTCACTTATAAAAGGAAATTCTTTAAGAGAAATAAGTAAATTCATCTACTTTGTAACTTGGATTTTTCTTTAAATAGTTAGTTCTTAAGCCTTGTTATAAATTACATCCTTTGAGCACCATAACTTCCGCCCCAGAAACATACAGTGTATCAAATGCAAAGATACCGTCCTGCTTGAGTTTCTAGTGCTGTGATAAAATACCATGCTCAAAGGCAACTTGGGGAGGAAAGGGTTTATTTGGCTTATAAGTTAAGATCCATCCTGGAGGGAAATCAAGGCAGTAACTACTCAAGGAAGGAACCTGGAGGCAGGAACTGATGCAGGAGTGAGCCTTACTGGCTTGCTACCCATGGCTTTCCATTCCAGCATTCCCTCGGCTTGTGTTTTCTTTATTGTCTCTATTTCAATTTTCAAGTCAATTGTTTCCTTCACCTGTTTGATTGCTTTTTTTTGGTTTTCTTGACTTCCTTTAAGGGATTTATTGATTTCTTCCAAGCTTGCTCAGCCTGCTTTCTTATAAAATCAGGACCAACTGCCAGGGGTAATACCACCCATAATGGGCTGGGCCCTCCCACATCAATCATTAATCAAGAAAATGCCCGCACAGACTTGCCAGGCCAATCTCAATCGAGGCTCCTGGTTCCCAAATGACTCTAGCTTGTTCAAGCTGACAAAAACTAACACAGATACCTAACACAACTTTCTCTGGAGAAGCTACACTCATGCCTTGTATCTTCTCTTTTCTCCTCCTCCTTCCCCCCTCCACTTCACACTTTAAAAAGTACACACTAGTTCTTATCTCTGCTTGACTAACTTTGCTCCTCTCCACCCATCCTCAAGGTCTTTTCTGCAGCATAGTTAAGAATTCAGCTTTGACTGGGTGGTGGTCCCATAGGAAGCAGTCCTGGGCCATGTCTCCCTGCCATAAATAGAATAATATGTCTTTTTTGTCTTGTTTGAAGAGAGCGTTAAGTCTTTTAGCATGTTCTTGAGGCTGTGAGACCCACAGAAGACAGTTTTATTTTAGAGACATGGATCAGTTACCTATACCTCTGCCCAATCAGCTAAAAAGTGAGGCTGCCATACCTTTTTCCTTTTTAGTTATCTTGCAAAGAATTTAACAAAGGACACTGATGAACAGTCAAGTGGAAGATGCACAGTCAAAGACATGTAGACAGAGATGCAGAGCATCCATGCTCCCTCTGGATAAACTACTTTCCAGGAACCTTCACATATTCATCTATGTAAAGTTCTCTTGTGTCCTTTGGGTTTTAGACCTGGTCGATTGTATCACTGGTCATGGGAAATCAACTCAACCTTTAGATCCTCTCCCTCACTATAGTAGGGGCAAATGTGGCTGAAAGTCTAACTTTCAAGAAAGTTGATTTACCTGGAAACCAATACTTCTATCCAGGATCCACCCCATATTCTCATTAGTAGGCAAAAAGATGCATCATTTGGAGATTTTAAGAATTTTAGGATGTGTGTACCCCTGAACTTAAATATGTATTTTTATTATACCACATATCATACATAGATTAAGTATCATACATAGATTAAGTATACTAAGTTAATAGCTTTCTCATATTCAACTCATAATAATAAAATCAAATTTTACAGCCAAAAAAGACCATATTCTTTCAGTATCCAAAGTTAGTTCTACTATTTTAACCATTCTTATTTTCAAATAATGATAAGCAAATGCTTTTTGAAAATCCTCTGGCAATTAGCTGTAGTTATCTTGGTAACTTAAATCATTTCAGATGCGTGTTTAGAATTTTTATATTTAATCCTACCTGGAGAGCAATTTCCACAGTGGTATTTCCTGACACTAAAACCCAGACTTCATGTCTCCAGCGTGATCTTGCCTGACAGTGGCTTTAACGTCAGTGAGTGCATCGTCCTCCCAGCCGTGGCTGGCCTGGGCTTGCTGGGAACAGTTGGTCCGGGGAGCAGCCCTTCCCGTGGCACACACGCAGGCTCTAAAGCCCTCTCACAGACTGGATAGGAAGTACTGGGCTTCAACATAAACGGGCGGGCGTGAGCTGTGAAAGCACTCCCTCCGCTCACCTGCTAACGAGCTGGAGGAACCCAGAGAGCTTCCTATTCTGCGCAGGGACAGCCAGGTCAGCCCATCTCCCTCTCTTCCTCCTCCACCCCTTCGCTGTACAACCTGAGATGAGATGTGTTATGTGGGACAGGAAAAGTAACTTAGCATTAAAGGAGGCAAATATGGAAAACCTAACAGTCGCATAACCACAAAGATTCCCCAACTGTTCTCACTTTTAATATTGAAAACAAATAATTTTATGTTAAATAAAAAGTGTCTGAGACCCTAGTCTATATCCTCTAAAATTTTGAACAAATATATTTGATATGAAAACAGAATTTTATCCAAATATCAAATATTACAGTGAATATTTGAACAGCAAACACAAACACTCCTAATCCCAATCACAGACCATGTTGTGAAATGTTAATGTATTTAAATTTTTTAATTATACATGGAATTAACTGGAATACTGTACTTTAAACAATTCATTATTAATATTTCATTCATATTAAAATAGTAAGAACACAAACAAATGATCTCCAAAGCAGGAAATTTTCCAAAGCAAATTATATGTTGTGGGAAGTTTGGCAATGGCTTCTAAAAAACGTTAACTGTAAATAGTCTACAGTCTATACAGATCTATACAGATCGCCATACAAGTGATTAATAGCTCTTTTAAGAAAAACAATAAATAATAATGCTGTACTAACATAAGATAAAAAGAAAATACTAAAATATACTTACGCCTCTTAATCAGACTAAATTAATAAAGCAGATTTAATTAATAGTCATGGTTTCACAATAATTTTAGTGAATAAGGTATTAAATTCCAGAAAATCCTTGTCCCAGAATAATCATTATTTAAACGAATGTTAAATAAATAGCATAATATTAATTTCTAAAGCTACCCAGGAAGGAAACCATTCACCCTATATTGCCAGGATACAGTTCCGGTAAGAGAAGGAACAAGATGCATACATATCGCCAACCCTACCCATAGTAGCCATTTGGAGAAACTGCTCTCCACCTATCCCACTACATGGAAAGCCAAAAGACAGTCCACAAAAATGAATAACATGTGTTTTTGTGTTTTCTTTTTGCTTGCTTGGTTTTTTGTTTTGTTGTTTTTGGAAACAGGCTCATTGTGTATGTAGCCTTGGCCAGCCTAGAACTTGTTATGTAGACCTGGCTAGCCTTGAACAGAGAGAGACCTGCCTGCCTCAGCCTCCTAAGTGATGTGTTAAGGTCAAAAGACATCAAACCCTATAGTGTTTTCAATATCGTAATTCTCTCCACTTGTGTCCTACACACGTATCTGAGAAGCTGGAAACGGGCAACTGGTATAAAATCAGGAAGGGGAAGCTCTGCTCAGACGTCAGCAGTGCCGATTTACCGTACGGGCCTTCCTAAGCAGCAATGCTGATACCCACACAGTAAGACCAGGAAAAGGAGCAAAGTTTTCCAAGAAGCTGAGTTACTGTATGGATGGAATCCTAAAATAAGGCCTGTGAACGTCTAAGGGAGTTCAGTTGGGGAACCTGGACGCACAGCTGATTTCCGACATTCAAGAACGGCTTACCCTTCTGTTTCATGAGGCTCGCACAACTGCCAACTTTCCCTTTCAGCAGTTTGGCTTCCCCGGCTCACCTGAGGCCTGGCAGTGACAGGTGTGTCATCCTCCCTGCATCCAAACCTGCAGCTCAGCTTCCCGCAGCAAAGCACGTCTGGACTCTGTCCCCAGAGCCCAAGAGTGCGGAATAAAACACTTTCTATTGTTCTCGTTAGCTCATTCCCGCTTCATTCATGCCAAATCAGAAAGAAAGGATTGAACTCTCACTCAAAGAAAGACAAACGCACGCTAGGAATATAGCTCAGTGGTAAGCCCTTTCATAGCTTGTATGAGGCCCTAGGTTCAAATCCCAGCATGCGCCCGCGCGCGCACACACACACACACACAGAAAAAAGAAAAAGACAAATCCTTAATCTGTTAATGTAATTCACTAAGTAAGAAACCATTAGATCCTGTGAATTACATAGTGAAGATTAGACAGACAGACAGATGAAAGAAATGAAAAAGGAAGTGAAAGAGCAAGGGAAGAAGTGAACGACAAGAGGGAGGGAGGGAGGGAGGGAGGGAGGGAGGGAGGGAGGAAGGGAGGGAGGGAGGGAGGGAGGGAGGGAGAAGAGGAAGCAAACTTACAGTGGGATGCCATCTAAGAAATGAACTCGGAAAACTGCCTCATACCTACAGTAAGAACTGGCTGAGGCAAAATCATCAATGGGTGTTAAAACACTTATTTTGTATTGTACCAGTGAACAGGTAAAATTTGGTGAGAAATATGACATTAATGAGCCTTGAAATATGTTCCCACTGATTATATCTTTATTTTTATTGAGAAAAAATACAATTTTATATGGAAGAAATTTGATAACAATGGTTTAACCAATTGAAATTAATATAACAAAGGATGACAAATTGATTTTAAAAAATCCCGATAAGACCACAAAACCACTTATGTAAATCTTACTGCCAAATATATATGATCTGATTATATATATAAATATAAAACCAAATTAAAGGCCTGAAGTGGAGCCTTTAATCCCAGCACTCGGTTGGCAGAAGCAGGCAGATCTCTGAGTTCAAGGCCAACCTGCTCTACAGAGCTAGTTCCAAGACAGCCTGGGCTACACAAAGAAACCCTATCTCAAACCCCCTCCCCCACAAAAAAATTAAAGGAGGCCTCCCAGAAAAGCAGGTGGGCTGCCCACAGACCTTCTCCTCTCTCTCTGTTCCACCAGAACCAATACCTCCAGTCTCACCCCTAGCACTGCGACAGACACCAGCTTCAGCCTCCCCTCCCTCGGCCCACATCTGTGGATCCCAGGAACTATCCCCCCAACCTCCTTTCCTCACTCATCACTATATCCCAGCCCCAAACTCCAGCAGCACCCCCCACCAGCTAAACCACAGTAAATATAATCTACCATATAAACAAACTGAAAGAAAAAAACAACATGATCATCTCATTAGATGCAGAAAAGGCCTTTGACAAAAATCAAACACCCTTGTCCTAGAGAGATTAGGGATACAAGAGACATACCTAAACATAATAAAGGTAATTTACAGCAAGCCTATAGCCAACATCAAATTAATTGGAGGGAAACTCAAAGGAATTCAGGAACAAGACAAGGCTGTACACTCTCTTTGTATCTATTCAATATAGTACTTGAAGTTCTAGCTAGAGCTTCTGAATAAGACAACTGAAGGGGATCAAAAGGAAAACAACTTAGAAAGGAAGAAGTCAAAGTACCATCATTTGCAGATGATATGACAGTATATATATAAGTGACCCCAAAAATTCCACCTACAGCTGATAAACCCTTGCAGTGAAGTGGCTGGATACAAGATTAACTCAAAATTATCAGTAGCTCTTCTATATACAAATAACAATGGACTAAGAAGGAAATCAAGAAAACAATACCTTTCACAATAGCCTCAAATAATGAATATATTTTGGGGTAACACTAACCAAGCAAGAAAAAGACTTGTATGGTAAAAACCTGAAGCCTTTGGGGAAAAAATTGAAGATGATGTCAGAAGATGGAAAGATCTCCCATGTTCATGGATTGGTAGGATCAACATAGTAAAAAGGGCCATCCTACCAAAAGCAATCTACAGATTCAAGGCAATTCCCATAAAAATTCAAACACAATTCTTCACAGACCTTGAAAGAGTAATATTGGGGAATATTATTTTAAGGTATGTTACTTTTGTTTATGTTGCATTTGTTTAGCTCTGTGAAGATGTGCTACTTTGCCTGTCTAAAACATTTGGTGGTCTAATAAAGAATTGAACGGCCTATAGCAAGGCAGGAGAAAGGACAGCCAGGGCTGGCAGGCAGAAAGAATTAATAGAAGGAGAAATCTGGGAGGAGAAAAAGGAGCAGCAAGAGAACAAGGGAGGGGGATACCAGAGGCCAGCCACCCACTGCACAACCAGCCAAGGAATAAGAGTAACAGGAAGATATACAGAAGTAAGAGAAAGGAAAAAGCTGAGAGGCAAAAGGTAGATGGGATAATTTAAAGTTAAGAAAAGCTGACAAGAAACATGCCAAGCTAAGGCCAGGAATTTATAAATATTAATAAGCTTCCATGTGTGATTTATTGGGAGCTGGGTGGCGGGCCCCCAAAAAGAGCAAAACAACAACAACAGGGTAATTCTCAACTTTATATAGAAAAACAAAAACCCTAGAATGGCCAAACAATCCTGAACAACAACAACAAAAAAAAACTCTGCTGGAGGTCTCACCATTCCTGATTTCAAGTTGCACTACAGAGCTATACTAATAAAAACCACATGGTATTGGCATAAAAACAGATATGTTGATCAATGGAATCAAACTGAAGACCCAGATATAAATTCAAACATATGGATACCTAATTTTTTTTATAAAGAAACCAGAAGTACACACTGGAAGAAAAATAACATCTTCAGCAAATAGTGCTGATCAAACTGGATGGCTGCAGATAGAAGAATGAAAATAGATCCGTATTTATCACCCTAAACAAAACTCAACTCCAAACAAATCGAAAACCTCAACATAAAACCAGATACACGGAACTTGGTAAAAGAGGAAATGGTGAATAGCTCTGAACTCATTGACACGGAGACAACTTTCTGAACAGAACACTCATAGCACTGGCACTAAGATCAACAATTAATAATGGAACCTCATGAAACTGAAAAGCTTTTGTAAGGCAAAGGACACCATCAATAGAACAAAACAAAGTAGCAGTCTACAGAATGGGAAAAGATTTTTAGCAACTCCACATCTGATGGAGGACTAATATTCAAAATGCATAAAGAACTCAAGAAACCAGATATCAAAAAAACCAAATAATCCAATTTTTAGAAATGGGGTACAGATCTAAACTGAAAATTGTGGTTGATATATTGTGCACCCCAATAAACTTATCTGGGGGTCAGAGAACAGAACAGCCACAATATTAAACATAGAAGTTAGGCAGTGGTAGCACATGCCTTTAATCCTAGCATTCTGGAGGCAGAGATCCATGCGGATCTCTGTGATTTCAAGGCCACACTGGAAACTGAGCACAGGTATGGTGGCACACACCTTTAATCACAGGAAGTGATGGCAGGAGGCAGAAAGGTATATAAGGCGTGATAACCAGGAACTAGAGCTTTTAAACTTTAGGCTTTTTAGCAGCAGTTCAGCTGAGATCCATTTGGATGAGGATTCAGGCTTCCAGTCTGATGAAACAAGATCAGCTGAGGAATTGGCAAGGTGAGGTTGGATGTGGCTTGTTCTGTTTCTCTGATCTTTTAGCATTCACCCCAATATCTGGTTCCAGGTTTGTTTTTATTAATAAGACCCTTTAAGATTCATGCTACAGAGAATTCTCAATAGAGGAATCTCAAATGGCTGAGAAACACTTAAAGAAATGTCCAATATCCTTAGCCATCAGGGAAATGCAAATCAAAACTACTTTGAGATTCCATCTTATGCCTGTCAGAATGGCTAAGATCAATAACACAAGTGACAGCTCATGCTGGCAAGGATCTAAAACAAGGGGAACACTCCTCCATTGCTGGTGGAAGTGCAAACTTGTACAGCCATTATGGAAATCAGTATGGTGTTTCCTCAGAGGGATGGGAATCAATCTACCTTAAGATCCAGGTACACCACTCTTGGGCATAAACCCAAAGAACACTTCATCCTACCACAAGGACACCTGCTTAAGCATGTTCACTGGAGTTTCACTTATAATAGCCAGAAACTAGAGACAACCTAGATTCCCTCAACATAAGAATAGATAAAGAAAATGTGGTACACAATGAAGTATTATCCAGCTGTTTAAAAAAAATGACATCATGAAATTTGGAGGCAAATGGATGGAACTAGGAAAAAAACCATCTTGAGTAAGGTAATTCAAACCCACAAAATAAATAAGGCATGTATTTGTTGTTAAGTAAATGATAAGATATAATTCGTAGATCTGGAGAGGTTAGGTAGAGGGGTCTAGTGGGGAATATAAGCATTTCCCTAGGAGGGGGAAACAGAGTAGACTTTAAAGGCATACTGTGAAAGATGAGGATGAGAGTGGGGGAGTCAGGTGAGGGGGATGGGGTAAGAGATTACTAGGGGGCTTTGGGAGATGGAGTAGAAACCTAGTGCAGTAGAAACTTCCTGGAATCTATGAAGATGATCTTAATGATGACTCCTAGTAATGGGGCATATGGAGTCTCAACCAGCCAGAGACGCCAGGCAAAGCTTCTGGTGGCTGGCCTGGGTTGCATTCAATTGAGCTTTAGTCCAAGATATCACCAAACATTGTCTGGTGCTAAGACAATGGGTCTCCACAAACTGATGGGGCGGGAGGATTGCCAAGGACAACATCCACACAACTCATTGAGCATGAAGAATTCAAGCTAGTGCCTAAATGGAGCCTTCACCCCTACATTCTAGTCTCTTTGATGTGGGAAAGTATTCTGCTGGCTACCAAAAGAGAAACGTGGACACCAACCCTGCCTACAAAATATGCTAGGGCAATGGTGGTACAGAACTTTTCAGAGTAGTCAACCAATGTCTGCTTTGACTTAAGGCCCATTCTACAAAAAGGAATTTATATCACATACTGCTTGGGTAGCCAAGAACCAACCAGAGACTAGATAGGCCAGAGACCAAACTTGACTGGTTTAAAAAACAAAAAACAAAAAACACCTCAATGACTCCTAATGATATTCTGCTATACTCATAGATCAGTACCATTTCTAGTCATCATCAGAGAAGCTTCCTCCAGCAGCGATGGGGACAAATACAGAGATCCACAGCCAGACATGGCATTGAGGGAGAGTCTAAATGGCAGGTCTCCATCAAATATCTTCCCTCAGAGCTTAGGGAACCCTGTGGAAGAGGAGGTGAAAAGACTGTATGGACGACACCAGGAGAACAAGGCCCTCTGAATCAACTAAGCGAGGCTCACATGAGCTCACAGAGACCAAAACAGCAAGGACAGAACCTACATGAGTCTACACACCAGGTCCTCTGTGAATATACTATAGCTGTTAACTTAGTATTTTTATGGGACTATGAGAATGAGTGGGTCTCCAACTCTTTTGCCTACTCTTGGGACTCTTTTCCTCCTGTTGAGTTGCCATGTTCAACTTCATTATGACAGTTTTTGCTTCATCTCATTATATTTTATTTTTGTCATATTTGGTTGTTATCTCTTAGAAGCCTGTTCTTTTCTAATGAGAAACAAAAAGGGAGTGGATCAAAGGGGAAGGCAGGTGGGAAGGAAGTGGGAGGAGTAGAGGGAGGTGAAACTATAATCAGGATGTATTGTATGAGAAAAGAATCTATTTTCAATTTAAAAAAATTAAAAGTCATACTATGAAACCAACTTAAATATCAGTATTAGCATCATGAAAGGCAGGGGGCTGTTACAAATTATAGGCAATTAAAGACAACTGACTATTAATAATTCAATAAATTGCAGGATGATCCTATATCCAAGAGAATGTTGAGAAACATTGAAAAAACTGTCAAAATGTGAACATGGGAGTATATGTGATGGTTAACACTGCCTGTCAACCTGACAGAATCTAGACTCACACAGCACACAAATGTGAGGTTTTCTAGATTAGGTTGGGACGGGAAGGGCAACATTCCATAGGATGCAACTGGAGACGGACTTAAAAGGAGAAAGCAAGACAACACCAGCATCCATCTCACCCTACTTCTGAGGATGCCGTATGACCAGCAGGGTCATGTCTGCCACCATCCTTCTTTACCACAATAGACTCCAAACTGTAGCCAAGATCAGCTCTTCTTTCTTTGAGTTGTTTCCTGTCAGACACTTGATCACAGAAAGGGAGACAATATGAAACAATGGTATCCATCAAGTCCGAATTTCCTAACTATCTGATGGTGATATGAAAGATTCTTTGTGCTTAGAAAACACACACTAAGTTCATACAGGGCATGATGTCTGCAAGTTACTCTCAAGAATAATGTCTGGCAGGGGAGGGTGCAGTGGTGGGCAATGTGTGAAAAAGTAAATGTGACAGGATTTGTTAACTATTAGTAAATCTGGTTGAAAGGGAACTGAAAAGTGCTTTTTACTATTTTTTGGTAAATTCTACATACTTCCAAGATAAAGGAGAATGTGAGGCATAAAAGAAAGAATATTCTTGTTCCCCAAAAAGGAGGAAATAAGAGGCCACAGCCATATCCAGCTGCCTTGTAAAAGGAAAGCTTCAGGACACAGAGGGGTAAACAGAGCAAGCTGAGCTGAGGAGACAGAGCTCAAACCCGGGAGGACAAGATTGTTGTCTCTGGAGAGGACCCAGGAGAGAGCAAGCTACAAAGAACTCCTGAGGGCTCCCCTTAAGGATTCAGCTAAGTACTAACAGCTCATGAGACAACCATAAGGCCCACGAAAAAACAATCATATACCCACACAGAAGACACACATACTTAATTCAAAATAAAATAAATCTTTAAAAGTCAATAAATGTTTTTAAAAATATCCTCATACTCCACTCGGTGCATCTTACAGAAACAAATGAACAACAGTTTGAAGACCCCAGAAACTTTTTTCTCTCAACCATCAACAACCAACATCCTCAATTCTTAATTACTCATTCCTCTGACCTTCCTTACTAGTTTACAAGATGTGGATGAAATCTTGAGTAAGAGTAATCACTACAGCCTTTGTCTACTGTTTTGCTATAACAAAATACCTGAGGTTGGCTACTTTAGAAAGAGCTTATTTTAGCTCATAGCTTTGGAGGCTGAAAGTCCAAGATTAGGTGACCATGTTTGGGGATATCTCTGTGACATGTCCTAACAATAACAGCCATGTGGCATGTGTGAAAGCAGTACAAATCATAATTCCAAAGACAATTCAAATGCTGAAGTCACAACTTGAAATCCCAAAGGGTCAAAATCTTTAAAGTCTAAACTCCCCCAAATCACAATCTGAAAATATTAAACTTCTAATTGCTGAAATCATGGAAACCTAAATCTTGAAATCCACAACTACTACTCTGGGGGAGGGTTATACTTAGGGCAGTGTATTTAAGGGCTATGATTGGCACCACAGCAATTTATCTGAACATATTTTTTTCCATTGTCGTAAGATAAAACCTTAGAAAAGGCCTGTTCAAATATTCTCCAAATGGCATAAGAGACTTAAATAACTAATACCTACTATGTACACCAATGTCAAGTTATTAAAGTAAAAGGTGAAGAAAATCTAAGAGCTATCAATTTATAAAAGCAGTTGACCGATACTGTAATGTGTGGACCTTTTACCTTACCATTATATTACAATCTGAACTCCCTCATGGTGTTTACAGATTGTAATGATGCATTTATGACTAACTACCTCTCTCTACTTTCCACAAGACTGCAATTTCCATAAAGAACAATGGACACTCTCTGCTCTTTCTACACTTTATCCCTAATAACAATACTTGCTCCCCCAAATGGCGGGCCAATAAATTTGCTTTATAAGTGAATTGGAATCACTTATTGCAACCATATTATGTACCACAATACTATCATGCCAGTATTATTTTCTACCATCTGCTATACGATGTAACACATCTTTGCATAAATTCCAAGAGTGCAAATACAAAATGGTTGAAAACATTTTTTAAAAGAGTTCTAATTCATCCAACACACATTTTGCAAATTTGGTTTACTTGAAAGAGTGCGGGTTTGTGTGTGTATGTGAATGCTGAAACCTCTCAAATAAATGAAGCAACATCTCCTTCATGTGTCTGCATTATGAAAGGTAACATCTGCCAAGGCATTGGTTCTTTAGTGAGTTCTTTACAGATGCAGTGAGGATGTGTTCTGGACTGTTTTTTGAGTAAGGAAGAAGAGAGCTCTGAATGTATGAAATATTTATACATATATGGAAGTCAGAAGGCTATTCTTCAGAGTCAGTTCTCTTCTTCCACAGGGATCAAACTTGGGTCATGAGGCTCATACAGCAAGTATCTCTACCCACTGAAGTTTCTTAATAGCCGGTTGTGGTTTTTCTCAATGATTTGATCAAACGTGTTAGGTTTCAGATGACTGCATTGCAAAGCTGGATAGCATTACCCACATAGTGATATATATTTACACACTTCGGCTTGCGGCCTATTTATGAATATAACTTTTCTGCTTACCAGTGTCATATCTAAAGACATGACTGTCTTTAGAATACCTGGGAGTTTGTGCTTGTGAAAATATGTGGGCTCTCATTGTGAAACATGGCCTATGAGGGTTTTGTTGTATTTTTATGTTTCTCAAACAATTCTCCTAGAAATGTAAAAGTCTTAGAGTAACTACTATTGCTATTTTTTTCAGCATTATGTTCTGAGATTTTAGAGCCTAAGGACTTTGATCTTTTAGGACATCCAAGATGATAACATTTAGGGTTGTCTCTTTTGGGATTAAGCACAAATGCATGCACTAGAAGCCAAACACCATAGTTTTCCTGTACAACTCAACAATATCACAGTGACAAATCCAGTCCAAGAGACCTGACTTCTCCTGAGAGATGGGTATTAATCTCTTCTGAAGGCAATGGCCTTATGACCTAAGGACCTGCCATGGTCCCCACCTCTTAAAGGAGTCCTCATCACCTCGCTTGCACTGGCAACCAGTCTCCAACATATCAATTTTTGGTAGTACAATATGTCCAAACCATAGCATTTATACAATTTTTTTTATAAAAATAGGATCATAAATAATGCAAATTTTTCATTCAATGTTGCATTTTAATGTTTATCCATATGAATATGTATTCTGCAGTCCATTCACTTTCTACGTATTTTTTATTTTTTATTTATCTGAGACAGGGTATCACTATGTAGCCCTGGCTGGATTCCAACTTTGTCAGCCTCCTGAGTGCTGGGATTAAAAGTGACCAGCCTTCTGTATTAATTCTGGATATATAAGTTATTTTCAGAGTTCTACTCTTAAAAGCAGGACTTAGAAGCATCATCTACATCACTTGATTTAAGTGGGTATCTATGGGAGAACAATTGCTCCATTTTGTTTCCAGACCTAATGGTCATTCTGTGTTATCATATCAAGCAAACTAAGGCTTACAGAGACCAAGAAGTGCATTCAAGGTCACATGGCTAAGCAGAATAAAAACTAATTAATTTTTACTTCCAATTAAATGAAAAAAAATTAAGATTAGATTGCTGATATGCCCAGAAAAAAATGTAATTGTCAAAAAGAATCCTGGTGGATTGTTTTCTCCTATTTCATCTAAAATTAAAAAAGGTAGGGGGCCTGGAGAGATGGCTCAGAGGTTAAGAGCATTGGCTGCTCTTCCAAAGGTTCTGAGTTCAATTCCCAGCAACCACATGGTAGCTCACAACCATCTGTAATGAGATCTGGTGCCCTCTTCTGGCCTGCAGACACACATGCAGACAGAACACTGTGTACATAATAAATAAATACATCTTAAAAAAAAAAAAAAAAAAAAAAAAGAAGGTAGGGAGACAGTTTAATGGGTAAAAGCGCTTTCCCCAAAGCCTGACAACTTGAATTGAATCCCTGAGACCCTTATCATGGAAGGAGTAAAACCAACTCCCACAAATTGTCCTCTGACCTCCATGTGCATGCTGTGACACACCTGCATACATGCACACACACACACACACACACACACACACACACACACACACAGAGACACACACACTAGTGCGCGCGCGCGGTATAAGCAACAAATACAAATGTAGTAAACATATTTTTCATAAAAAGAATGACCTAGCTACTAACTCCACTGAGTTCTTCCTTTTGTCCACTAACAGCAACTTGATTACATGAAGGTCACATGACTGTTAAGACCTTCTGTACTTGAGCACTCCTGAAAACGCAGTCCAGTCTCTGCAGGTGAGCCACTTCAGCAGCTGTCAGCGGAGCTGGCAGGACACAGAGGTCAGCACAGTCTACACAGCAGGACATTCAAACAGGCAGGGTTTCCTTGTATGAGAGTGTGGGGTGGGCGTCTGTACATGTGTGCTATGGGATATATATAAACTGTGTGTACATATGAAACAGTAATAAAGTGGTTCTCAATGTGGTTATAATTTAGGTTCAATTATAAGAGTTTTTTTTTTTGCCTTGACTAAGTTTGATCTGAGGTTTAACTATGCTTCAGACATGCTGAATTAAATGTGATAATTGTTTTTAAAATGCTACATATCCATTTTAGAAAGACTTTCTACTTTTAAAAATGTTCTGCATGTCGTCTAAACCAAAGGATTTCCAAGATCAATCACATTATTCTTATGTTTAAAAAAGGATATGTCAAACTTCTTTCTAGCTAAGTCACTATTTAGGCCTGCATACTCTTTCATTTAAAAAATATTTATAATAATCAGTTTCTGATTTATCTCACAAATGTTAACCTTTCTTTTTAAATGATTCTACTTTTATTCATACTCTTCTACGCTGTATTATCATGCCTGTGTTATACATGGCTGCAGTAGCAAAGTACAGATCTATAAAAACGCAGCTAATTAAGCCAACAGCAGTAAGGGTTTCTTTCTGTTACTGTCTAACCAGCTACTTTCAGTAAGAGGAAATCAGATTACAACAAAATAATTACATGAAAGTTCAACAGTCCAGCTGAGTGCAGTGTCTCACACCTGTAACCCTAGTTAGTACTCAGGAGGCTATGGGAAGAGGACTGCTGTGAGTTCAACGCCATCCTGAACTATATAATGAATTCTAGTTTCAGATCTTGTTTCAAACAACAAGAACAACAAAAACAGAACAATACAAAAGGCTTAAAAGTTTGATTTTACATTTTAAAAAAACCTAAAATGTATGCCAATTTCACATATGCTACAAATAAAATCAGTATGAGGGTAAATAATTTTATACTATAAAAGATCTTGTGAGCCCTAGGATGCCTCATAGGTAAAATGTGCTTATAATTATTCTTGTACACGTGGATATATTTTGTAGTTATAAAGTCACATAAATTATTAATAATAAATCTGTTCATACTTCTCCTTTCCACCTACTAACACAAAATACTGTAAAAAATACTTGATTTATATACTCTTAATTAATTTTTATGTAAAAATACTGATATCTAAACATAAACTCATCTATCATTTTCCCAGAAATATATATATCAAAACAGATATAGTCATGTTCATTGTTTTAAAACATTAAGCCAGGGCTGGCAGATGGTTCAATGTTAAGCACTTGCTATATAAGCATGCAAACAGGAATCTGGATCCACATAAACTCCAGGTGGGCATGGTGGCCCAGCTGGAATTCCAGCAGTAGAAGGCAGACAGTGGAGATCCCAGAAGCAAGTGCTTCTAGACCAGTCAGATAGGTGAGAGAGGGTTCAGGGGGAGACCCTGCTCAAGTGAATTAGGTGGAGAGAGATCAAGAAGACTCCTAAGTCAATCTTGGGCCTCTACCCACGTGCACATCCATACACACACACAAGAGTGTCTGCAGACACATGTGTACTCAACAGATGCAAACCACACACACATACACAGGAGGAAAAAATAAGAAAAAGACTTCAGACAAAAAAGAATCTGAAATGAGAACTGTGAGAACTGGATGTTGGCTAGCAAGAGGCCTGGGCTCAGGCAAAGAAGGGAGGCTATGGGAGAAACAGCTGTGGGATGTAAAGAACCAACGCACGGACTTGAAGGTTAAAGATGACAGCCAAAATTACAGCAATTTAGTTACAGGTTAAAATGGGTTTTATTTGTAATTCAAGAATCAGGGCAGAATCTATCCTACAAAATAAAATGAGAGTTCCCACTGAGCAATGACAGAATAATAGGTTTTCCAAAGTAGGAACAAGGAAACAGAATAGAAAATAAGACCAAGCAAGGAGGGCTATATGGAGGATTTGAAGAGAGGAAAGGAAAGGGGGAAATGATGCTATTATAATCCAAAAATAAAAATAAATTTTGAAGGCTGACTGGCGAACATAAGGTTGGGAACATTTTTTGGTGTTTGTTATTTGTTGAGGAAGGCTGACAGGTGTCACATGGGTCTACTTCATTATCCACTCTCAGCAGAAAAAAATTCTTCCAGGGGGGAATTTATTGGCTTCCTGGACGTTTCAGTCAGATTATGCAATTCTGCGTAAGTGACTCAGTTCAATCTTCTCAGTTATGGCCTAGCACAGGAGCCAATTCCAGGAACATTTTTCCCCTCCTTCCACAGGAATGAGAATTACTATCAAGTTTAACTTGCAAAGAATGTTTAATACAAAAACTTAGAAAAAAGACAAGCTCATACAAAGTATCTCAAGATAAAATACAGCACTGTGGATTGGCTGTTTCTTCCATAAAGAGTCACATATGAAAAAGGTAAAGAAAATACATCTATCTATGAACAAATAACCAAATTTGCTGATACTATGATCTTGCACTTTCCAGGCCCCAAAAATTATGAGGAAAAAAAAATGTTTGTTGCTTAATCCATTGATTGTGTTATAGCAACACCAACCTAGGTAAGTTATTATAAGTCATAAAAATTATATATGAATACAGACCTTGTAGGAGTTAATAACGTATTGGTGTACCAAAACGCCACAATCAAGACAACCTACAAACCAAGTGTTAACTGGGCTATGGCTCCAGAGGGTTGGAGTCCATGATGGCCAAGTGAAGGATGGCAGCAGAGCAGCTGAGAATGCATGTCTCAAACCTCCAAGAGGAATCAGAGTGCACCGGGGATGTCTGGATGCTTTGAAACTTTAAAGCTCTCCCCTATGACACAACTCCTCCAACAAGACCACCCACCCCCAATCCTCCCCAAATAGTTCTACCACCTGGGGACCACGATTCAAACATATGATGGAGGCCATTTTCATTCAAACCACCACAGACCTGAAGCACATATTAAAATATTCAAATGCCTTAGGCTGCTCTTTCTCCAACCTCCATTACTGGTACAACCTGAACCTGAACAGTCTTATAGATAAACACATCAGGACTGTAAACATGGATTCTTTCAGGATAAAAGACAATGGCTGAGGCAAAATTGGGCTTTTTTTCTTGTCTTTGCAAGGTCCATTCCTGGTCCATCAGCATTTCATAAGTTATTCATGCCATAGGAAGCCCAATGGTAAAAGAAACAGTTCCTTAAGATATACTACCCCTGCTTCTGTTCTGAGTGATAACTTTCTTCCACCAAAATTTATGACAAAATACTGACCAAAAGCAACCTGGGGGAGGAAAGGGTTTACTTCAACTTACTCTTCCACATCCTACTCTATCATTAATGGAAACTAAGGCAGAAACTGAAGCAAAGACCATTGAACACTGCTTGCTGGTTTACTCAGCTACCTTTCACCCACAGCCGAGGCCTATCGCCCAGGAATGAATGGCGGTAGTCACTTCAATCAGTGTGCTGGCTAGTTTTATATCCACTTGACCCAAGCTAGAATCAGTAGGAGGACAGAACCTCTACTGAGAAAATGCCTCCACAAGATCATGCTGTAGGAAAGCCCATAGGACATTTTCTTAGTCAGTGTTTGATGGGGAGGACCCAACACATTGTAGGTGGGGCCATCCCTGGGCTGGTGGTTCTGGATTCTATGAGAAGGATGAGTAAACCATGGGGAGCAAGCTAGTAAACAGCACTCCTCCATCAGCTCCTGCCTCCAGGTTCCTGTTCTGAGTTCCTGTCCTGACTTCTTTCAATAATGAACAATGATGTGGAAGCATAAGCCAAATAGGCCTTTCTTCCCCAAGTTGTTTTTGGTTATGGTGTTTCATCACAGCAACAGTAACCCTACCTAAGACAATCAGCAACCAAGAAAACGACCCAAAGATGTACACAGACTACTCTGATGGAAGCAGTTCCTCAACAGAGTGTCTCTCTTCCCAGGTGACTCTAGTTTGTGTAAAATTGATGAAAACTCACCAGCACACAGTGGCACTATAAATGCAGTTGTCGCCTCATCCTAGCTCAGACGGCACCCCCTTATTAAAGCCCTCCAAGCACAGAAGAAGCCTTTTAACGGGTACCAGATTGCTGTGTTGCCTTTGGGGATTGCAAATTTTTGTTTCATGCTACAGTGATCCGTAAAAGACAGTAACTGCGGCCTGCTCACTTCTGACCTCTAGAGCCTAACCAAGTGTCTCAGCCTGTTGTCCTAAGTTCCCATGGCAGATCCATTAGCACAGTCCCCATGAAATCAGTTCCAGCCCTTCCCTCTTCACTTGGAAATCCTGTAATCTCACCCTCAACCAACAAGAGAGACTGCGAGCAAGTCATGCTATCTCTATCTAGAGTGTGATGCTTCCACATATAGTTGCTCAGTAGGAAATACCATAAAATAACAGAACTGATGCTCATTAGAAAACTGAGTAGAAACACCAAGTACACAGACGTGCCCTGGAATCTGAGAGTCTCTGACAGAGGTAGCATTTAGAGATACAACCCATGAACGAGCTAAGCGTGGACAGAGACAGATGCAGCATTCCAATGTAAAAAGATCAGTGCTCAAGAACAAAAGAAAAGCACCTAACAAACAAAGTGATTCAAGGAGTCATTCAAGTATGGTACTTTCTATTGAAACCTACATGCATTGGACCCTGTACTGGTTAGTTTTATGTCAACTTGACATTAGCTAGAACCAGAAGTTAAGAGGTACTCTCAAGTGAAAGCATGTTTTCATAACATCAGGCTGTAGGCAAGCCTGTAGGGCATTTTTTTGATTAGTGATCCATGGGGGAGGGCCGAGCCCCTTGTGGGTGGGGCCATCTCTGGGCTGGGGGGGGGGCAGATCTATAAGAAATCAGACTGAGCAAGCCAGGAGGAGCAAGTCAGTAAGCAGTATCCCTCCGTGGCCTCTGCATCAGGTCATACCCTCCAGGTTCCTGCCCTGTTTGAGTTACTATCCTGACTTCCTTCAGTGATGGACTACCTCCACATGCTTTTGGTCATGATGTTTCATTGCAGAAACAGAAACTCTAAGACAGACTCTAAGGCATTATATTTCTTTCTCCAAATAGTAAGTCTTCCAAAGAAAACAAAAGTCAAGCCTCTCAGCATTCATTTACTAGTGACAGAAAATCCTGAAGTTAGACCAATAGCATATGCATTGATCCGCTCCAAAGCACCACGTCTTTCGGAATATTCACACAAAACAAATTGGAGGATACAGCGGTTCCCTTAGCAACTTTCATTTTAATGAAATGAAAGCCTCTTCCGTTGTTTTAGCCGCTAACATTCTGCCTGTAACAACCAGTGTCTCCCAACCTCCCTTGGAAATACGAGTTTGGCATAACTTTATCAAGATATTTTAAAACGCAACCCGTTTCCAGAAAGAGAACGAGTGGAAAGTGTCAATGTTGGCGGGAGGCAGAGAAAGTTAGATCCGTGTACCACAAGCTCCTTCCTACAAGGAAGGGGCTCACTCCACAAACAAATCTTCCTGACTTGACTCTGGAAAAGTCTCCCTGGCGCAAACTGCAGAGCGCTCCTCTCTCCTGAACACTGTGGCAGCATCCACGCGCTCCCGACACTAACAGGGGACCCGGGAGGTCGCCCACGCGCGCCCGTTAGGTCCGACCCGGGTTCAGGCAACGTGCGGCAGCGGCGCACCCTGCTCTGGATCCAGACTGAAGAGACACCCCCTCGGGGCCGAGCTCACCTGCCTGCAGAGCGGGGACGCAGCTCCTCTGGGTCTCGGTCCCGAGAGCGCTCAGGTGCGCCTGACTTGTCGCCTAGCAACCGTGAAGCTGTCCGCTCTTCCGGACGCGTCGATTCCTCCCGCCCCTGAGAGAGTGGGTTTTTAAAAGGTTTGTTTCCGGGTCGAAGCGGCCTTTACGCAACGTAAGGTCTCAGCCTCCCTCGGTTAGCCTTGGAGGAGGACAGAGTCTCGGTGGCGCGGCGGGTGCTGTCGCTCAGGGGTCGTTTCTCCTCCCTCGAGTTAACGCCTCCCCTCCCGCCAATTGCTGAGCTCCGTCAGTCAGGCGTTTCAACCTCAGCACAAACCCTCCGCTCACGGACGTCCTCCAATCACAGAGGCTCAGCCCCGGGGACTACTTTGCAGTCCGCGAAGCGAGCAGAAAGGAGGGCCTTTCGGGAACTGTAGTTTCTCCCTGTCAGGAATCCACGGAGATGGGCGCCAGAGACCGGCCGCCTGAACTACACTTCCCAGAACGTGCGTGAGCTATCCGGCCGAACCTTTCCTGGCGAGCTCAGCGCTCACTCCCAGAGTCGGTTCCGCTGTAGAGGTGACCTGGCTCCTCGAGACCGCCTTTGCAGGTGCACAAATCGTCCACGCAATTCTCAATAATGGTGAGTACGGGCTCCCGGATCCTGCAGCAGCTCCGGCCTCTCGGGCTTCATCCTGCGCTTTAGAGAAGCAGTAATGCCAGGCGCTGTTCTTCGCGCGGTTTGCAAAACCCGGTTCATCCTCGCAGACTGTCGCAGTAACCCAGTAATTGGAAGGGGGGTTGCATCTATCAGGGAGTCCTTAAAAGGACTCTAGAGAAGTCGTTGTCCTTGGAGAGACGTGTTTCGATCCTGACGCATGGCTGAGGGACAAAATTTTCTCCGAAGGACGTTTGAGGATTTGACGGGGATGAGATTTGGTGGGAGGGAAAGAACTGGATCCTAACGTCTATTTTGTGATGTTGAGGTAGGTAGTGCTCCAGGTTATGATCCCAGTTTTCAGGAGACAATGTTTCTGCCATATCTAATTTCAAAGGGAAAAAAAAAAATGTTACTGAAAACCTATTCTTGATCTTCTTATGTAATGCCAGGACTCGTTAGCGTCGCTAGTCAAACAATTAATGTGGATATTCTTTACTCCTCTGTCACGTATTGCAGCATACCTACTTGCAAATGTAGCGCAACCATCTTGTTGAAAGCTCTAGATCGCTGGATCTTCCTGTCTTGTCCCAGCTGCGAGGGGGGGGGAGTGAAGGAACTCTGACGTAGGAATAATCTGCGTGCTCTTTGAAGGTGACATTTATCACCAGACTGGAAATTGCTACAGTACTTTAGAATTTATATTTCGAAAAGACTTTTTCTCCTTTAATCTCAAGATGGGGAGTATGAGAAAATATTTGGATGAATTAGAAATTTCACAGAACCTGAAAAGACATGTTTCAAAGCAGGGACAAAAACGCCCTCAACCTCTATAAGAGACCCCAAAGGGACAACTGCTAATTCCCAGTAAATGTTATTTTGGCACATAAGTAATTATTTAAATTATGGCCTAAGTGGTTTCTACTGTAATGATTTTAGTCATAAAACGGGGGTGGTTACCCAAGAACTTCAGACTTTAGAATTTTAGATGTAGATGAAAACCTTTTAAAAATCATCTTAACCAAAGCCCCACTTAAAATACTAAAACTTAATTCTTGAGACCCAGAATATGAATTTCTCAAGGTCATGAGATTTGGGTCTCTTCTTCCCATTTTACCTTGACTGTATCATGCATTTAGCAAGTCATTCTGTAATTTCAGTAGCTGGTTACCTGTTAAGATATAAACCCATAACGCCAGCATGTAATATCTGATAGCTTTATTCCTCATCTTTCAGAATATTGGAATTCTGAAGTTTAAAGGGGATTTGGAGATTATTTCATCTAATCTTAAAACAGCCTGGCAAGGTCATTGATTTCCCAAGGTCATGGAGATCCAGGGCCCCTGATGCATTCCCTATACAGTAGGCAGAACCAGCCTCACCCCTAGAGGGCCACATCTGTGCCAGATGGCATGAGCTGGTCCAGGTAGAAGAGTTCTGTCAGGTTGCAGTCTCACATGATTCAGAACCTTCTTGTCTCCTGGGAAGAGTATGTGAGCAAATTACTGATTTAGAAAAGAGCTGTCGGTTCCACTCAGTGTGGTGGTGCATGCCTTAAATTGCAGCTCTTGGGAGGCAGAGACACACGGAGCTCTATGATTTCAAAACCAGCCTGCTCTATGTACCAAGTTCCAGCCAGCCAGGGCTACATGGGGAGAATCTGTCTCAGAAGAAAAGAGCTGTCTTTTTGTAAGCCAATCAAAGGCATTTTTGAAATGAACTCTGTGCCATTGTCCATAAGGGAGTGACCTAAGAGTACCTGGGGACGGGAAGGACACCACTTCTCTTTCTTATTACAGTAAACTACAAAGTCAAAAAGGAATGCTGCTCTGTGGAATAACAAGAGGGGGACTACAGTTAAAGCTTTTCAACTACATAGCACATTTTTAAGACAGCCTGTGTCCTCAGGAAGGGCGTTGACGCCCTGCCAAATGAGAAGCCATTCCTGTTTGGACTTGGGCAGAATACCCAGATGTCTGAGCAAAGAATAGTAACCTGCATTGGCACTGTTGCATTGTGGGAAGTCAGTAGGCCTCTCCTACCCAACTTTCCAACTGCAGTGTCTCAGGAGAACGCTAAGAACCAAACTGGTGTTTCCTTTGCCTACATCCTCATCATGCAGAAACTAAGACAGCCCTTAAGATGGGATGGCCCAGACACAGAGGGAACCTGCTGGAGGAGAATTAACTGTTGATTAGTTGGCCACAGCCTCTTCACTACAGACTGTGATACTGGGAACACATTTTTGAAAAAAGGCTACATTACTCTGTTCTAACCGTCGGCTAGAATTTCTGAAAGGTTAAAATTTATAGATGTGATGGGCACATTCTCCCTCATTTCTTTTTCTTTCTTTCTTTCTTTTTTTCTTTTTTTTTTTCTTTGTTCTCTTTTGGTTTTTTGTTTTGGGGAGAGGGTTGCTTTGTTTTTGTTTGTTTTCAAGACAGGGTTTTTATGTGTAGTCTTGGCTATTCTAGAACTCTCTCTCTCTGTGTAGACTAGGCTGGCCCCCTCCCTGGTACCAGGTTTAAAGGCATGCACCACCACCTTCCAGCTCCCCCTCATTTCTTATCCCAGTTTGCTTTATGCTGTTCAAATCAAATTTGGGGTGAGGTTGGTGGTGATGATCTTTTGGGATGGGGTTGGGGATATGATCTTTTGGGGGGATTGGTGGTGATGATCTTTTGGGATGGGGTTGGTGGTGGTGATCTTTGGGATGGGGTTGGGGATATGATCTTTTGGGGGGATTGGTGGTGATCTTTTGGGATGGGGTTGATGGAGATGATCTTGAGGGGGGTTGATGGTGATGATCTTCAGGGGGTGATGATCTCTGGTTGGTTGTTTTTGAGTCAGGGTCTCATATAACCCATGCTGGCCTCTTGGAACCCCGACCTTCATGTTCACCTCCCAGCCCTAGAACTGCAGGAGTGTGCCACTATGCCTGGAAATCAGTGTAGCTTTGTTTTATCTTTTCTTTACACTCACCCGTAAGCTTTACCTTTACATTATTCATTCAGTAAATAGATGTTGAAACCTGTATGAAGAGTGCAGATTTTATTCAAAGGCAAACCGCTCTCATGGGAACATCACAGTCTAGCTGAGAGACAGACATGGAAATATATAACTACAGAATGTGGGAATCTCAGAGGAAATGTGCATGGTGTTCTCCCACCCACACACTCAAATAAATGTAATAAAAATATTTCAAAATTGTGACATAGTTTTGCTTAGTACAGCTGAAATATGGCCCCTCAGTTTCCAGTCTTCTCAATACACGTCTACATGTATAAAGTATCTTCATTTTTTTAAAGTACGTTGAATTTGCTTCCAACTGTGTACATTTCAGTCTTTAGTTACATGATCCAGCTATTTCTTAAGCAAGTACTTGAGTTCTAGCTGTGCACCTGTTTTTATCTATCAGTTGAGATATAGCAGTGAATTGAATTCAGGAAGATGAAATAGGCAAAGCCCCCAGAAGAGGGAAACAGCTTCTCCCTTCTCATTTCTCAACCTCAAAAGGAAAGATGACAAGATGAAATATATATACAGGTCTAGAATAGTAAAGGCTTCTAATAATGATATATTAGAACATATATTGTAAAGCTGTATGTAGCAGGAAGTAACCATATAGGATAATGAGTGCTATTCATACATATAGTTTATTTTGGACATAGATACATGTTTTATTAAGTACATATTAATTAATATAGATATATATTTTTATTAAAATTGGTTTATGTAGATATTAAGTTTAATATATCTAGAGATATGGAAGCAGGAGAAACCCAGGGATCAAGGAGAATTTTTCTCCATAGCTTTCTGAGGTCTTATCTTTGATTATATTTTTCTACTCCTATCCTGGGCATATTTTGAGGAAGAAATGCAAGTAAAATCTACTATGGTCAAATTTATTTCTTTGTAACAATTAATACTTATTTCCTGAATTTTCCTTTTTGCCATCTGTGGGGACCAAGTCACTGAGTGCTGTTGACTTCAGGCCACCCATCTTCCCATCTCAGATGGATGACTCACCTAGAAGAGACTGTTCTAAAAAAAGAGAGATGAAATGTTTCTATGCCCCGTCAATTTAGCGGGTCATTTCTTCATGCAGGGAGGGACCAGGATGACACAGAGTGCAAGCACAGTGCTCAGCATCGTCAAGGAAGGGACATTTTCTCTTCATTCTAGCCTATAAATTCACTGAGCTTAATTTAAACTTTTTCCATTACTCAGCCCTCATTTTGAATACAGTTGTTATTTTTGTCTGTGTGTCTTCTTTTATTCAGAGTCTCTTAGACTGTAAAGCTGCTTTTTTCCTATTATATAACTATTGTACTTTTTCTATGGTTTCTCTTCCTCCTTTTAAAACATACTTTTCCCTTAGAATCAGATTGTCAGCTATTGCTGATTTAGTACAATATTTAATACTAAAATTTATTGTATTCCAGATGTTAATAATTTTCTACTTGAAAAAAAAATTAAAGGCTTGGACCAGCAAGATGGCTCAGTGGGTAAAAGGAAATGCTGCTAGGTCTTACGGCCTGAGTTCAATCCCCAGGACCCACACAAGGGAAGGAAAAAACCAACCCTCACAGCATGCTGTGTCGTGTATACTCCCACCCCATATATTTTAAACAAATATAACTTGTAAAATAAAGGCTTAACACTGAACATTGTAATGCACACCTTAAGCACTCGGGGGTAGAGGCAGGTGGATCTCTGTGAGTTTTAGGCTAGCCTGATCTACATAGGGAGACCCTGCTTCTAAGTAAATGCAGGATTGTTTTTGCTCTTTGGGTAGTTGAGTCAAAGCAGGATTGTTTCATTAAACCTTTTTGGTTTAAAGGGAAGGTTTTAGTCACTGCTACACCTTTTCCTAGTGTGCAGGACTCTGATGAGGTGGGAGTCGGGATTTGCATGATAAAGATCTGTGAGGCTCCTCTGACCTGCCTGGGTTTATATCACCGCATAATATGGATATGACCTTGTGGGCCTAGTTTTTGGCAAAATGTCCCCCAAAGATGGACACAGTTGCATAAGTAAATTCAGTTTTGTGGGTTTTGCATCTGTTGAGTAAAAGTTAATGCTTCATAAGTGTGCCGACGAAGGACACACTTGGTAAGTTGCATAGTTCATTTGCCCATGCTGTCTTTCCTGAAAACAAGCCTAGGTTCGCTTTCTACTAAGCTAGGGAGAGACTTGAAGGTTTCATACTCCCTTTTAAAGCATGTTTTGCCTTATTGAACTAACACTTTAATAAGCTATGACTGGCTCTTTTTCATTACAGTCTGAACCAATCAGAGTCCTTGTGACTGGAGCAGCTGGTCAGATTGCATATTCACTGTTGTACAGTATTGGAAATGGATCTGTCTTTGGTAAAGACCAGGTAGGCGCATGTCTATAAACCTTGGCATTGTAGTAAAAGAATGTTCTTAATCAGGTTCTGTATCTAGTTGCAAATGGTGAATGAAGAGGCAGTCCCAGTAACTGTAATAAGTCCTTTGCTGTTAGCAGAAGCTATGATGTTTATAGGCTACCCTGCAGGACTGACCATACTTGAAGTCAGAGTTCTTCCACCTGCTGTGTTTACTTAGCTTAGTGCAACCAGCAGGTAACAGTGTGTCGCTGATGAGAGTGACCGGGAGAAGGGGGTCCTATGAGAAAGAAGGGGGTCCTATGAGAAAGAAGGGGGTCCTATGAGAAAGTTGTTGAACCTGCCCTTTCTTTCCAGCGATGCTGTTTTGAACCCAGACAGTCACAGGAGAAGTCTACCCCCACAGGAAACAGGCAACCCCAGTTCTAGCAAGTCTGTTTTCTGTACACTGCAATCCTTTTCTAAAAGTATTGAGTCTTTCTCTTGACCTACAGATAGTTGAATTTTCCCTTCATGTCAGATATTGTAGTTATTGTTAGCTATCTAAAATGAAATCATAGCTACAACCACTAATAGAAGCAAGCTGCAGCAGCTCCCTTCCGTAGTTATGACTGGTTAGTGGAAGCTAAGTGTATCCAGACAGAACTGGGGCGGATTTGAGAGTGAGTGCCGCCCGCCCCACCGACCTGCTGTCCTCGCTCTCTGACAGCCCATCATTCTTGTGCTGCTGGACATCACCCCCATGATGGCTGTTCTGGATGGTGTCCTGATGGAGCTGCAGGACTGTGCTCTTCCCCTGCTGAAAGGTGAGTAGGGAAGTCAGAGGACACAGATTACATGGCACTTTGTCTCTTACCAAACGTGAAGTTTTTCGATTCTTATTAAAGATTGTCAGTTAGAACTTGTTTCACAAAAGTATTTTTTGTTGTTGTTTTTTGAACTACACTACTTTTTAAACATGAATACCAATAATAAATAAGTGCAAAAGCAAGAAACAATCAGTGGCAAGTCAAGGGCTTGTTTTTTCTCACATCTACATATATTTATAACAATAATTTATAATTAGATATAATATGCTCAAGAATTATCCCACCAGGTTGTTTGCATCGTGCTGTTATTTGAAGTCTACTTAGAAGTAATAGTAGCATCGTGTAACAGAAAGTTTTCCATTCCACAGCATGTTCTCCAAGGCTGTGTGCTGCCTAGGCATTCATTCATATATGCTGGTCCCTCAAATATGTCCCCTTTCATCTGCCAAGCACTGGGTTGAGACGGGTAAATTGTCCTTAGTGTTGTGCACTTTGAAGGAAAACATGATGTCTGTCTAGTCAGGCATTTCCTAGACGAGAGACTCTCCTGTCCAGATCCTTTGGTTGTGTGGCTCTGAGCTTTAGTCTGAAGGAATACCCGATTACACTGGGCCTTTTCCCTACCCACAGCCCTTTCATGTCAGCTTCCTCTTGGCATTTTCCATTTCCATTTCCATTTCCATTTCCCTTTTCTGCGGGCTCCTCTGCTGTTATTAATGGACCCAGTGTCCTCAGGCTGCTATGATGTGGCCGGAAAGGGACAGCTTGACAAAGGATATGTGACTGGAAAAGGAAGATGGGTACTTTTTTCTTCTGATGTTCCTCTATTTGGGGACTCGGCAACCTGACTACATGTGCTTACTGGCCTGAGACTTACATATAGAAATGCTGACTCTCGGCCATGGCCTTTGTAATGCGCTCAAAGGAAAGCAGCGCCGCATGCTCCTTGATCAAAAACACAAGGATCAAAAACACAGTCCAGTTGAACTCTGGACTGACCTCCCTATCTTATCAATTCTTATGCCTTAGTTCTTCATGTGTGAAATGTGAAGATAACGTTTGGTAGAATACAATCCTTAGCATTATCCCTGGTACATTATGCCCTAATAAACATTATAACATTATTTTTCAATTTGTACTTGGTATCTTTTTTTTTTTTTTGGTTTTTTTCGAGACAGGGTTTCTCTGTGTAGCTTTGTGCCTTTCCTGGAACTCACTCTGTAGCCCAGGCTGTCCTTGAACTCACACATCTGCCTGGCTCTGCCTCCCGAGTGCTGAGATCGAAGGCATGTGCCACCAGCTATACCTGGTATCTTAAACCTCAAAGTAATTAAAATCTAAAGACTAGGTGAATTGGTTTCTCTTTGTACTATCTATGGTGATAAATGAAAAAAAAATATTATTTCCAAAGACTCTGTATCATACATAATTATGTAAAAGATAAAAGCTATAGAGCTATTTTAATTGGGTAATTATTGATGTAAGAAATACAGAATGATTATTGACTTTCTCCTGTGTTGTTGATTATTTTTTCTACTCTTTTGATCTTTGGTCTTTTGGGGGGCCCTCCACCCAACTCCCAAATAAATCACCCATGGAGGGAGGCTTATTAATACTTACAAATGCCCAGCCTTAGCTTGGCTTGTTTCTTGCCAGCTTTTCTTAAATTATCCCATTTATCTTTTGCCTCTGGGCTTTTTCTTTCTTTCTTTCTTTTTTTCTTTCTTTCTTTCTTTCTTTCTTTCTTTCTTTCTTTCTTTCTTTCTTTCTTTCTCTCTCTCTCTCTCTCTCTTTCTTTCTTTCTTAACTTCTATATATCTTACTTTCACTCTTACTCCATGGCTGGATGTATAGCTGGGTGGCTGGCCCCTTCTTTTCTCTCTCCTTGAACTTTTTTTTTTTTAATGTGTATTGGTGTTTTGCCTGAATCTATGTCTGTGTGAGGGTGTTGAGTCCTTGGAACTGGTGTTACAGACAATTGTGAGCTGCCATGTGGGTACTGGGATTTGAACCCAGGACCTCTGGAAGAGCAGTCAGTACTCGTAACCACTGAGCTCTTGAACTTCTTTTCCTCCCAAGTTTCCCCTCCTATTTATTCTCTCTGCCTGGCAGCCCTGCCTATCCTTCTCCTGCCTTGCTATTGGCCATTTAGCTCTTTATTAGACCAATTAGGTGTTTTAGACAGACACAGTAACACAGCTTCACAGAGTTAAACAAATGCAACATAAAAGAATGCAACACAGCCGGGCGTTGGTGGCGCACGCCTTTAATCCCAGCACTCGGGAGGCAGAGCCAGGCGGATCTCTGTGAGTTCGAGGCCAGCCTGGGCTACCAAGTGAGCTCCAGGAAAGGCGCAAAGCTACACAGAGAAACCCTGTCTCGAAAAACCAAAAAAAAAAAAAAAAAAAAAAAAAAATGCAACACATCTTTGCATCATTAAAGCAAATGTTCCACAGCATAAACAAATGTAACATACCTTGAAATAATATTCCACAACACTCCTGTGTTCTTAGGGGTGTTAAATGAATGTATTATCATTTTTTTAGGCCTCTGAAAAGTATATCACTGTGAACTATAAAAATAAACATTTACCACAGTTTAAAAGAAAAAGTGGATTCAGTGTGAAAAGGGAAACTTGGCCTTAAGTAGCTCTGTGTGCTTTTGCCTTGTCCACAGATATCATTGCAACAGACAAAGAAGAGGTTGCCTTCAAAGACCTGGATGTGGCTGTCCTTGTGGGCTCCATGCCAAGAAGAGAAGGCATGGAGAGGAAAGACCTCCTGAAAGCCAATGTGAAGATCTTCAAAGCCCAGGGCAGTGCCTTGGAGAAGTATGCCAAGAAATCTGTTAAGGTGACTGGCAGCATATTTGACAGTCTCGTTCTTATCTGCATTTTCAAACTTCTGCTTTTGATATTTAAGTGTCAGGAGAATTGCTTGTGGGTTTTGTTTTTTTTTTTTTTCTTTTTCTTTTTCTTTTTCTTTTTTTTGGTTTTTCGAGACAGGGTTTCTCTGTGTAGCTTTGCGCCTTTCCTGGAACTCACTCTGTAGCCCGGCTGTTTCCAGTTCTTACAAAGGTTACTAGGTTCAGACATGGCAGCCTTCTTGTGACTTTGCTGAGGGAACTTGTTGAGAACTTCCGATTCATCTGTGTGTTTTGGAAGATGGCTGCTAAATGCCTTTGTTCTCAGTCACAGGAGATGCAACTTGTGAGTGTTCATATTCTCCAGACAGAATTGTTACAGTCTGTCTCTTAAACTGAGTTGGCATGACTCCCTCTTTTCTGGAGCTATTTATTCTAAATTTGTCTTAATATTTCAAAACCACTCTTTTGAGTTTTTGTTTTGTTTTTCAAGGTGGTTTCTCTATTTAACAGCCCTTGCTATCCTGGAACTAGCTTTGTAGACCAGACTGGCATTGAACTCACAGAGATCCACCTGCCTCTGCCTCCTGAGTGCTGGGATTAAAGGCGTGAGCCACCACCTACCAGCTCCAAAACCACTCTTTACAAGTGACCTATTTGTAATACTTAATAGTTGTTTACATTTTTGCTTTCTGGAGATTTCATTTTAAATAGTTATCTTTGCTCTCTAATCATTAACAAAAAATAAGAACTATAAGGAACACACAGGTCTCTTGGTAAAAGATTACAGAGGTATTCAGACTGGTAAAGCCTGGGCTGCTTGGGATTTGTGGTTCTGTTTACATGGTAATTCTACCCCTGCAAAAAAGTCTTCGTTGGGGAAATACTCACACACTGGGACACCCAGAGGCAGCTGGTGCTCACAGGGGCCAAAAAGATGCATGTGTGTATTTGACTCATTAGATGTAGAGGAGCTGTGAAGACAGTCTGTATTTTATCAAATAGCCCAGGTAATTCTTAGGATTAGACCAGTTTAAGAAACACTTATTCACAAAAAAAAAAAAAAAAATTTGATTTCCTAAAAAAACTTTCAAAAAAAATTTTATGAATGACTCAAACTCTGAGATGAAGCTTTAGATTTCTTGCTTTTTGTGGTAAATAGATGAATGATCTGTCTCAATAGTAAAACATAAAGATATGTCCCTTGGGTTGTAAATATTGCCAGCTGGAAACTGACTTGTATGTCATAGAAATGATTTAAAAAAAAAAAAAAAAAGGTACCTGTTAGATGCTGCGGGCCGCAGGAATATCATAAGAACTCAGCTGGTTATGGCAAAGTCACTACCTGGAGGAATCAGGGAATTCCTCCAGAGGAAGCCAAATCCCAAGGAGTTTTTGGTGTTACTTGGCTTGTTATATATCAGCTGTATTCTGTTATGAAAATCATGTGTGCCTTCATAGTTTTCCCAATTGATTTTTCCCTAAGAAGGGCTAACAATGTGGACTGATCACTCTCTAGACATACACATTCCAGGCATTTGGAGAACAGCCTCAGGAAAGGCTTTCTCTGGAATCAGATATCTCCCCTAGCCACTTTCAAGGACTAAAGGAGACATCACCCAGGTTTTCACCCAATTTCTGAGGATTAACAGTGATAACAACCCACAGGCGAGTCTCCTGACTTAAGGTAAATTCCACAAGGGGACACCGCCTAGGTCAGGTAGACATTAAGTAATAGCTTTACACAATTTAGCTCAGACCCCTCCTTTCTTACAGCCTTACTAACTTTATAGACCTCTAACTACGTACCTAACCACTTCTAGGAATATTTAGATAACCTTCTGTGCTAACAGCTATGCTCAGCCAGAACTCCCAGTTCAAGCCTCCCTGTAATTATCATTATTGGTAGCATCCGGCCAGGTCCATCACCGGATGGAGGAAAGTACCTTATCAGAGATACCTCTGTACTCTCTAAGAACAGACTTAAGCATCCAGGATACCTGTTTGAGAAGGCCTGGTGGATGTGCTAATTAAGCTTAACTTCCTCCTTTCCCAAATCTTACCTCCAGTTCCAGATCTCCCTTTAACTATCACCAGGGGCATCTAGCTGTACACAGGTTGCCTAGAGACTGAGCACACTTTCCCCCACCCTGCAGAAAAACAGCAGACAGCTTGGACAGATAGGAGCCACAGGAAAAAAGAAGACAGTTTTATTTTCTCCCATTGACCTAGCAACTTATAGATTTTTAACATCCTTTACCAAACACATTTAAGATTATAGTTGTGCACGTAAGATCCCTCTTCTTAGATATTACCCATATTTAGCCTTTAGTTAATTCATTAGTCACTTCCCCTTTGGGTCACAAATGGTAATTAACAACTAGTGCCCCTCTTTGTAATTCTTATCAACCCTCCATTTGATCCTGATAGTGGACAATCACTGCCTGAGGAAGTTCAGGCTGAATGTCCTGGGTGGAGGGGAGGATTGTGATTTTGGAGAGATATATAGCTGTAAAGCAGAGGACAGTGAGGAGAGAAGAGAATGGAAGAACTAGATGGGTAAGAACTTGAGAGGAACAAACTGAGATGGGAGAGAAGTAGATTGAAGGGCTACAGCAGAGTACTAGAGGAACGAGATGGAAGATGAGGAAGAGCCAGATGAGAGAGAAGGAGACGGGAGAGGAGATGATATGGGAAGGAACAAGATGGATGAGAACCTAGAAGGGGCAGAACTAGACAAAGGAATTAAGATAGAACCTAGAGGGGACAGTAGATAAATATAGAGAGAAATCAGGCAAGAAAGGAGCTAGACATGAGAACAGAACTGAAGCTGTGTATAAAGGATGTTATGTCAGAGGAATTAAAGCAAGTGGACTATAGAACTCGGTGTGCTGAGATTATATTTCCTGATAATAGTCCTCGCCGTTAGTAGTTCTCTCTCCTGAGCCCCTGGGATGTATAATATAAGGCTGGTCCCTCTAATATTATACAAGAGTTAGACATGTTTAGTCCAGTTCTAAGACAGGTGTGTGGTCTGTGTGTCTTTGTGCCTCCTACCCACCTAGGTCATTGTGGTGGGGAACCCAGCCAACACAAACTGCCTGACGGCCTCCAAGGCAGCCCCGTCCATCCCCAAGGAGAACTTCAGTTGCCTGACTCGCTTGGACCACAACCGAGCAAAATCTCAGGTAAGAAGATTTTGGCTTTTAAAACTCAAAGATTTAGTCTGTGGGGCGTTTACCCACCACCCCCACAGCTTCCCAGAGTTTTCTTGAGTGCGAGCAGCAGGAAATATTAGATAGAAGGATTTATAGCGGAGAATCTTGTGGAGATAAACAGATAGAAAATAAAGGATAGCCTCGAGAGGGCCTGGAACCTATTCCAACGGGCCCCGACTGTCTCTGGTCCAGGGTTTTTATAGAGACGCCAAGGGGTGGAGCAAAAGACCTCCTCCCCCAGCACAGCCAAGTGCAGACCATCTCAGACACCTGCACTCAGGCCCATGGTCCTGATCATCCTCTATTCGGACCTGCTGGGTAAAGCCACGAGGAACCCCAGAACGGGCTCCCACAATTTAGGCTGTAAAACTTTTTTCTTTTTTAAAATAATTAAATTATTTTAAAATAATTAAATTTTGGTTTGTGTGTTTGTTGTTTTTGTTGAGCAGGAAACTATTCCTTTGTTTAAATTAAAAGTTAAGGAGTCTTTGGATCTATTTTCTAAAGGCCAGAGGCTGGCTTGCCTCCTTAGTTTTATCTTCAAGTAACCAATTGTGAACCTGTGTGTGTGTGTGTGTGTGTGTGTGTGTATACCAATTATAATTCAACACAGTGGCTAATGTTGCCTTGTTATAGTAGTTAAAAATTAGTTACAAAGCAGTCCTCACCAGTGAGAACCAGTTGGTGCCTAGCCCAACTGTAATCAGAGAAGCTTCACCCAGCAACTGAGGGAAACAGATGCAGAGACCCACAGCCAAACACTAGGCAGAGCTCGGAGAATCCTCGGGAAGAGAGGGAGGAAGGATTGTAGAAGCCAGTGGAGTAAAGGGCACCACAAGAAAACCCACAGTACTAACCAACCTGGGCTCATAGGGGCTCACAGAGACTGAACGGACAACCAGGGAGCCTGCATGGGACTGACCTAGGCATTCTGCACATATGTGACAGTTGTGTAACTTGATCTTGTTAGGAGACTCCTAACAGTAAAAGCAGGTGTTCTCTTACACTGTTGCCTGCTTTGGGGACCCTTTCCTCCTACCAGATGCCTTAACAAAAGAGGAGGTGCCTAGTCTCACTGCAACTTGATAGACCATGGCTGGCCGATATCCATGTGAGGAGGGGGAGGAACCGGTAGGAGAGGAGGGAGGGGAAACTGGTTGGAATGAAAAAACAAAGTAAATAAATAAAAACAAAAAAGTTACAAATGAAATAACACACAGCACATAGTTTAATCATGTCATGTGTGAAGCTTATAGAACCAAAGACTTGAGTGGTGTTTATACTCATTGCTCTCTGTAGCTGAGCAATCAAAATTAGATTTTAATGCTCAGTTTTAATCTTTTAAAATATTTTACATAATTATTACTACTATCAAAGTATTCCTTCCATGAGACTTAGATAAAGATGTGAAGGGCATCGGTGACTAGGAGGTCAGTAGCTCTTCAGAACACTGGGAGCTAAGGCGCTCACCCAGGCCAGCTTCTGCAGCCTTCTCTGTTCTGGAGTTCTCAGACACAGCACTCTTTCCTTCTCTCTGGCACTGTGTGTCCATCCTTCAGCCACAGAGCATGGCTTCTGTGTAGGTCTATGGGAGCTGTGCTATTTATTTATTATGTTAGCTTGAAAAAAACTTTTTTTTAAACAGGAAATTATGTGAGTTTAAAGTTAGAAAATAAAAACCACTGTCTTACACTGAGAGTTGACTCCTTCAGCTCTGGAATATCCAATAAAAGATAAAATAGGGGTTGGGGATTTAGCTCAGTGGTAGAGCGCTTGCCCAGCGCAAGGCCCTGGGTTCAGTCCTCAGCTCTGGGGGGAAAAAAGATAAAATAATTTGCATGTGTTAACTTGACTACAAGATTGATGCTTTAGGTAGCTTTTCATTCTCATGGTGACTGTACAAGGCATTTATTGCACTTGTTTTATAGATAAGAAACATGAGACCCAAAGAGATCAGGGAGCCTGCCCAAAGTCACAGAGCTAGGTAATGATGGAGCTTCTAGATTTACCTGGATATAAACTAACCCCTGTATGTGTTCTAAGCAGCAGTACTAAGTGAACGAAATACATCTTACTAGCCCTTACCATTGCTGTTACATAATAAAAACACAGTAAAAATTGCTGCTGTTATTGTTTTTATTATTAAGAGATATATAGCCTAAAGTTGAAAGACTCCTCTCATAAATATCTTCTTCAACATCCCAGTTACCATAGGCAGTTTATTCAGTGAGATGCTTTGGGCTGTAGGCAGTGTGGTGGCCGGAAGGGATGGGACCCGACTGGAGGACAGGTGTAAGCGAAGTTTGCTGCGTCTCAGATGTGGGCTGACCTCAGTTCCACAGTCCGAAGAGGTGAGGTGACACCAAAGCCTCCTCATGAGCCGCCTCAGCAGGAGCAGAGGTTGGACAGTTCTGCTTCCGCAAGGGTCACAGAGTGGCACTTTGTCCCAGTGCATGGAACAGTTTCCCTCGATGGGGCAAAAGTCATGAATGAACCAAGAGTGACGTTCTCGTGGCACATCACATTTGACACACACACTGACTCACAAGCCCTTGGCTAGGCGGTCTCATTCTGTCAGTCTGGCACAGTGAGAGCCATCAGAAGCTTCTGAAGAAGCATTTTCTTCCTCTTACAGACGTTGTTATTCCAAATGAAAAGTAATTAAACCCAAATAAAATTTTCTTTCATGAATCATGACAAGTCCTCTATTATTTATTCAAAACCTCAAAAGCTTTAGTTACCTACCGACTGATCTGTCACCTGAGCTCTCCTGTGCATGTAAACCCCAAAGCTGGATGTGTACACATAATATGTACATATGCACAAGATGATTTGACAGTGCACTGCTGTTGGGGGAAGAAAATTACAAGGATTGGAGAATTAGTCAAAAACTTAGCAGGTCTACATGACAGACTTGAAAGTTTGCCTAAGGAAGCAAGAAATGTTATCCTTTGTATGTATTAATTTCACTGGTTCTGACATGACTGCCTTTCACTGGGCACAGAACATCTGTCCTTTGTTGCCCAAAGGACTATTAGCTCAAGAGATCAGAGGAGTGAGAGACCAAAGGCACATAAACAAAGGAAATAAAGGACCTAAGGGCCTGTAGTGGGAGAAGCCTGCAGGCTGCTGGGCTTCACTGTTCTGCAGTAGTTAAAGCTGATAGTCAGGTCAGGAGCTCTTAAGTTCTTAGTGCACTTGGGACTTTTACCCAAAGTTCAGATATTAGTATAAGTATTCATAAATGTATTAAAAATTATGTTATGGTAAATCCAGCTACTCTGAACCTGCTAGAAGAAAAAGTAGGAAATAGTCTTGAACGCCTTGGCATAGGAGATCACTTCCTAAATATAACACCAGTAGCGCAGACACTGAGACAAACAATCAATCAATGGGACCTCTTGAAACTGAGAAGCTTTTGTAGAGCAAAGGATACGGTCAACAAGGCAAAGCGACAGCCTACAGAATGGGAAAAGATCTTCACCAACCCCACATCTGACAGAGGACTGATATCCAGAATATATAAGGAACTCAAGAAATTAGACATCAAAAGGACCAACAGTCCAATTGAGAAATGGGCTTTAGAACTAAACAGAGAATTCTCAACAGAGGAATCCCAAATGGCTGAAAGACATTTAAGGAATTGCTCAACTTCCCTAATCATCAGGGAAATGCAAATCAAGACAACTCTGAGATACCACCTTACGCCTGTCAGAGTGGCTAAGATCAAAAACACTGAAGACACTTTATGCTGGAGAGGATGTGGAACTAGGGGAACTCTCCTCCACTGCTGGTGGGAATGCAAGCTTGTACAACCACTTTGGAAATCAATATGGCGCTTTCTTAGAAAATTGGGAATCAATCTCCCCCAAGATCCAGCTATACCACTCCTGGGCATATACCCAAGAAATGCTCAATCATACCACAAGAGCACTTGCTCAGCTATGTTCATATCAGCATTGTTTGTAATAGCCAAAACCTGGAAACAACCTAGATGCCCTTCAACTGAAGAATGGATAAATAAATTGTGGCACATATACACAATGGAATACTACTCAGCAGAGAAAAACAACGACATCACACGGTTTGCAGGCAAATGGATGGATCTAGAAAAAATCATCCTGAGTGAGGTAACCCAGACTCAGAAAGACAAATATGGTATGTACTCACTCATAGGAAGATGCTAGATGTGGAACAAGGATGACTAGACTGCTACTCACATCACCAGTGAGGCTACCTGGAAAACGGGACCCCAAAAAAAGACACGGAGAAATGGACAAGATCTACATGAATAGCCTGGTCATGAGTGGGAACAATGAAGGGCGACAGTCGAGGGAAAGAGTGGGAGATCCTAGCTGGATCAAGAAAAGAGAGGGAGAACAAGGAATAGGAGACCATGGTAAATGAAGACCACATGAGAAGGTGAGAAGGGGAGGAAGCAGAGAGCTAGGGAGGCCCACGGAGATCCACAAAGATACCCCCTCAAAAGACTGCTGGCAATGGTCGCGAGACGGCAGGAACTGACCTACTCTGGTGATGGAATGGCCAGACACCCAAATAGTGATGCCATAAACCCCATCCAAGGACTGAGGAATCTGAAGGCAGACATCCACGGCTGGGCCCCTGGTGGAGCACTGGGAGTCTAATTAGTGAGTATGAAGAGGATTTATATGAGCGAGAATTGTTGAAGCCAAGGTTGGATAAAGCACCGGGATAAATAACCAAATGAATGGAAGCACAGGATCTATGAACCAAAGGCTGAGGGGCCCCCAACTGGATCAGGCCACCTGAACGGGTGAGACAGTCAGTTGGCTTGATCTGTTTGGGAGGCAGCTGTGCATTGGTGCCAGGTCCTGGGCTCGTTGCATGAGTTGGCTGTTTGAATCCTGGGACTTATGCAGGGACACTTGGCTCGGTCTGGGAGGGGGGAATGGACCTGCCTGGACTGAGTCTACCAGGTCAACCCCGGTCCTCGGGGGAGACCTTGATCTGGAGGAGGTGGGAATGGGGGGTGGGCTGGGGGGAGGGGTGGGCGAGAGGGGGAGAACAGGGGATTCTGTGGCTATTATGTTGAACTGAATGGTGTTATAAAATAATAATAATAATAATAATAATAATAATAATAATAATAATAATAAAAAAACCAAAAAAAAAAAAATTATGTTATGGAACTATGTGAGCAAATTTTGTTTTGCTTAGGTACAGGCTAGTGCAAATGTGCTAAACTGTGTTCATTATGTTCTGTGTCTTAAATGCATCTCAGCTTAGACTATGCATTCGGCTTCTGATCAGTTTATCAGAATGTGACCATTCTGTCATAAGTCACATCTGGAGCCTCCTTTATTTTAGTCCTCAAATGTATAAAATAGGGACAGTCACAGTTTGGTAACATGAGTCCCTTCTTACACTAGTATCTTTAATTAAGATTAATTGAAAATTACTTTATATATTATATGTAACAAAAATATTTCACCAAAATAGAATATATATACCAAAAGTATCTGAACAGTCAATCGGTAAGTTGGCCTTCCATGTAGGCATTAATAAAACAAAGCTCATATTTATGTATTAAGGATCTGATGGCCTGCTGAGCAAAGAAACTTACTATAGTGATAATCTAATCATGAATTACAGGATGCCCTCTGCTCTTTATTCTTATTCACTGCAATGCTTCAAGTTCATAGTTGTTGACACCATTGAGTGCTTTAGGACATTGCTGAGCAGTACAATTGGCCTTTTTTCAAATCTGTGTTTTTAGCTTGTATTTGCGTAACGTTTCTGAAGCTTTTTTCCTTTACTTAAGAGCCTCTGTTAAACAAGTCAGAATCTGCAATAAAAATCAATTGTCCAACTGATGTGTTTGTTTTAAATTGAACTAGATTGCTCTTAAACTCGGGGTAACTGCTGATGATGTAAAGAACGTCATCATCTGGGGAAATCACTCATCAACTCAGTATCCGGATGTCAATCATGCTAAGGTGAAGCTGCAGGGGAAGGAAGTCGGTGTGTATGAAGCCCTGAAAGACGACAGCTGGCTCAAGGGGGAGTTCATCACGGTAAGAGCCTGCCCCGCCTCTGAGCAGTCAGTCAGACAGACAGACAGATGGATGGACCCCACTCCCGAGCCGAGTGTCTGGCCAGCGGCTCTGCAAGACTGTCAGTGTTCTTTTGGGTCATACAAAAAGACAGTTCTCATCATCTGATCTGACTTGTGTAACAGTCGAGATTATTGTCCAAGTCAGAAGAACTGAGCCTTCTAGTTTTGTTTATGCCAAGATCTGTTCTCTGTGTTAGTTTGTCACATGTTCTGTAGGAATTTCTACTTCTTTAAAATCCAAAAAGTCTGGTGCTTATAACTGAATTAGGACAGTAAGATTAACGCTGGAGGAAACCCAGTTAGCTATGGTGGCAGTGACCTTTCCCTGCAGGGTAAGTGGAGCTGGTGAGAACTTGGCTGCTGTGCTCAGGTAACACTGTCTCTGTGCTCACACCCAGACTGTGCAACAGCGTGGTGCTGCTGTCATCAAGGCTCGGAAACTGTCCAGTGCAATGTCTGCCGCCAAAGCCATCTCTGACCACATCAGAGACATCTGGTTTGGAACCCCAGAGGTGAGGTTCTCGTTTGTACAAGCCGTTCTTCGTCCCTTGGTGCTAGAGTGTAAAAAGAGCAATTGTGCCAGTTCAGTTCATTTCCTCGAGCCTGGGAGCCCAGGAATGTTCCTTAACCTTTCTAAGCTGTCTTGTTACATGACATTTATCACAAAGGATGTTAGGAGTTAAAGGCAGTTATATATGGTAAGCCATTCTTTTTTTTTTTTTTTTTTTTTTTTTGTTCTTCGAGACAGGGTTTCTCTGTGTAGCTTTGTGCCTTTCCTGGAACTCACTCTGTAGTCCAGGCTGGCCTGCCTCCCGAGTGCTGGGATCAAAGGCGTGCACCACCACCGCCTGGCTGCCATTCTTAAAACCAGGATTGGGCCATAGGATTCTCAACTATAAAATAAGGGTGGTGTTTGGGGCTGGAGAGAGATGGCTCAGCAGTTAAGAATGCTTGCTTCTCTTGCAGAAGACCCAAGTTCATTCCTAGCACCCATGTCAGGCAGCTCACCACCACCTTGAACTCCAGCTCCAAGGACCTGCGCATACATATGCATGCACACACACGTACATAAAAATACAAATTTTTGTTCAATCTTAAAATAAAATAAGAGGGGTGGCGCTGTGACCCACTTTCCACATGATCTGGAAGAGTGGATAAGGGGATGTGTGTGAACCAGCACTGCTGTGCTCCTCACACAGTAGTCATGCATGCAGTCAAGGAAGTCACCTGCTGTCGTCATTGTAGTTTTCTTAATTGGTTGTGTAAACCAATCCCTGTGAGCCATAATAGTGTGCATCTTCTTCAGGGAGAGTTCGTGTCAATGGGCGTTATCTCTGATGGCAACTCCTATGGTGTTCCTGATGACCTCCTCTACTCGTTCCCTGTCGTGATCAAGGTGGGATGACATCAAAGAGGAATGCGCGCGCGCGCATGCGCACACACACACACACACACACACACACACACACACACACACACCTATTATATATATATATCCCTAAAGTAGATATTCCTTCTAATGCCAAGTCATTAATTAAATACTGAAACTAGTCTGGAAAGCAAGATTCAACTCTTGCTGCTAGATACTTTGTTATTACAGTAATTCTGTATTGTACCCATAAATAGAATCTTATTTTCTCATAAACCTATAGAGTACTGAACATTATTCTTTATTATAATCATGGTATAGTTCATTGTAACTTTCAAAATTCAGTGAGTTTTAAACTCAAGTGTTGTGATATTCATGGCTTTGGGATTGAACTGAGGGAATGAAGAAATCACAGACATGTTCAGAAAGCTGGGATTGGGTGGGTCACGGACTCGGATGAAGTTACACCAGCAGTAACCTAGGAACTCAGAGCCTCTATCATATACAGCTGAGCAGGAGGCAGACTGCTAAAGTAGGAGGTCTCTGTAGGGGAGCAGTCATGCAGGAGGAGGAAGCTTGTTTGATGTGGCTGATACTTTCTGCATACACTGTCAATATCAATGCTAGGACCAGAGGAAGGCCTTGCCATTCCAATGAGTTGGAGGCATTGGGGTCCTTGACATGGTGGTGTTCATGTCAGGAATACTCATTCATACGGGGTACATTTGCTCCCCCACACTAGAGTGCTTGTAATTCATTGATAATTATGACTTGGGCTTAGACCATGTGTTCTGGAAGAGCTCTTGCCTAGTATGTGGGAGATGCTGGCTGGATTTTATCCCCAGTGTGATTTTAAAAAGTGGACTCTGGTTTTTGACTGGCTCTTCAGAGTCAGACTTTCAAACAGGTGTGCTCTGAGATACCATTTCTAGCTAAGCTGTCTCCTGCTGAAAGGTTACTTTGACTTGAACCGAATCTCTTGCAATTGTTCTCTGACAGAATAAGTCCTGGAAGTTTGTTGAAGGCCTCCCTATTAATGATTTCTCCCGTGAGAAGATGGACCTTACTGCAAAGGAACTGGCCGAAGAAAAAGAAACTGCTTTTGAATTTCTCGCCTCTGCATGACTAGACAATCTTGTTGATGTCAGTAAATACCCCAAAGCTGAGGAATCAAAATGTCGTCTTTGAGCCTAGTACCAAACAGTAATAATGCTCTACTCAAATTGTGAACAGCAACATTTTAAGTAGTATGTTTAAATAGCTTCATTGTTCAGATCTGTGAAAGTCTATCATGCTGTTACTGTTGATCTAAATAAAAGTGTATTCAAGTGATAGTGTCTCAGCCTGTATTCCTAGCTAATATTTAGTATCTTCAGAAACCAGTTTGCTCCAACAGATTTTAATTTTACTTTTTTTTTTTTTTTTTTTCGAGACAGGGTTTCTCTGTGTAGCTTTGCGCCTTTCCTGGAACTCACTCTGTAGTCCAGGCTGGCCTTGAACTCACAGAGATCCGCCTGGCTCTGCCTCCCAAATGCTGGGATTAAAGGCATCCACCACCGCCACCGCCGCCGCCACCACCACCCAGCGTAATTTTACTTTTTTAAATTCAGTAAAAGAAAGATGAAAAGTGTTATAAAGTAAACCATTACACAGATGGAAAGCCCAACTAGATCTTTCTAGTTTAGAAAGATCTCATTACTTAGATGAGTCATTTATATTGTTAAATCTTTGCAGGTTCATGTTTTGCTGATAATTTGATTTTAAAATTAGCTATAAGAAGACTGCAGGTAATATTCTATCTTCCTTAATTTCTTCTATAGCAGAATAAGGAATCATTAATATTTCATGGCCAATAAATACCACAGTGTTAATGTTTATGATTTAAAATTGGAAATAATACTAGAAAAAGTGGTTTTGAGGCAGTCTGTTTTCCATGAGAACATATGCATTGTCTTTTCATCTTTGTGCTCCATACCAGTAAAGGTGTGGGAAGTATGCTATGTCAGAAACAGATGAACACTATCGGTCTTTCCTCAGTGTCAAATTTATTGAATAACAATAAATTGACAAGGCATGACAGTTTCATTGATAGCAATTAGCCCAAATACCCCAGCTATCCTGCATCCACCCCCCTCAACTCCCACCTCCAGCCAAGGAGAATATGGGTTTTTTATTCTAATCTTAATAATAGCTAGGTTAGGTCACAGCTTACTCCTTTAAGACAGTGTTCACTCTGGGAAATCAAGATTGAAGCCTGAGGAAATCAGACTACCTCACCCCAACTCGCAACTCTGTGGTGGAGTTAAGACAGCGCTCTGCTGTGGCTGACAGACAGCTCTTAACTTAGGCTCTTCCGTGTTCTTTGTCACGTGTGCTATCCCACACTGAGTCACACAGCATAAAACTCCCTGCCCCTGAGAATTTACAAACAGCAGACTTGTTCAGGGGGTTTCTCTGCAGCCTCCTCTCTTGCCGTTCCCGTCATGACGCTGTCGGACTCCTGAAGCTTCCCCCCAGGTTTACAGGGAAGCCCTTCTTCCCCTGTTAGGCTGTTTTTGACATACTGTTTTTGATTGCTCTCCCAGCTGAAGGTCAGATCATGGTCTTAAAGCCCTGTCTCCTGACACACCTCACTTCCAAAGGGTGACCATGTGTCCACTCCCTTCAGAAACAAACCACCGCTGTGTCCTTGATGTAGCATTCTCGGGTCACATGTTACACACCACCCAGCGAATATCTCTATGTATTGTATGGAGAGACTGCAGAACAGCTTTAAACGAAGGCAAGGCATCTCGGAGAGTTTCAGAGAGGTCTGAGAAGCCAAAGTGAAGAAGACAGTGAACAAAATGGAGCCCGAGAAAAGCTACCGCGGCAGTGAGTCGCACCACAGGAGGCCACGGGTATGAAAGCAAAGCTCAGAGTCCAGCTGCAGAGGCTAAAGAGCAGGAGTAGGTCCAGATGAAGGAACGGGCCAACAGATGGACAGCAGGTCCACATAAGCAATGAAGTGAGCTGTTTCCACAGCAGGGAAGCAGAAGCCTCCAGGACAGACAGTTCTCTTTCTAGCTTTGCTAAACACGGGATGGACAGGGGACAGGCTAGTGACAGCCATCACCGCTGCAGAGCTACAGGCGTTCACCTCTTTGTGTGGTTCAGGCGAGTGTTACTCCATTTCCTCGGTCTTCTTGGGCATGGATTCCCTGAGACAGTATTAATACCCCCATGTGCCTCGACAGCCTCCATTCACCCCTATAAATGGCTGGTCCCCTTTCCTCTCCCAGGAATGTCATTCATCAGTCTGCTGTGTACACAGTTCTGGATGGATGGTGCCACTCATGTGTCCACCCAATTGCAGAGTTATCCTGCATCCTCAAAATGGTGTCAAAAGCACTTGGAAATGGAGTCTGCCAGGGCAATGCCCAGCTTGGAAAATCTCCACTCTAAATAATATGGAGTGACTTAGAATAGAGCATAGCCTGATCCCAACAAGATCAGAGAGGCTGGAGAAATGGCTCATCAGTTACGAGTACTTGTTGCTCTTGCAGAGGACCTGGGTTCGACTCCAGCACCCACGTAGTTCACAGCCATCTCTAAGCCCAGTTCCAGGGGATCTGATGATGTATGTGATACACATACGTGCAGGCAGGCAAAACGTCCATAAAGTAAAATAACCCAAAAAAGATTATTTGTAACCAGTTTCCATATGGCAGGGATCCATTATCTATAAATTAGGAACTTGGGTCCTGAAGCAAGGGGACTAGCTGCTCATCCTCCCAAACCTCTCCATTTGGGGGCAGGAAACAGAGAATGTAATTCCCCACCATCTCAACTCTGCAGCCAGCAAAGGGTCTCCAGCAACCATGGAGAGTCCCCAGAAGGAAACACAAATATTATCTGTTCAGAGTGAAAGAAAGCCCAAACAGTGACTACCCACTCACTAAATCATACTGACTGCTAATGAGGTCGAGATGAACTGTAATTTTATGCTCAGATCAAATTAGTACTGTTGGAGTTATTTATATAAGAACCAGCTCTCATCTCAAAGGGAATGAGATCATTTATTCTAGAGCCAAATAGAAGTAACCATGGCAAAGGGACACAGATTTAGGTTACCCCAAATTCCATGTTCCAGTACGGCAACAATTTCATAGTTTTTATAGAAACAGAACAAAGAAAAGTCATAAATCCAGACACTTTAAATATATTGGAAACACCAAGTAGGCAGGCTTCAGGGAAATGAGGAAACCTTTGCTATGTGCCTCGGATGTTATCTAATAATGTTCTAGCTTCATGTTGGTGGGAGCTATTGGTCACCTATATCCCAACAAGTTTCATTTGACAGTAGGTCAGATGCAGGTGGGCATGTAATGGCTAAGGAGGATATCAATAGCCTAAGTTAAATTGTAATGAGGCTCTGAGAAGGGTAAAAGGGCAGGAGAAAGACACACACCCTGGCCCTGAGACCAGAGCCAATTCACTGTCCCTGTAACCAAGGCCAAAAGGTTAAAAGGGGCCAATGAAAGAAACACACCCTGGCCCTGAAACCAGAGCCAAAGAAACACACTCTGCCCCCTGACCAACTCAGCACAAAAATCAGCCAATCCCTGAGTACGAAATCCAGCCAATCTCTGAGCTTGTCCAAGCTTAGGGACCAAAATCTAACCAATTTCCACCCTGAAAAGCTTCACCCTGAAAAGCTCCACCCCTAAGAAGCCCTATATAAGCCCTGTGCCTGGTCAGTTGGGAGCTGCCTTTTTCCACCCTGGCAGAGGCAGCCCCCCTCCTGGATTCTTGAATAAATCTCTTGAATGAGATTTGGGTGACGACCTTCTTTCACTGAGTGGAGCAGAGGAGTAACAACTCCGTGGAGCGGAGAGGAGCAGAACTGGAACTTTCCCCGAGCAGAGCAGAGTTGTTACAGTCAGAGGGACCTGAGCAGAACTGTACCAGCTTCCCTGGGGAAACCCTCCCCTGCCAGGGCAGAGTTGTTACCTTGGGGAAACTTTCCCTGCAGCAGAACTGGAAGCTGCTCCCGACTGCCAGGATACTCTTCTGTCTGAGCTGCAACGCTTACACACTGGACCCGCAACATTCCAACCTCTCTACGATCACTGAAGTTCTAATCATTTAATCAGCCTTGCAGAAGGTCCAGTATAAGGTGTGGCTTCTGAGACCTTTTCTTTACAGGGCTCAGGGTCTGACACCTCACAGGGCAGCACTTTGGCTTACTTGGGAGCAAGGAAATTGGAAGAACCTAAGACGCCATGTTCCTGGCCTCTAATACAATCACTACCCTTTTCTTCCTCTTACAGAGTCTAGAATTTTAATTTTTAAATTAAATTTTAATTCCTCTTACAGAACCTAGAATTCCTCTCCCCCAAAGAAAGCCATAAAACCTAAAAAGGCCATTTTTCTTCTTTGTGGATGCTTCCAGAAAGTTCCTGTCCCAGACATGAATATGTGGAGGTTGTATGTGACACTTGGTTAAGAGGAATCTGAACAGACTGTGCTGGGCTCCCCATACTCAGTTAATGACCATAGGGTCATACCACTTTGTTGAATAAGATGCCCACTCTCCAATCTTCATAAGCATAAAAACACTGAAACTGTGCTCTGAAGTCTTCAGTCTAAAGGCTCCTGAGTCACTTAGAGTTTTGAACAAATAATTTTATATAATTTTATTAGCCAGTCTGTAAGGATTCAGTCCTTAATTACGTCATCAGCCTTCAAAGGCGTCCCAGCCTAAAAAGCAGGTGGGCCCTCTGTGTGCTCTCTGTCTCTCTCCATTCCACTCCTTCCTCCCGTCGGTCCCCCCTCTCTCCTTCTCCCCCACCCTCTCTTTCTCTCCCCCCGCCCCGTTCTCTCCCAACAAAGGTCTAAAAGGTAATCATGGCTATGATTCTTTCAATCAGCACGAGGGGCAGCTCCGCAGCATAAACAACATTGGTTCCGTGACTCGGATACACCATCAAGCACCAAGGGCCTGCTGCCATGACTTAGATACACCACCAAGCACCGAGGACCTGCTGTGACCACTGCCGCCTCTTCCCCCATCCAGCGGGACCACAAGACCACAAGCACGCTCGCGTCCCTCGTCGCCTCCGCTGGACCCCCACCACTACCGCCATGATTCTTCACCACAGTAAGTCCGCTGTTCTCACGGCTGTAGTCTGAGCTATATTCTTTGGGACGGACACCCCGGGGACTGTCCTCGGGCTGTACTGGCAACGGCACATTTCCCTTTCTGACAAGGAAGTAAATGCTGTCCTGGTCTACCGGGTGGACCAACTGCAGTGCAGCTGCAGCCCTTCGCATCCCTTGACGAAGAGGATGGCGAAGTTGAGCTGACTCATGGATCTCTCCACTCTTTGGGGACACCCAAGATTGTAGTCTGATCCCGGTTTGTTATTTTAATTTTTTATTTTTTTCTCAGCTACAGCCATGGGACAAAGGGGTGGATACATTGGTGGGTAGGGGCGGGCACCGTAAACCTGGCCGCATAACAACATAAATCTGGCCACATAACAGAGTTGCAGGAACTTCTGCCAGTGGATGGACAAATAAGAGTTACTTTATCTCCAAGCTTTCTGCTAAAGTTCTAAACCCTTCCCCTTCCCCACTTCTGTGTCTCCATGTGCAACCTTTTCTGTCTGACTTCCGCCGGCAGTGGGCGGGCTCAAATGGGCAGGCTTGGGCAGTTTCTACAACTAGCCTTAACTCACCTTAACCCCACCCACTCATTCACAAACTGCTAAGATCCATACAAATGAGTTTACAGTAGTCAGGATGGCTCTTAAGCCAAAAAACCAGCTTATAGCCTACTGACAGATCTTCCAAAAGCTGTCCTTAAGACACCAATCATCAGAGAGAAAAATTTCAGGACATAGAATAAAATCCGTCTCTTGTTCTCCAGACCTCCCCAACTAAAACTTAAGCATCTGGAGAGCAAGGCTCCTGACCCCACAGGCAAAAGAGTCATCTGCAGCATTTAAGGTGTGCCAGGGAAGAGATAAAAGCCCGAAAACAAAATTGCCAAGTGCTGGCACTCCCTGACTCCCAAAAGCTGTTGGGTCCCTGTTTTAAGTGAGGAAAAGGCCACGGGCTAGCAAATGCCCTGCCAGGCCATCAATAGCCTTGTTAAAAGTGCCATCTAGAAAGACAACGAGTCAGCTGACTGCCCCCAGACACCAAGATGCATGGGTACATCAAGCTAAGACCTCCAGCGGGCCTAGGCTTGGCTACAGACATGGCAGGGAACCCAGAACACAGCAGGGAAGCGATCCGATTCTTTCCTTCTGGACACCAGAGCCACTGACTCAGTCCTGGGAGTTTTGGGATGCCACCTCTCCTTTATTGTCCGATACAGAGGACAGCCTTACCACCTCACCAGATTTAATTGCACTTTCAGAGTTACTTAATGAAAAAAAATTTCCAGCTAAGATAAGAGCTCATTGCTTCACTCCAGATCCACTGCCTGTGTTTCTCATGTGCATACAAACAGGGCCCTGATCTTTGCCTTGTCCCTAATTCCAAAAAAATAAATTCTCATGCACCACAAGCTTTTCTCTTCCCAGTTCCCTGTTCTAACTCACTGCTCAGCTAATGGTACAGGACCACCACAGAACCGGAGCCCAGAGATCATCAAATAAGAAACTGTAACAGCTAAAAGGTATTTACACCCCCAGGCCCAAAAGCGTCTGGGCGCTACAAAAAGACTTTAATGTAAACATCTATTACTATGAGATGCTTTTAACAATTGATCACCTGTCTCCTAAATGTTGAACTAGTAAAGGAAATGGGTGCTTTAAAATAACCTGTCTCTGATAAAGCTTAACATCTTTCAAAATCCATAGGGACAGGCCGGATCTACCTCAGATAAATGTCAACATAAAGTAATAATGATTCTTTTATCTCTCTAAGCTTTTGTCTGTGTCACCAGCATCTTGTCAAACAGAAAGTTCCCAGCCACAGCCAAGAGGAATACATGTCTCCAGAGCAAACGGATGACAGACAGCATCCCATAACACCTGTCTACCTCGGAAAACTCCCCTTCTCCATCCCCCCCAGAGCCAACCAATGTCCAAAAGTCAGCTGGAAGCAGTTTTTGAGAGGAACGATGCCCCTAGTCCCATCTACCTGCTTTTTTTTTTTATAAGGGAAAGTCTGGGATGTAAGAATTCAGTCCTTAATTACGTCATCAGCCTTCAAAGGCGTCCCAGCCTAAAAAGCGGTGGGCCCTCTGTGCGCTCTCTGTCCCCTCTCCTCTCTGCTCCTTCCTCCCGTCGGCCCCCCTCCTTCCCCCCTCTCTCTCTCTCTTTCTCTCTCTCTCCCCCAATAAAGCTCTAAAAGGTAACCATGCTATGATTCTTTCAATCAGCACGCTGCTCCGCTGGCATGACCAGCCACAGGGGCAGCCCGCAACAGACCTTTTTTTTTTTTTTTTTTTTTTTTTTTCCCCAGACAGGGTTTCTCTGTGTAGCTTTGGTGCCTTTCCTGGATCTCGCTCTGTAGCCCAGGCTGGCCTCAAACTCACAGAGATTCACCTGCCTCTGCCTCCCGAGTGCTGGGATTAAAGGTGTGTGCCACCACTGCCTGGCATTAGCCAGTCTCTTTACAAGAGTGTTTGGTGTGGGCCTTACGATGGGTAAAGAAAAGGCTCACTGCCCTCTCCCCACCAGCTTGCATCCCGGGTTCTGCACAACTTGTAGTTTTCTATTCATATCATCATTTCACTTCCTGGTCCTGAAAGGAAGCTCCATGTTTCTCTGTTTAACTAAATTCACTTCAAACCTTTTCTTCTGGTTGACAGCTACTTTGGTAATAATATTTCAGACTTGAGCTGGAAAGTTAATACTTAATCTATTTAAATGTGTTCAACAAAGAGATATGTCTGTGTGAGGCACGGGGCTACCACCAGAACACTGGTGAATTCTGCATCAAATCACAATAAATTCATAGAATAAATTCAAGAAAATAATGGGGGTGGGGATCCATTTAGATAGCAATAGCTCTCTCACTATTGGAGAGCTGGTTAGTGTCATGGGCCACACGAATATGAAATCGAGGTCCAGCTGTATAAAATAAAGCTATACCTTGATGGGTCAAGGAATCCTTCAAGAGGGAAATCATGTATCAGGGAATTGTTTTGTGTTATTTGGCTTTTTAATATATCAGCTGTTTCTTGCTATGAATTTCTTGTGCTCATAATTTCCCCATTACTTGGGCATATACACTCAAAGTACTTGGATAAGATCACAGAGACAAGGCCTTCTGCCTTGGGCTCCCTGCTCCCTTTTTAGCATTTGAATTGAGTATCTGCCTTCTGCAAGTATCTCCTTTAGCAACATCCAAAGATAGGACCAGCTCCAGACAAAGCATCCAAGGACAAGGGATGAACAGAATAGCTGACCAGACCACCAGCTAGGTGCCTGAAGCCCTTGAATTAAGGAAAAACATTCTTGTGGAGAAGTACCTGACTCCTGGGCCAAGCATCTGGCTCCTAGGTGCATAGCTTCTTGTGCAAATCAAGCTCAGATCTCCCCTCCTCTTATAGCCCTAAAGCAACTTAGAACAAAAAGTTTTCTTCATAACAGGTGCTTCAAGCTGTGATGCAAATTGACTGGCTATCGAGTACTCCTCCCCCTCCCTGTCAGAAAAACTGTGGCATAGGAAAATAGAGGCAGTTTTATTTATTTTAGTGACTTATAGACTTCTTTACCCAAACACCTGTAAGACTGTGGTTTGGGCACATTTATGATAGGCTTATAATGTTTTCACCTAACCACATGTGAGGATATATTTCTAGCACATAAATTCCTTTTCTGATTTATTCCAGCCCTTATCTAACTCCACCTTTATTCACTCCCACTTTGGGTTGCAAATGAAGTTAACCAGGAAGCTTCTCCTTGCAATTCTTGTATTGTAAATGTGAGAGTGTTGTATTGGAGGAGATATAGACCAGTCTCCCCTCTCCCCCCCCCCAGAGAACCGAGCAGAATTATGGTGGCAGAGGAATAAAGCAGATGAATGAAAAATTATGGTGTGTGTAGATTGATTCACCATCCTTAAGATTAGACTTATCAGCTGGTTGTAGATTGTTCCCAGACCCTGGGAGCAGGCTATTGAGGGGCTGGTGAAGGGTTCACAACACGCCCCCACGGTCGCATATACCAGGCGGACACTTCCGCCTAGCCAATTCCAGTCAGGATAGGCATTTCCGGGTCAGGGCGTCTCGCGTAACCAGGATACCCAGCGGACCTGGACACCTCCGCCTAGCCAGTTCCAGGTCAAGATAGCCATTTCTGGGTCAAGGCGTCTCGAGTAACCAGGATCCATGACGTTTCATGGCCATGTAAGCGCGCAACGTGACCATGTGATCTACGCAGAGTAGTGACGTGACCTGGCCACGCCCCCAGCCTATTTTAAAGCGGAGCGCCATGTTCCCAGTTCTCTCTTCTTCCTCTTCTCCATGTATGTGTCTCTCCCACAGGCCTACGCACTCTCTATCCCTTTATCTCTAATTAAACTCTTATAAGCGGATTCTGTCGTGTTTCGTGACACTTCCTTGCAGGGTAAGAACACAACGCAGCTAAATAACTAACAGCTGGACCCCCATAGTCTGCATAGGTTAGTTAAGGACAAACCTGAAGTATTAGAAAAAGGGGTTCCTCACTTTCTGAAGGGAATGATTGATGGAATAAACTTATCTGTGGATGTAACTCAGGGATAAGCACTGGCCTAGCACACACAAAACCTGGGTTTCGGTCCCTAGCACCCCATGCATTTTTAAAAAGAAAAGGAAAGGAAAAAGAAGATAAAGAAAAGGAAACTGAGTCTGCTGCAGGAACAACAGGTGTAGGTGTTAGTTTTCTGTCTGCGTTGTGTTCTTACCCTTGCAAGGAAACGTCACGAAACACGACAGAATCCGCTTATAGAGTTTATTAGAAACAAAGGACAGAAAGTGCAGGCCTGTGGGAGAGACACGTGCATGGAGAAGAGAGTGGGGAATATCGCGCCGGACTTTTAAAACCGGCTGGGGGCGTGGCCAGGTCACGTCACTACTCTACGCGTGTGCGTAGATCACATGGTCATGTTGCGCGCTTGTATCACCATGCAACGCCATGGACTCTTGATCACCCGAGACCCCTTGGCCCGGAACTTGCTGGGCGGAGATATCCGGGCCCATCAGGTATCCTAGCTACGGGACGCTTTTGATGCGGAAATGGCTAGGTGGAAGTGTCCGCCTTGTAAATGCAACCGCGTTGTGAACCCTTCAGTAGGTCCAGATGAATGAGCAGGTAGATGTCAGAGGACAGCTGAGGAGGTCAGGTCAACAGCAGGGGAGTGATCAGTAGTACAGGGTCAGCTGGGAATTCTGTCTGTTAGTCCTTTACACACACACACACACACACACACACACACACACACACACACACACCAGGTATCAGAGGACAGATAATTATGGAGCCATTGCCATCATGGTGCTAGATTTCTACCACTGTTGGGGATACCAATGAAGGAGTCACACCCTTTCCATGGTCTGGTGTGTCTGATAAGTCATTGGGCCTGGTTTCTCTGACATGATTTTAATGCATTCATGTGCCCCTACTGTCTCTACTTACCTCCAATACATTCATAAGGTGGCTCCCTTTCTACTCCCAGGAATATGTGACTTCTCAGTCAGCCTATGCTTCACGGCAGGCCCACCCTAGAACACAATGGTCCTTCACCTTTAAATGGAATCAAAAGCTGCTTGTAAGGTGGAGCCTCTCAGAACAAAGCACAGCTTGGACAAAATCACTGTTTTACACTAATATGTAGTAACTTAGAGCAGGACATTGCCTGCTTTCAACAGGGAAAAGGAAACCCCCTGGTCCTGGGGTCAAGGATGTGGATTCCATTCTGTTGCCTGGAGAAAAGGCCTGGACCAAACCGGAAGATACACAAAGGGCTTTGCTAGTGCATACACATAGCTCCCACTGTGGTTCTCTGGAGAAAGTGTCTTTTGACATAAAAGAATTTATTCTGGAGCCAAATTTCAAGATGATGGCCTGGGAACACAGACTCGGGTTACCCCAAGTACCACGTTCTAATGTCCAGGTTCATGAACTTCTTAGAGACTGAAGGTAGTCATAAATCAGGATACTTTCAACATAGTGATGGAAACACCAGGTAAACATGCTACAGCAAAGTCAGGAAACCCTTGCTACAGTTTTCAGATGTTATTTGATGACATTAGCTTCTGGGATGATGGAAGATAAAATCAGCTAAATTACTACATCCTATATGACAGTCCTAAGGATGTGAGGTCAGACCCATGGGAGTGATAAATGGTGACAAAAATAGCCTTGGATAATCTGGTTCTAGGTCTGCAACATTCCAATTCTTCATAACCAAGAAGTGCTTATTAGTCAGTCAGTCATTCCGCTCTTATAAAATCCATAGTAGATGTATCATTTTTTTTTTCTGGAAACTTCAATTCAAGGGATGCAAATGAAATTGGACCAGTAAGAAGGTGCTAGCCCATACTAGACCCTTACAGTAAGAAGGTGCCAGTCCATGCTAGACCCTTACACTAGTCTGATACAGATTGAATGTCTTTTTGAAATGCAAACTGGCCTAATGTTCACATCTGAGTCCTTTATATATATTCACTCCATAGTTTACAATAATAAACGTCAAAGGAAAATTGAGATTATTTTAGAATTGTGTTGGTTTTGATATCAGAAATGTTGATTAATGAACAGTTTTGATGATCTGGGGTAGAAAAGGCCATGCTCATTAGAATGCAAATGTGCAAGAGCTAGAGAGAGACAATATCCCTTGTGTAGAGAAAAAGATTATAGAGAAAAGCACAGCGGGAGTCCTAGCACTGGGAGGGGGAGGCAGAGGATCAGTAGTTCAAAGTCATCCTCAGCTACACAGCAAATTTAAGACCATCCTGAGCTAGAGACCTGTTCAAAAAGAAATGTAAGTGCTGTGGGATGTCCTTCTGTATGCTGTGAATATGTGTTGCTCTCATTGTTAATAATAAAGCTGACTGGCTGGTAGCCAGGCAGCAAGTATGGGCAGGACAACCAAACTATGGAAGGGAAGAGAGGGGCAGAGTCAGGCAGATGCTAATCCAGCCACCAAGGAAGCAAATATATAAAATATAAAAATGAGGTAACAAGCCACGAACCACATGGCAAAGCATAGAGAGACATATGGGTTAATTTAAATGTAAGAGCTAGCTAATAATAAGTCTGAGCCATAGACAAAACATTTATAAGTAATATTAAGCCTCTGAGTGGTTATTCGGGAATTGGCCAGTGGGAGAGAACCATCTGATTACATGTAAGTATTAGTTATAATGTAAAAGTAACTAAATAAAATTACAACCCATAGTAGAGCTTCCAAAGCTGAAATAAACCTTTGAAATTATCTAGTATTTTTGTATTTTCTTTTTATAAATTCTACAGCTAATGACATTGAATTTTTATGTAGATTTCTTGTTTGTTCTGTAAAAAAATGTGATGCTTTTCTCCAATATACTCAAAAGTAAAACTGGGGCTAGAGTAAGTAGAAAAACAAGTTACAGAATGTGGACAGAGGTTTTGCCTTTTCTGATTTTACAGCAAGATCCTGTGCAGCAGAACCAAGTTCCAACAGCTAACACTTAACTAGATGGGAATCTATGATAACTCTCAACTACCCTATTCGAGACACAGAATACATTCTTGCACATTAGGGGAGAAAAAACTGATAAGCCACAGGCTACTGTCCAGAATTGTAGGTCATCTGTTAACCAGCCTTAGCCTCTTGTCACAACTGACCAAATGATAAAAAGCAATGAAGAAGGAGCAAAGGAGGATGTCCATCATAGACACGTATCATGGCCGTACTGGAGAAGAACTAGGGGTCAGCATCCTTAGCCCTGACTTTGAGTTGACATGAGCTTCTGGATAACACAGGGAAGGAGGAAGAAGCAAGAAGCATCTATTCACCCAAGCAGTTTGGGTGAAACAGTAGTCTGGCTGATCACTGTTTCGTGATCAGCCATGTGGATGGAGCCTTGTCAGTAAACTGGCTGCTGCCATCTTGGTGTGTGGGTTGGGGCAGGGGGTAGTTTTAACTGTTGGAACAGAGTTTTATTGATCAGACCTATAGGCAATGGAGTCCAAGGTGACCACAAGAATGACTCAGAGAATACACCATAAAAGTAGGATGGATTAGGGGCAGTCTCCTTCAAGCTTATAGCAAAGGTTGGAGACTTCTAGGAGCCATTCTGGTGATTTGGAAAGGATGTGGTAAAAGCTGATGATTGACAATCTACTGATTATGATGTCCCTACAAATCTTGGAAATATCATAGTTACTGTTACATTGGTGTCCTTAGCTATGGTGGTTTGAAAGAAAATGGCCCCCATAGCGAGTGGCACTATTAGGAGGTATGGCTTTGTCAAAGTAGGTATGGCCTTGTCGAAGGAAGTGTGTCACTGTGGGGGTGGGCTTTGAGGTCTCCTATGCTCAAGCTATGCCCAGTGACTTCCTGTTCACTTCCTGTTGCCTGTGGATCAAGATATAGAACTTGATCTCTCTCCAGCACCAAGTCTGCCTGCACACCACCATGTTTTCCGCCATGATGATAATGGACTAAACCTCTTCACTGTAAGCCACCCCAATTAAATGTTTTTCTTTATAAGCATTGCTCTCAGGCTGGAGAGGCGGCTCAGTGGTTAAGAGCACTGATTGCTTTTCCAGAGGTCCCGAGTTCCCAGCAACCACATGGTGACTCAGAATCATCTATTATGGGATCTGATGCCCTCTTCTGTTATGCAGGCATACATGCAGAGAGAACGCTCACATAAACAAACAAACAAACAAACAAATCTTTAAAAAAAAGCAAAGAGTTTCTGTGATCATATGTCTCTTCACAGCAATAGAAACCCTAAGACATTAGCCTTGAAGGGAGAAGTATTATCCATTTTAGATGAATATTCCTTAAACGATCAGCATGTCCACATGTTGAATTGAGCAGGAATGTGACCTAAAACTTGGGGCAGCAAAAGAGACAGATGTAAAATGAAGGCAACGATGTTGCCCCCACCCCCTGCATATACACAGACCAGACAGACTGAGCAAAAGCAGCCTCTAAGTTCTTGTAACACTCCTGCAGCTTCAAGAATTGATACGTACCCACGTTTTAATACACTCACTCGAGTGGTGCCTCAGAGCAGCTGCCTCTCGGCACAGCTATCAAATGCAAAATCAAAAATGTCACAAGCATCTCTGATTTAGAGACAGGTGGAAAACAGGATTAAAATGGTTATATTGTACTTTCAGATGACCTTATGACCTCAGTCCTTCCTTATTCTGTGTGTAAGGGAAGGAGAATGTTTTCTTTTGCCCTTGTAGGTCAGGTTCTGGGTCCATGCCTTAAAATAACATCAACAGGAGAAAAACAATTTTACTTAGATGCATACATATCAGAGTTCCATCAAACCATGAGACTCAAGGAAGTGGCCAGATGACTGTCATATTTCAACCTGTGTCACAGAAAGGATAAGGGGTTTGGGGCTTTTGCAGGGTGGTGGTGGAGAAGTACAGGGGACCAGGAAAAAGCTGTACAAAGAATAGCGTTGCCCAGTCCTGCAGGTGAGAGACTCCTGACAAAAGACGGCTCCAGAAGCAGCTGTGTTCTTGGCATGGACAACTTTACAGTGGAATTTTCTTGTAGAAATGTAAGTTTCCTTTACCAAAGGAGAAACACCACATTTGAAGCACCTGAGGTCAAGAACTGGTTCTCAACTTCCTTTGAACATCAAATAATCAATATGCCAAAGCAGCATATTTTGAGGTTAGATCTGAACATATGCATACTCACACACATACACATGTGCATATACATTTTTATTTAAATATTTTATCTTGGAAAGTACAAATACCATGTGAAACCAAACAGCATTTAAAGAAGACATTTTTTAAAGGAAGAAAAGTGATATGTTAAAATTCTCCAGGTGAAGTTTGCTTTACCTGACTTTTTATTTATTAAAACTGGACTTTGCATTTCAACTATTAAATCCTTGAGGATTAAGACAGATTTAAATGAAAGAGGAGCTTATGTAAATATACCACCTTTAGGTTGGAAATAGGGACAATTTTCTGTCCTGCTCAGATATCAATGTCCTGTTGAGAGGAAGATTCCTCAAAATGGTGAAGGGAGCTTTCAGAATAAAAACCCAGCCAGCATGGAGTAGAGGGGAGAACCAGGAAGGCTGTATGTGAAGGCTTTGTTTCCTGGGGTAGCTGCATCTTTGAACTTAATAGCTTAAGGGTGGGGGATGCAATCTACACCTCGAATAAATGGGTTTCATTGTGTCCTCCCAATACAGACAATACAGTTGAGCCTGGTCACAAGTCATTAAGAATTTAATTGCCCAGATGTTAGGCCTTTTCCTTCTCTCCGAATCTGCCATTGTGAGATGGTGATTATCTTCTGTCTCCATCTCTTAGATGATGATCACTAGACCCTGGAACAGTCTTTCATTCAGTATCCTCGAGGTCTAGCTGGCACAATTCCACATTCCCTTGGCTCACTTTGAAGCATAGGTACTGCAGTCCTTTCAAAACGTGTTACTCTTGAACTTTTAAAAAAAGAGTCAATTGTTTTGTTTCAATTGACTGTAAACTTTATGGTGTATGGGCTCATTTTATCCTGATCCACGTTAAAATGTAAAATTAAGTACAACCACTCTCCAGTTCCCCAGAATGTGTTTCTTTATTCTCTGAACCTTTCATTTTGTGATACAGCTCCCCTCCCCCAACTCCTGTTAGTCAGCAGGCCATTTTAGGGGAAAAACACCCTCATAACAATGGCTAGAGAAGACTTCTAAGCTTTTATCAGTATGCTGGATCATGGATAACCCAGATAATGCGAGAAAATTACTCAAACAGCATCCTTTTAAACAGATCCTAATAGAGGGAATTTCAAGGTTTGGTCGGCTCCTCCCCCTTCCTTCTCAGCTATCCACAATACCCCTACCCTTCATAAATCAACTGCCATCATCTTTACAAAGCCCAATCCTGCTCTATGGGAGCACAGCTCGCCTGGGACCTTCTGGGACATGTAATTTACAGTCCCCGGCCACTTGCTGCTGGGTGGCAACACCCACACTTTGAAGCTGAACTGCTGCTGTTATTTCTCTCCCATGGTCTATGTCACACTGTACCAGACTGTGATCAGCAGAGGAGCCAGGTCTACAGCTCCCGGGCTCACAGGGCCTGGCTCCATGCTTTATGTCGGGTAAGGTTTCAGGAATTACTATTGATTTTACTTGAAAAGCACCACGAAAAGTCCAGGGATAGTCAAATAGTTTCTGACCATTTCCAAAAAGGAAAACTTTCTTCTGTTAGTTTCAAGGAGTGAACTCTGTTCTAAGTTACAAGGATGGAAATGTTTTCCTCGGGTTTTCATAGTGGTCCAGGCACTCACTCTTTAGTTCAAAGTACAAAGCTCATTTATCCTTCAACTGTTCTCGACAGTCATGATCTACAGTTATAGTAGTCAAGATTTAACTGGCAACCTTTACTTTCTGGTAAGTGATTTGGCTAGAAAGACACAAACTTCTTAAAAATACTGACAATCACAACTGAGGCTGTACACTCTGATAATATCTTCTTGACCCATGGAGTGGGACAGAAGCCATTTCATAACAAAGGGTATTGATGTTTACTCCTTCCCAGGAGAAAAAAAAATGTTAGTTTCACTTTTTGACTTTCAAAACAAAATAGCATATAATTATACTTGGTCAGAAATGATAATGATATTGAAAATTACATATATGATATGTTTGCTTTCTGTTGCTATAACAAATACCTGAAATGATAAACTTTATAAAAAGTTTATTTTGGCTTGCAGGCTAAGGTTTTTCCAGTCCATGATTGGTTAGCTCCATTGCTTGCGCTATCATTTACAAATATATAGACACACACAAACAATAACTCTTTGAAAAATAAATTATAGGCCTAGAGATATGGCTCAGGGGTTAGAGTACTTGTTGTTCTTATAGAGGACCCTGGTTCAATTCCCAGCACCCACAACTGCCAGTAACTCCAGTTCCAGGCAATCTAATGTCTTCTTCTGACCTTCATGGGCACCAGGCATGCACATGGTACACAAACATACATGTAGGCAAACACTCAAACACATAAAGTGAAAAAAATCTTTTGAAAATTTTAACAAAAAAGAAAGTACTCATGTCAGTTCAGGGTCACAGGAAGTGAGCAGCCACGGCACCACTAAAGGAACAAGATAATTTTTATAATAAGTAACTACAAAAAAACAGAGGATTGAGAATTGCTGAGCATAAGTGCGAAAATAATTATTTCAACAGAGACAGAATTCAGAAGACAAGGCCAGCTGATGGGATGAAAGACACAATGGAGTGTCCATGCCAGACTTCATGGAGGCAGGGCCTGTGCTCAGAGCAAGCCACTAAGACTAGTCGAGAAGAGAACAGGACACAGGAATAATCGCTGGCCGTACTTCTACATGTACATATAAGTACATATGTGGGGTGTGGGGGAGTTTTCCCCAAAGCCTACAGCCTCCTCTTTTTTCCATCTCTCCACCCTGTCATTACCCTCCTTTGTCCCCCTGGAGAGTTTTACTTCTAGGGTCACAGCATACATACATACACAGTTTTATGTGTCTCGGTAAAATATAGAAACCACAAATGAGAGCAATGTATATTTGTTTTTCTGAGATGGTTTAGAATCATTCAATGTGATGATCTTCTGTAGCTAATCGCATGACTTCATGCCTTTTTTAAGGATGAAAAATTCCACTGTGCAAATGTACTACATTTTCCTTATCCATTTCTCTGTTGTTAGATACCTAGGTTAGCTCCATAGTTCAATTACATAAGTAGTGCTGTAATAAACATTAACGTCTCCATGAAAAACTGACTTGGAGTCATTTGGATAAGTACCCAAAAGTGGTACACCTAGGTTATGGGTCATGTAGAAGATGGACTGTAATTTTTTGTTTGGTTTGTTTTTGAAACTTCCACACTTAACTTCCGCAGTGGCTGGCCTAATGGTTTCTCTTCCCACCAGCACTGTCTAAGGGGTCTCTGCTGTCCACATCTGCTACTATTTCTTTCCTAGTGGCTGACATTCTGACTGGGGCAAGCTGGAATCAGTGCAGCCCTACTTTGTGTTTCTAGGACGGCCAGCCAAGTTGAACATCTGCTCATTTCCACATTTTGATTGGGTAGTTTGATTTCTTGTTTCCCTTTTTAGTTCTTTGTATATTCTAGATACTAATCTTTTGCCAAGTGTAAAGCTAGCAAAGGGTTTCTCCCATCCTGCAGGCTGTCTCTTCTTCCAAATAACTATTTCTTTTGTTGTCCAGAAGCTCTTCAGTTTCATGAAGTCCCATTTGTTAATAGTAGGCATTATTTCCCAAGTGACTGGAGTCCTATTCAGAGACGCCTAGATTGCCAAGTGTTTAACTTACTCTCTTCTAATGGTTTCAGTGTTTTAGGAATTATAAGGTCTTTGATCAATTTGGAGTTGGTTTTGTTCAGGGTAAGAAATAGGGATCTAGTTTAATTCTTCTGCATATGTAACTCAGTTTTCCCAGCACAATTTGTTGAAACAAAACAAAACAAAACAAAAAATGTTTGTCTTTGTCAAAAATCAGGTGGCTGTAGCCATGTGGGCTTATACCTAGGTCCTTAATTCTTTTCATTTATCTGTCTGTTGTGGTGCCAGTACCACACTGTTTTGTGAATATGAAACCACAGCATAACTTGAAATCAAGTACAGTGATGCCACTGACGTTATTCTTTTTTGCTTAGGATTCTTCTGTTATCCCACGTGAATTTTTAAATTTTTTTTTTTAATGATTGTTTTTTCTCTGTGAAAATGTTATTGGGATTTTGATTGAGATTGTATTTAATCTGCAGGTTGCTCTTGGTAAAATAGCCCTGTTTGCAGTGATGATTCTTCTAATTCAGGAGTATGAGGAGTCCTTCTATATCTAGTGTCTTCTTGAAAATTTTTTCATTGTAGCAATCTTTATTTCTTTGGTTAGGATTATCCCAAGCTTTTTATTGTTGTTGTTTTGTTTTGGTTTTTGGTTTTTCAAGACAGGGCTTCTCTGTGTAGCTTTGCGCCTGTCCTGGATCTCACTCTGTAGCCCAGGCTGGCCTCGAACTCACAGAGATTGGCCTGGCTCTGCCTCCCGAGTGCTGGAGGCGTGTGCCACCCCTCCACACCATCCCCCACCCACCCCCACCCCCGGCTATCCCAAGTTTTTATTTGTTTGTTTATCCATTTGTTTTTGAGACAGTTATGAAGGGAACAGTTTCCCCCTTTATTTCTCAGTATCTCTGTCATTGGCATATAGAAAGTCGATTGATTTTTGTATGTTAATTTTGTATCCTGTCACTTTGCTGAATGTGGTTATCAACTCTAAAGTAGTCTTCATAATCTTTCTTCTTTTTAAACTTACAAACTGTCTCCTTTATTTTAATCTTTCCATCTAATGAGTTGGCAAGAAGTGCCACTAGCAATCACACATATACAGAAGTTCCAGTTTTGTGTGTTTCTGAATGGGTGTTTAAGGACAATTCTGAACTACATAGTCTTAGATGATAAAGGATTCAAAAGTAAGTTCTAAGTTGCTGGTTTCTAAAAGCATTGTAACTTATAGATCAGCTATAAAGAAGTGCTAAATACTCTTTATTTGATGTTATACATAAACCACAGTAAGCACATTTCAGCGGTAAAAGGCAGCATCCTTTGGGTTATAATCAGAGCGACATCAAGAATAGACAGTTGTTGCCGGGCAGTGGTGGCGCACGCCTTTAATCCCAGCACTCAGGAGGCAGAGGCAGATGGATCTCTGTGAGTTCGAGGCCAGCCTGGACTACCAAGTGAGTCCCAGGAAAGGCACAAAGCTACACAGAGAAACCCTGTCTCAAAAAAAAAAAAAACCAAGAAAAAAAAAATAGACAGTTGCAGCTGGTCGGTGATGGTGCACGTCTTTAATCCCAGCACTCAGGAGGCTGAGGCAGGCAGATCTCTGTTAGTTCAAGGCCAGCCTGGACAACAGAGGGAGTCTTCTCATTTCTGAGATGGTGATAGAATTTTCCCAATGTTTAAACATGTTCACATGCCCAGTTATATAAATTTAAATATAAAATCATTTGATAGGTTTGAGGTGACCCCCCCATGTTTGTGAAAAGTAGAACTTCACTAGTTAAATCCAATCATATCATGAGAAAGGGAGAGCAGAGATAGTATTTATACAACTGGAAGTGTTATTTAAAAAGATCATATCCACTTTACTACAAGTCAGTTTTACTTAAATCAGGACTGCCCAACAAAAACATTGTTAGCCATTCATGATCTGAATTTTGGTGTATGAATTAAACTGCAGTATACATTAAAAGCCATGAGACATTTGTTTTGTCATAAATAAGGCAGTGGAATTGCTCATTAGCAGTCTTTTTAAGATCAGCTATTAGGTCTGCCCTTTCTCCCCTCTTCTGAATTCCAGCAAAGATTGTTTTTACTCCAAGAATGTATTTCCTAGGATTCTCTGAAGACTCCACCAGGCATCTGTTGTGGAATATTATTTTAAAGGTGTTGCATTTTTTCCTACTGGTTTTGTTAACAATTCAAAGATGTGTTTGATTAAATAAAATTAACCTTTGAGCAGGAGGCTGAGTCAGCAAGCAGCTGACAGGAAGTGGTAAGGAGGAACCGCGTGGGTTTTTTAAAGTGGGGGCTGAGAGAAGGATGCTGGGTTTTTGGAAGATGCCAGCAAATGGAGAAGGTGAGCTACTTGCTATTCTTTTCAGCCTCTCTGAGCGAGCAGAATTCCGCCTCAAACCTTGAATCGTGAGTTCTTTAGTTTTAGATAAAGTTTCCCTTAGTAGCTATGAAAGAGTTGGTGCCTGAGGGAACAGAATCCCCTCAGGCTGCAGCCCTGGACCCAAACCACGGCTGATAGAGGAGTTGCAACCGCTGATTAGGGCAGCCGCTGTAGATAATAAAAAAGATAATAAAAAAGACGATGCCTTTGCTCTTGTTGGTGTCTGGGTAAGAGAATCCAGTGGCCTGACCTGTCTTCCTCCCAAACAGACCATGGGGATTCGGTCCAGTCTTATGCTTGCCTTCCTGTTCCACAGTGTGGCACTGGGCACACTGCTGAACACAAATCTTGTTGCCTTTCTCAACATCACCCATTTTTAATTTGCTCCCAGGTGGTCAACACCACAACTGCTGTGACCCAGTGATGAATGTCCTGCTCGCTCCTTCATAGTCTTAGGTGTAGAATCCTATCTGAAAATGAGGATACTTGAACTTCTCCCTTCCCTACTGTATCCCTTGGGCTTCTCTCTTGTCTCACTGCTCCAGCTGAGACTGTAAGCCTATACTGAACAAGAATGGACACCCTGTCTTAGTTCTGATTTTAGTGATTGAAATGCTTAGAGTATTTCTCTATTTAGTATAATGTTGGCTATAGGTTTGTCATGTATAGCCTTTAGAATATTCTGATATGCTCCCTTCATTACTAGTTTCTTTAAGACTTTTATCATGTATGGATGTTGGATTTTGTCAAAAGCCTCCTTTTGTTTATAGAGAGGGTCATGTGATTTCTGTCCTTGAGTCCATTTCTGTGAAGTGTTATTTATTTATTTGTGGCTTTTAACCATGTATATTCCTGGAATTAAACCAATCTGGCCATGGTAAATGTTCTTTTTTATATTATCCTGAATTTGGTTTACAAGTGTTTTATTGAAAAAATTTGCACCTATTTTCCTTAAGGAGCTTGGCATGTATTTCAGTGAGCTGTTAAACATTTGGTTGTATGGCTACCACCACAATCATGACACATCATCTCGTGACCTTTGTCAGTCACTCACATCAGCTACCAACGTAATTTCTGTCCCTATAGCTTGTCTTTTCCAGAATTTTGTGTGAATGGCGCTAAAAATGTTGCCTTTCATAATCTAGCCCCTTTTGTCAGCAAAATGTTCTTGAGATTTGTCCATCGCATTGCACAGTAAATAGTTCATTTCTTTCTAATTGTTAAATTCCCAGAAATAAACCTAATGCCATAGAAATGGAACATTTTGATAAACAGCAGCAGGAAGGACCGTTCCCTCCTTGAGTTAGGACACTCAATTGCAATTAAAGAGTACATGTTGTGGAGTATTGTTTAACTAGGCTAAGATGTGTTATATTTGTTTATGCTGCATTTGTTTACTGATGTAAGGATGTGTGTTTAATTATGTGAAAATGTGTTGCTTTTGTTTCACCTTGCCTGCCTAAGGCACATGATTGGTCAAATAAAAAGTTGGTCAATAGCTAGGCAGAAGAGTGAGAGACGAGGCTGGCAGGCAGAGAGAATAAATAGGAGGAGGAATCCAGGCTTGAAGAAAAAAAAAAAGAGAGAAGAGAGGAGAGAATGAGGGAGATGCCAGGGGCCAAAAGCCCAGCCAGCCAGACATGAGAAGCAGTGAAAGTATGATATTCAGAAGGAAATAAAGGAAAAAGCCCTGAGGCAAAAGGTAGAGAGAAACAGGTTAATTTAAGTTAAAAGAGCTGGCCAGAAACAAGCCTAAGCTAGGCCAAGCATTCATAACAAATAATAGGTCTTTGTATCATAATTTGGGAGCTGGTTGATGGCCCAAAAGAGAAAGTAGAAGTATATTTCTTTTCTCAGCAGTGAGATCCTAAGACTCAGTCTACTGTCAACTAAAAGTCCCACGTAATTGTCACATAGATTGCTGCTTGGTAGTTGCCCGAGCCCAGCTGATGTTTGGAATTCAAGCACAGTATGAAGTCCATTATTTTAGGGTATTTGCTTCAGCACATTAATGATTATGGCCATTATCTAATTCTAGAACATTCTAATTACCCCCCAAAAGAACTCTATGTCTATTCAGCAGTTTGCCTCTCCTTTTCTCCATCTTTTGGCAGTTACTAATTTTCTTTATCTCTGATTTTGCTTATTCTGGATTTTGCATTTCAATATAAACATTCAGTATGTAGCCTATTTGTCTACTTTCTTTTGCTTAGCACGTATTTTCAAGGTTCATACATGTGACAGTATTTCTCCATTTGTTAGGGCTAAATAATGTTCTAGTATAAGCATATTCCATTTTCTGTTGCTTGAGTACTTTAGGTCTTTTCCGTATTTTACACATTGTGAATAGTGTGGTCATGAGCATCTACTGTAAGTTTTTATAAAATATATGTTTCCAACTATATCAGGCACACACACACACACACACACACACACACACACACACACACACGGGAGTAGAACTGTTGAGTCATAAAACAACTCTTTAATTTTCTGAGGGACTGCTAAAAATTTCCCACAGATCTACTTACCATAAACCCTTGGTACATCTTGTTGTTCATCGAGTTCCATTCACCTGATCAGCCAGCCCACTTACAAGGTGGGGCGGGCGGTTCCTAACTCTTCCCAGGAAGTGGGAGGTGTGAGGTATAGCTAAGCTGATCCATAGCTGAAGGGGGGGTTCTAACTCTTTCCAGGAAGTGGGAGGTATGAGGTATAGCTAAGCTGATCCATAACTGTGGAGTTTGAAGCAAAAGACAAAAACAGAAATGGGGTTCAGGGAGGAGTTGGTTTAAACAGACAAAGCAATAGATAACTGAAGATCTCTGGCTAGGAGTCCCACACCTAGACAAAGGGGCTCGCTCTGGGGTCAAGAAAGAGAGCCAAAGGCACGAGAAAGGGAAACCAGGAGATGTGATCCAGTAGACACCTTAGACACTGGAGTGGACAGCCAAGACTCGACCCGAGGCTGTGGCTTCTTCTACAGGTCTGAAAGGACAGAGTGCAGCAACTGGTTGGCATGTTATCTTCCAGATCTTTGTTAATATGGGGGTGGAGTTTCCACCATTTGCCCAAGGCCATAGTTCTCAGTCTTCGGCTTGAGTCAATTCCCGGAAAGGCTTGCCCAAACACAAATCCTGGGCCCCACATATTGAGTTAATGATCAGTAAGGTCTACATTGGTGGCCTTGCAATAAGGGGGTTTCTGTCACCCTTTAAGCCTTGCCCCTCTCAGTGAACTTAATTCTGAAGTTTGTCACTGCCCAAGTCTTTATCTTAATGACCAGCAGATGCTCCTTCTTCTTACAGGGAGAAGACCAGAAGATAAGATCTCAGTGACGGTGTTCTGAGTGGAAGTGGGAGGAAGGTGAATGAAGTAAAAACCTTCTGAATTGATGCTTGCACTTCCTAGCAAGTGTGAGGACTTCCTGGAAGCCTTTCTTGCAGCCGTCATTTTCCTTGAGAACTGATGAGCTGCCGTGCAGCTTGAGAGTGGGAGAGGAGAATAGGCGCCATAGCTCACATGTACGAAAAGGTGCAGCGCGGTGAGGCCGGCCAAGTCCACAGTGGAAAGATAAACAACAATTGCTGCACTGTTGGTAGAAGTGAAGCAACCTCAGCACCTTTCAGTTACTTTGCAGTCATGTTAGCACATGAGCTGGAAGACAGGTATGGGGACCTGGCAGTGGCTCAGTGACGCGGACGCACAGGACTTTAGAATTTGCCTCCCTTGAACATCTGGACACAAACCACACATGGGGTGACAGGGTGATAGTATGGACCCTGGCCCACTTTCTGACCGTCTGGAACAAAGCCACCCTCTTTGTCTAGACTGCTTGCTCCTGACTGTTGACAGAGACCAATTCAATTCTTACTTTTAAATCTCTTAATCATAGCAACTTTGTCTGTCCTTAACAAGCATGGGTATGTTAAGAATATAAATATTTGAAGATAGAAGACATGTAATCATGAAAATAAAGGCAGTGCATGGTGAGCAATGAGCAGGGGACGGAAAATCACCCCAGACAGGATGTTAGCAAATGCTTCTAGATCAGTCAGATTGCCAAAAAATAATCTTTTTTCATGTGCATGTGTGAGTGAGTGTGTGTGTATGTGTATGTGTTCCTGTGAGTGTGTGTCTGTGTGTGTCTGTATGTGTCTCTGTGTGTTTATGTATGTGTGCCTGTGTGCATGTCTCTGTGTATGTGTGTCTTTGTGTGTCTGTGTGTCTCTGTATGTGTGTGTCTCTGTGTATATGTATGCATATGTGTCTCTGTGTGTGTCTCTCTCTGTGTCTCTGTGCATGTGTCTGTGTGTGTGTGTCTCTGTGTGTGTCGGTATCTGTGTGCATGTCTGTGTATGTATGTGTGTGTGTGTGCCCATGTGTGTGTCTCTCTGTGTGTGTCTGTGTGTATGTAGGCTTATTTTAAGAAACTGGCTCACGCAGTGTGGAGGCTGGCAAGTCTGAAGTTGGGCAAGAAGCTGGAAACTCAGGCAGGAGTTAATGCTGCAGGCCTGTGGCAAAATTTCACCAACAACTTCAGTTTGGGCTCGGAATTTAATGAGGTTTCCTGCATTACCAAGGATAAATTTAAAGTTTTAATATGTTAGACACAATCACAAAATAACTACAGTAACACCTGGGTTGGTGGTTGATTAGAAAGCCCAGTACCACAGCCTAGCTTAGCTGCTCTGTAGAGCTGACGATCGCAGCTCCTCCTAGGAAGTGGCATTTCGTTCAGCTTCAAGAGTGGAGAAGGCTGCAGCAGGCGCGAGGCTTCTGTCAGGCTGACTTTCACACACTTATTATTAGGCCGTGTGTTCTTGAAGCTCCGACTTTCCTCACGGATACCAACCACTAATCTAAGCTGTGGCTCCACGTGGAGGAAAAAAGGTCATTTAAACCTACAGGACGGCTCAGTCGGCGGAATAAAGGCTGCAATTGGGGAGCTGTTTGCTCAGGCTGTGAAATACTGAATGGTGCCCCAACCAGTCCCACGTGGACACGAGCGTGGTTTTCACAGTCCCTTCTGTCACGTTCTGGAAAGAACAGAATACTGACCCAGTAGAAGATTCTCCCTCTCTCTTTCTCTCTCTTTCCCTCTCTTTCTCTCCCTCTCTCTTTCCCTCCCTCTCTTCCCCCTCTTCCCTCTCCCTCTCTCCCTTCCCCGCCCTCTTGTGCGTGCACACACACACACACACACACACACACACACACACACACACACACACACTATTCCAGTTCTGTCTAGAGCTTTGTACATAGATAACATTCAGTAACTTGGATGGCACAATCTCTGGATGCGTATTAGTCACAAGGCTTACACAATTCACAGCTGTGTGTGAAGTTAATGGACGAGAAGCAGTACGAGCCTCTGTGAAGCAGATCTCAGTGGAGCAAAGGTATGCTCTTATCTGACAAGAGAAGGGAGGAGTGAATCTGCCTGAGACGGGTGCTGTCTCGGTGTCTGTACATCGGCAACTACATGGAAAGACCTAGCAGATGGCTCTCCTGTCTGCCTCAGAGTCTCCACCATCTGCTAAATCTATCAGCACTGGAGACACTTTTCCTTCCTGTAAGCCTGCTAATTTAAAAAAATATTTTAGACTTTCTGAGGAAAAAAGTTTTGGTAAAAGAGAGATGACAGGAACCTGAGGATAGGATTTGCAATATAGTTGTCTCTAAAGATAGTCTCTGCCGTGTTTACTACAAGCTCAACTGTTACTAGTACCTCACTACAAATTTCAGGTCCACTGCATTGTGGGATGTCTTAGTCCCATTTTTTTTCTATGCTAAAATGTAGCATTTACAATGGATCTGGTCTCTGAAGGAAAATTTGTTTGCAAGAGCTGCTGAGGCGGCTCAAACTGTGCAAACATTCTGCAGAGCCCATGGCCTGAGGTGGGTCCCCACATGGAAGGGGAGAACCGACGACCTCATGTTATTTTCTGACTACCACACACATGTGCCAGGATGTATGTGCACACACACTAAATGTAAATGCAACACAGTTTTTTCAGAAAAGTAATATTTTGTTGTAAGATTGTGTCCCTTAAAAGAGTCATTACTGTCTGCCATTTCTCTTATAACCCCCACCCTGTAACTAGACAATATGAAACAACCATTTTTAAGATATTAAAACATAGGCAATTAGCTGGACGGTGGTGGCACACACCTTTAATCCCAGCACTCGGGAGGCAGAGGCAGGAGGATCTCTGTGAGTTCGAGGCCAGCCTGGTCTACAAAGTGAGTTCCAGGACAGGCTCCAAAGCTACACAGAGGGACCCTGTCTCAAAAAAAACCAACCAACCAACCAAACAAACAAACAAACAAACAAAAAAACCCACAGGCAATGTGGTACATTAATGTCCAACAGAAAAGTCTAAAGCAAGATAGACCCTGCCTACACTTACTCTTGTTTTTTCCCTTGAAGCAATTTCTGGAGTTGGTTGGAAAAGAAAGTCCAGAGAGAGTCTAATGGTCTCCTGGTGAAGGTGGAGATCATAGTCTAGACAGAGAAAGATCCAGAAGTCTGCACAGATGTGACTTTGTCTGACAATCAACGTGAAGCTGAATAGTGAGCCATGGAAAAACAACTGCATGGACAGTGTGAGCCGAATAGTGCCCACATCTCACGGGGCTGGAACTCAACCAGGTCTCCATTACCCAGAAATGTGAGCTGAATAGTGCCCACATCTCACAGGGCTGGAACTCAACCAGGTCTCCATTACCCAGAAATGTGAGCTGAATAGTGCCCACAGCTCACAGGACTGGAACTCAACCAGGTCTCCATGCTCCAGAATAGAGAATCCTTGCTACATGTATGAGGAATTCAGTAGACCTCAGATAGGTCAGACCTTAGTGGCAGGGTTAAATTAGACTTATGAATTTACTCTAGATATGCCTTAAAAAAAAAAAACTAAAAGAAAGCCTAGAAAGTATTAAGATAATCTGCAAGTAAATTATTGACAAAAAAAAGTGTATTTAAAATTTTTTTTTAAAAAACGTTGGCCCGTGGTAGTGTGAAATTTAAGTCCAATATCCAAAAAAGAGTATCTACCGGCAAAAAAACACACAAAATGTGTCCCATAGTACAGAACTATAAACCAACAGAAACAGACCCAGAAATCAGACAATGGGATTAGACAAGAAGCTTAAAAGAACTTTCAGAAATAATATAGATATGCCCAAGGATTTAAATGAATACATGAAAGTAATGAGGGATAAATTAAAATCTTGTACGGAATTCTAAAATAAAAATTTCACAGCATAAAATAAATACAAGTTTAGATGTTATAAAAAGAATCAGTGAACCTGAATAAACAAATAAAAACTATGCAAAATAAGGCATTTTCTGAGAGACTAGGAATCCATTGAATGCAGGCAGTGGCATGGTAGCAGTCCTTGGGCTGGAATAGTTACAATTCTTTCCTTCCACTTAAAGAGAAAATGAGACGTGGTGGCCCATGCCTTTCATCCCAGCACGCAGGAGGCAAAGGCAGGAGGATCTCTGTGAGTTCCAAGCCATCCTGGTGTGTAAATCGAGTTCCAGAACAGCCAGAGCTGTTACACAGAAAAATCCTGTCTCAAAAAACAAAACAACAAAAAAGACCATGGCTCTAGATGGGCAGAGAAGTAGCAACCGAGGGCACCTGCCAATCTTCTGTCATATAAAATTCATTATTACAATAATGCATTAATAAACTCTGTGTGTGTGTGTGTGTGTGTGTGTGTGTGTGTGTGTGTGTGTGTGTGTGTGTGTGTGTACTGAGCATGCCTGTGAAGGTTTTGTTTTTGTTTGTTTTTTTTAAACTGGAATAAAGTGGAAAGATCCACTCTGCTGGTGGATGGAACCATTTTACTGAGCATCATGCATGCTTCTTTGCTGTCTGTCTGTTTATTTATTTATGTTTTTTTTCAAGACAAGGTTTTCTCTGGGTAGCCCCAACTGTCCTGGAACTCTCTCTGTAGACCAGGTTGGCCTCAAACTCAGAGATCCACCTGCTTCTTCCTCCAGAGTGCCAGCATTAGAGGCAAGGCCCATCACCACCTGGCTGCTGTCTGTTTACTGAGTACAGATGCAAAGTGTCCAGCTCTCTCAGCCTCCTGCCTCTGTGACTTTCCAAAAATGATGCATTGTAACCTGGAACTGTTAGCTGAAATAGCTTTCTCCTCCAAGCTGCTTTTGTCAGAGTGTTCTGAACAAACAGAACTGGTCCTGAGGAGTGAGTCACGGTTGTAATAAACCCGAACGTGTGGCTTTGGTGCCTCTAGAACTGTTTTGTAGGAAGAATGTGGAAGAGGACCTTGGGCTAGGAATGCCATTGAATACAGTAAACAAAGACTAATGAGCCACCTCAGTAGGAGCTTGGAAAAGAGGATGCTGAGAAAGATGCAAGACAGTGGAGGCCTAACTCATGAGGTTTCTGAGAATGTGAAGGAAATACAGACCCCATTTGAGGGCAGGGCCGCAGTCTTAGACCACCTGCTGTACTCAGTTCCAGGAAGGACCTCAGGAGTGTGCCATGACAACTAGAACAGATACAGGGCAGTATGTTCCTGCAGACATTCTGTCTGTGGTTTATGGCCCTTGAAGATATCTAGATAATCCTGCTGAGCAGCCCAGATAATCCTGTTCAGCAAGTTGTGGTTCTCCCCCGCAAAAAAGTCCAACCCGATAGTTTCAAATGTGGTTTTGTGCCAAAAGTCTAGACCAATAGTTTCGAAATATCACCTTGCCCCATATCCCTTCTACCTCATCCCAAGCATGTAATTCCTGGCTTTCAGTTTTTCCCTATAAAAACTCTCTAGCCCTGGGACCACCACCACTGCCACATTCCCTCCATCTGCTGTGTGGTGGCTCAGGTTCGAACCTGACAATAAAAAGATCCTTGTGTGCTTGCATTAGAAACTGGCTCCTTGGTGGTCTCTGGGGGTTCCATGAAACAGGTACGACCAGAACAGAAGGGATCTACCAGGGGTTGTGTTAGGGGCTGTTTGCAATATTTTGGTCAAGAATCTGGCTTCATTCTGCCTGCATCTTGGGAACCTGAGTGAGTTGAGTGTAAAGATAACGGACACAGTCTATTTGACAAAGGAAAAGTGTCTGGGCAAGCTTAAGGATTGGTCAAAGACAGCACAGTGAAGATGTAATTCTAAACGGTCTTATTAAATAAGAAACACAGAGCCAAATGCAGAGTTAAAAGCTCAGAGGTCGAGCAGCAGCCAAGAGCTAAGACCATCTTATCTTACCACTGCCGTCCTTCCCCTGAAAGAGACCTTCTTCCTGTGTCCTGTCTTTTTATTGCCTTTCTGTTCTGCCTTCTCATTGGCTCTAAACGCAACCACATGACTTTCTCGTCACTGCCTGTCTACACAGACCTCTAGGTCTCTACGGTTGGTACTTGGATTAAAGGTGTGTGCCACCATGTTGGCTGTGTCCTTGGACACACAGACTCTGCCTGCCATGTGATCGGGATTAAGGGCATGTGCTACCACTGCCAGACTTCTGCTGGCTATGACCTCTGATCCCCAGGCAACTTTATTTATTAACATACAAATAAAATCACATTTCAGCACAAATAAAATATCACCATAGCACAACAACACAGCAGTCGTAACTACTGAAGAGCTTATGTCATTAAAGAAACCCAGTGTTCGGGCTGGGCAGTGGTGGCGCACACCTTTAATCCCAGCACTCGGGAGGCAGAGCCAGGCGGATCTCTGTGAGTTCGAGGCCAGCCTGGGCTACCAAGTGAGTCCCAGAAAAGGCGCAAAGCTACACAGAGAAACCTTGTCTCGAAAAACCAAAAAAAGAAAAAAAAAAAAAAAAAAAGAAAGAAACCCGGTGTTCTTCAATGGGACAATGTAAAAGCGTTCCCTCTTGGTGAGCCCACAGAGGATAACACAGCTGTGGTCCCAGAAGGCTGGCTACATCTTGAGCTGGCAACAGAGTGGGCAATGCCGTTCATGTAGTACTGGTTTCCAGGGCATGGAAGGTGCACTCCTGAGGGAGAGAGCAGATGAGGCCAGGGTGTGGCGGGGTAGGAATCCCTGGGCACAGGTCCTGAGAGGCCGCTGTGGAAAGCTGGGATAAGGAAGCCTTAGTTGCAGTGTTGAGTCTAGTACATGGGAGAAGCCAGGACCATGAAATATGTGCCAAGGAGAGCAAAAAGCCCAGAAGTGAGGCAGCCCAGGAGGGAATCTGTGCGTGCTGCAGGCAGCAGAGCTGGGGGGTGGGACTAGCTAGGCTTTTCGGGGTCCAGTTGATTGCAAGCCCCAGGTGCAGGCACAGAACTTCAGGGTTCAGTGTTTGCCCTACTGGAATTTGGCTTTGCTTTGGTGTGATTGACCCTTGTCATGCCTGGTTCTTCTGTTTTAGAACTGGAGTGTTTATCCTATGCTGTATACGTTAAAAATTCACAGTTAACCTTATGGCTTGCTCAAACCTGCTTTCTTACAGAACCCAGGACCACCAGCCCAGGGCCGCCCCACGCACAATGGGCTGGGCCCTCCCCCATCAATCATGAATTAAGAAAACGCCCTCCAAGTTTTTCTGCTCACAGCCCTTTCTGGAGGAATTTTCTTAACCAGGTCCCCTCCTCTCAGATGACTGTAGCTTGTGTCAAGTTGACACAAAACCGGCCAGCACAACTGACCCCTGTCTACTTGACACACAAACACGTCACTGTCAAGCCACAACCTTCCCTTTCTGTTCATCCCCAAGATCACACATTGATATAAACATCACAGTATAAATCATCTTACAAACTTAAGTCCCACCACCTTACAAAGTCAAACACTTTCAATGTTGTCTCTTTAAAACTACCCAGTCTCGCCGGGCGGTGGTGGCGCACGCCTTTAATCCTAGCACTCGGGAGGCAGAGCCAGGCGGATCTCTGTGAGTTCGAGGCCAGCCTGGGCTACCAAGTGAGCTCCAGGAAAGGCGCAAAGCTACACAGAGAAACCCTGTCTCGAAAAACCAAAAAAAAAAAAAAAAACTACCCAGTCTCCTCAAAATCCCAAGTCTCTGCAGAACCCCCAAATCTCTCTTTTTTTAAAAGTTTGATGTCTATTAATTGGGCTATGTGGGGTTTTTGTTTGTTTGTTTGGTTGGTTGGTTGGTTTTTGTTTGTTTTGTTTTGTGATTTTTTTTTTAAAGAAGAGGAAAGAACATAAAACGGAAAGGAAGGAAGGAAAGAGAATGTGAGAGGGGGAGGCAGAGGGTGACAGGATCAAGTACATCGTATACATGCACAAAATCGTCTTAAAAATAAATATTTTTTAAATTTTTTTGAATATATTAAAAAAAATCTCAACTGTAGGCTCCTGCCAAATAAAAAATAATACTTTCCTACTTCAAGAGGGAAGACCCAGAGCACAGTTACAATATGAGCAAAGCAAAATCCAAACTCCCACAGTGTAAATAACGCAATGTCTAATGTCTGGGACTCACTCATCATCTGGGCTCCTCCAGGGGCATGAGTCACTTCTCCAGCTCCGCCCTCTGCAGCACACTCAGCTTGTCTTCTGGGCTCTGGCTGCTCCACTCCACTGCTGCTGCTGTTCTTGGTCATCCCATGGTACTGGCATCTCCAAAATGCTGGGGTCCTCTGCTTCAACGGGGCTGCACTTTCACTGATAGCCTCCCCTCTCTTCACGATCCCTTTAACCCCGGGCTTTCGTCTGATAGTGAGCTGCACCCTTCACCTATAATTCTCCCGGCCCTCAGCTTTCTAAGTCTCAGCTGCTCTCGTGATCCCTTCAGACCTTCAAACCCAGCACCACCTGGGGGACTCTTAGACTTCCAAGTTTGGCTGTCAGTGCTGGCCACCTCTGGAACACAGCTTGCATGTGCTGACTCTGAGGAAACACTTCCCAGGAGATTTCACCTCAAAGATGCTGGTTTCTTCGTAATTACCACTAATTTCTCAGCGTCAGCTGACCAGCATAAATTGTACCCATGAAGCAAAGGTTTCACATCAATGATGCCAATCTCTTGTTAATCATGGCTGACTCCTCAGTCCCAGCTGACCAGGACTACAAACTCTTAATTCAAGATAGCAAATACACAATGGCCGTGAGAGTCTTTAAGTAACTCTCAAACTTCCATCTGAAACTCACAACCCAGGCCTCTGCCATCTGCATTTCTCTCAACATTCTGTTCTTCCAAGCTCCCACAAAACATCTCACCAAGCTTTGAACACTCAATGGGCTTTTCTTGCCCCAAGTTCCAAAGTCCTTCTGCAGTTCTCCCCAGAGCAATATGGTCAGGTCTGTCACAGCAATACACCATAATGCTGGTACCAATCTCTGTCTAGTCACGGTGACTATTGCTGTGATGAAACACCATGACCAAAAGCAACCTGGAGGACAGGGTTTATTTGGCTCTCACTTCCACATCACTGTTCATCATCAAAATAATGTTTGTTTGTTTGTTTGTTTGTTTGTTTAAGACAAGGTCTCACCTGCCCTGGCTGGCCTGGAACTGGCTTTGTAGACCAGGTTGTCCTTGAACTCATAGAGATCTGCCTGCCTCTGTCTCCTGAGTCCTATGATCAAAATATATACCACCATACCCAACTCGTGTTACAACTTTCTATTGCTAACCTGGGCACATAGTCAAATGCCCAATACGATGAAGATAGATACACAGTGATGATGGATATTGAAGTTACCTATGAAAGAAGATATGGAGTGAAGTAATAGGTGCCAAATACACTACAAGGTATTTGTCCAGCAGATGCTGCAGACAGTGGGTGCTGCGAGGAAAGAAGCCACCAAGGCTTGCTTTATGAATCCCATCCCTTGATATATGAGCAGGACGTTAATGAGCAGAAATCAGAAAGGAGAGCTTCCAGGTGGAAAATACCACCTTAACAAAAATGTAAAAGCAAGGTGTGTTAGTTGAATGCAGGAATATTTAACAGAATGCTTGGCAAGGGAAAGGGGAGTCTCCAGGGAGAATCTGGAGAGAAGGTAGGAAAGGAAGCACAGAATCTTAAAATGATGGAATAGAATTTCCTGGCTATTGGTTATGTAATTTAATCCTCTTGTGTTAAATATAGAGACCCAGGCATGTAGAGGTCAAGTGGGCCTCCCAGTGGTCTACGAGTCTGTTGCAAGGTAGTAAGTATTAGATACAAATGTGCACAGGTCAGTATTGAATACTTAAAGAAAAGAGAAACTGAGGAACATGTGAGAAGACAGAGAGAACACTCATGCTCATGGACTGGAATAATTAATATTGTGAAATTGGCCATCCTATCAGAAGCACTCTACAGACTCAATGCACGCCAATAAAAACCCCAACGCTATTTTTCACAGAAATAAAAAAAAAATCTTAAAATGCATCTGAAAGTACAAAACACTGCAGGTAGCCAAAACAATCCTGAGCAAATAGAAAAATGCTGAGAGTATTGTGATGTCTGATTTTAAGAGCCATGGTGAATAAAAACAGTAGCATTGGTACAAAAAAGAACATGGAGACTGGTAGCATGGAATGAAGACCCATGTATAAGTCCACACAACTCCAGACACTGGATTTTGACCAAGGCATCAAAAACAAACACTGAAGAAAAAGGCAGTATTCCCAACAGTGTTAGGGAAACGATGTCTATACATAGAATACACTAGATCCTTATCTCTCACTCTTTACAAAAATCTACTCCAAATAGATCACAGAACTACAACAACCTGAAACTTCAAAAGGAAAACGTAAGGAATAGACTTCAGTGTCTATCATAGGTAAGGACTTTCTGAGTAGGACTGTGGTTACTCAGGAAGTAAGACCAGTAATAGACAAATGAGACCTCATGACATTACCGAGCGTCTGTATCTCATAAAGTGGAGGAAATCCTTGCCAGCTATGTCTCTGATAGAAGATTAGTGTCTAGAATATACAAAAAAATGTATATATATGTATGTATTATACATCTAAGGATATATAATAATATAATATATAATATAATATATTATATTATATACAACATATTGTATATATAAGACATATATATATATCAACCTGCCCAAGGGACATGTGTCCCACCCCTGCATTCCTTCCAATGCCCATTCTTCAGATCAATAATCTCTCAACCCTTATCTGAAAAGATTGCATTTGTGGTATACGGTGATTAACACAGAGACCTACAACTGGTCAAGTGCAGAAAATAAGAGACTGTAGAATTCTTGGCCCAAAATGGAACGTATGTGTAGCATCCCTTCTTCCTGAGGCTCCGGGTTATTTGTGGAAGAGGAGACAGAGTGAGTATAAGAGGCAAAAGTGGTAGATGTCTCCAAGGAGACAGTGTCTTCTGGACACAGCAGGGCAGCTGCACAGATAACTGTGACAGTGTGTACAATACCTGTGCAAGACCAAGACACACCAACTCTCAGCATGGAGATGAGAGGTAGGCGCAGAGTCTCACTCCTAGCCATGGAGCTGCTGGCAATTTTTAGCTGCTGGGAGAGGGAGGGACAAAACCTGGTAAGTCAACCACTCTCCAGGAAGCCCGTACATCCAAGAACATCTGGGAATCACAAATTGGTCTTGATGGTTTTTGAGTGGATGGGGGAGGTGGGAGTGGATCTGGAATGAATTGGGGGAGGGTAAGAGAATATGATCAAAACATGTCATTATAGGAAATGTTCAAAGCACTAATAAAATCATTAAAAGTTAAATCTCAAGAAAACAAACAACCCGCCAGACGGTGGTGGCGCACGCCTTTAATCCCAGCACTCGGGAGGCAGAGCCAGGCGGATCTCTGTGAGTTCGAGGCCAGCCTGGACTACCAAGTGAGTCCCAGGAAAGGCGCAAAGCTACACAGAGAAACCCTGTCTCGAAAAAAACAAACAAACAAAAAAAAAAAAAAAGAAAGAAAGAAAGAAAGAAAAGAAAAGAAAACAAACAACCCAATGAAAATGTGGCCTGTACAACTGGACACAGCGTTCTCAAAAGAAGAAATACAACAGGCTTACCAACATTTTTAAAGTGCTCGATATTCTTGGCCAGTAGGGAAATGGAGATTAAAACCACTTTGAGATTCCATCTCATCCATGTCAGAAGGGATGGGGGAAAAGGAAGCCCTTATTCATTTTTTAGCGAGTGTGTTAAATTGTGAAGCCATTATAGAAATAAGTCTTGACATGCCTAAAAAAAAAAAAAAAAAAAAAAACCTAAAAATAAAGCTACCATATGAGCCAGCTCTACCACTCCCGGGCATATACCCAAAAGTGTCTACAGCATACTTCAGAGATTTTTGCACATCCATGTTCTTTGCCGTTCTATTCATAATAGACAGGAAAAGGAAGCAGCCTAGATGTCCATCAACTGATGATTTTAGATAATGAAAATGTGGTACATTTACACGAATGTAATTCAACTGTAAAAAAAAATAAAATAAAATGATAAAATTTTCAGAAAAGCATATGGAATAGGAAAATATATTGAGTTACCCCAGGCCCAGAAAGACAAATACCACATGTCCTCTCTCATGTGTGGATCAGAGCACTGAAATTCTAACTTCATGTGTTTAACTTGGAATGTCCACAGAAACCAGGAAGCTGTAAAGAGGCCCAGAGAAAGGAGGAAAAGACCTAGATTTAAAATCCAACTCTGCCACATATCAGATTTGCCTTAGGCAAACCTCTCTTTAGCTTGATCATTTTAAAAACAGTTATGAAAGTTTATACTACACGACGCTTTTTTAAAAGATTGAAGAGTAATACTTTACTGTGTGTACGTATGTAAAAAACTAGGTACTTGTGTAGGGGCTTCTGGGATAGCTTTTTATCCTCCCAGGAAGAGATACAGACAGGAGAGAGAGAGAGAGAGAGAGAGAGAGAGAGAGAGAGAGAGAGAGAGAGAGAGAGAACACTAGTGTATAAGCAAATACCTCAGAAGTGAGTGGTAAACAGCCCCAGAGTGTTGCATTCTCTCCAGAGCAGGACCATGTGTCTAACTTCCTAAGCATGCTGTCACTCAAGCATCCTTTAAACCCAGGTTGCTGGAACTTTTTGTCTAGAGAGGCCAGATGATTCAGAGATGTGAAGACATTCTTGGGGGGTTTTATCCCTGTGGTAGATATACATAAATACTATCTTTCTCCAAACAGAATTTTTTTTTTTTTTTTTTTTTGGTTTTTTGAGACAGGGTTTCTCTGTGTAGTTTTGTGCCTTTCCTGGAACTCACTTTGGAGACCAGGCTGGCCTCAAACTCACAGAGATCCACCTGCCTCTGCCTCCCGAGTGCTGGGATTAAAGGCGTGTGCCACCACCTGGCCCAAACAGAATTCTTAACTTTCAGAATTTCCCCATAGGTTCCACTGTTGTTGAGAGGACAAAATCTTGTTGGCCACTAGACGGTCCAAGATGAACAGCCCCATTGACTGCACTGTCACTCATCATGAAAGTTGGCAAGGTAGACGAAGTAAGGGGAGGGCATAAAGTGAACAGACAGCCCTTCATATATGTCTGATGTGACGTGAAAGGTGTGCTTTCCCCACACGGGAAAAGGGCCCTTGTATATACAGCCTTTACCAAGATACACAATGTATAAACAGTTATTTTATGGTTTCGGCAGTGTTATTTCCCATGTATGAACTGAAGACATTAGAAATTGTGATTTAAATTCAACAGCTGGTTTGGGGCTGACATCTGTACCACATGTGGTGGAGTTGCCATTGGTAATTGTGACCCTAGGAAATTCAGGCTTGAGATGTTCACTCTCAGTTCTGAAGCTTCTCAGTGCCAAACCACAGCCATGATTTCAGACCCTGAAAGCCTTCACATGCATCCCTCTCAGACGCTAATGCAATTCAAATGAATGCTAGGATGCTTCAGACATGCTTCAGACGTCCTTGAAAATGAAAAGACTTTTGAGAACAAAGTCTCTCCTCTGCCCGGAGACACAGTCTGAGCTGTAAGGTGGGAGGGAGTCAGGCCTTAGAGGCTGACCTTGGTGCCTGCTCTGTGTTCTCAGGGCTCTTCACTAGAGACAGACGCTGTATTTGAAACAGAGACATTCTGATGGAAACTGCTTCTTCTGTAGATTTTTAAACTCCAGTGTGAGAGATAGGCTTTCTTCTCAAATCTCCCTACTGTTCTGGTGAATTCACCTCCCACATGATCCCAGAGGAACACATTTTGTACTCCACCCTTCAGGCTGCAAACAGATTAGTCCTGTGCACTGGTTCTCTGGAGTCTAATCACCTCGCTGCCTGGGTTTTTTAATCTTCTTGCTGTAGCCGCAGCTTGCTCATGGCAGGCAGTTTTACCTTCTGGTCCACCCTAGAGCTCACCTACTTAACACTATTGGCCACACTGAGCACCCCAGAGCCACACCACTAATCCTACCCTACATGAATACAACCATCCACTCTCAGTCCCACCGGCATTCACTGCTGGGGAATTTCAGGAAGTCAACCCGGCAATATTCTTAAATTCCTACCCATAGAGTCCACTAATCCACAAAAAGAGGCATAGACGGGCCAAGTGTAAACACTTCTTGTTAATTTTTGGGCAGTTCATCTTATGTGATGAGATGTCACCCTGGAAACATTCATAAATGCTTATTAAAATTTGGGGCTCTCCAGTGTAGTGATAGAACCAGAGCTGCACAATACATGAACACTTGATGAGCTGCGTACTTTAAATAAGTGCACTTTCCGTGGAGTGAATGGCAAGAAAGCTGGAGAGAAAGTGCCTGGGTTAAGCCAAGCCTGCCAAGTTAGACGAGTTTCAGATCTTTACTCTCTTTCCTCTCCTCCAAATCAATCCCCCAGTCTCCTCCTCACCTCTCTAGCAAGCTACCTGTTGTGGCCTTTCCTCACTCCCTGTCCAAAGAAAATGTTTAAATCTAAAAAAAAATCCAGACACAAAACATCCAGGAAATAAGGAGCAGTAGGAAAAAAACCTAATCTAAGAATAATAGGAAGAGAGGCAGAAGAAGAAACCCAGGTCAAGGCACATAAAATATTTTCAACAAAATCATAGAAGAGAAAATTCCCCTAACCTAAAGAAGGAGATGTCTATCAAGGTATAAGAAAGCATACAGAACAGCAAAAAGACTGGACCAGAAAAGAATTTCCCTCAGCACAGGCATATGCACATTAGATGTACAGAACAAAAAAAGAATATTAAAAGCTTCAAGGGGAAAAGACCAAATAATATATAATGGCATATCAACTATAATTATACCTGACTTCTCATATGGAGACTCTAAAAGCCAGAAGGAGGTGGACAGATGTTCTACAAATGCCAGCCAAGACTACTATACCCAGTAAAAATTTAATCACAATATATGGGAAAAAATAAGACATTACACAATAAAAACAAAATTGAAGCAATATCTATCTACAAACTCAGCCCTATAGAAGGTGCTAGAAGGAAAACTTCAACCTATAGACGTTAACTACATTCATGAAAACATAAATAATAAATAATATCAGACCAGCAAATGAAAAAGAAGGAGGTGAAAAACCCACACCACCACAACAAACTAACAGGAATCAACAAACACTGCTCATTGATAACTCTCAATATTAATGGTCTCAATGCCCCAATAAAAAGACACAGACTTACAGAATGGATGGGAAAACAGGACCTATCCTTCTGTTGCATCCAAGAAACACACCTTAACATTAAGGATAGACATCACCTCAGGATAAAAGAATAGAAAAAACATTCCAAGAAAATGGACTTAAGAAACAAGCTGTTGTAGCCATTTTAATATCTGATAAAATAGACTTCAAACCAAATCTAATCAGAAGAGATATGGAAGGACACTACATACTCATCAAACGAAAAGTTCACCAAGAGGACCAAATGCAAGGGCACTCAAGTTCATAAAAGGAACACTACTACAGTTTAAATCACATATTGACCCTTACACACTCAAGCAGGAGTCCTCAGTACCCCACTCTCACCAATAGATAGGTCATCCAGACATAAACTAAACAGATAAATAACCGATTTAACGGACATTATGAACCAAATGGAACTAAGAGATAGTTACAAAACATTTTATCCATACACAAAAGAATATATCTTCTTCTCCGCACCTCATGGACCTTTCTCCAAAATTGACCATATACTCAGACACAAAGAAAGTCTCAACAGCAGATCAGCAGATACAAGAAAATTGAAATAACATTCTTCATTCCATCTGACCACCATGGATAAAAAGTGAACATCAACAACAACAGAAAGCTTCCAAACTCATGGACACTGAACAACTCACTTCTTAATGAAAAATGGGTCAAGAGAGAAATAAAGACTTCCTAGAACCGAATTAAAATGAATACACAATATACTCAAATTTATGGGACACAATTAAGGCAGTTCTAACCAGAAAGTTGATACCACTAAGTACCTACATAAAAAACTGGAGAGATCTAATACTAGTAACAACAGCACATCTGAAAATTCTAGAGCAAAAAGAAATAACATCCAAAAAGAGTAACTGGCAAGAAATAATCAAACTCAGGGTTGAAATCAATAAAATAGAAACAAAACAACAAAACAAAAACAATATGAAGAATCAATGAAACAGAGTTTATTCTTTGAGGAGATCAATAAGATTGTCAAACTCTTATCCAAACTAACTGAAAGATGGAGAGAGAAGAAGAAGATTAACAAAATTAGAGTTATAAAGGTAGACATAACAACAGACATGGAGGAAATCCAGAGAATCATAAGGACATACTTTAAAAACCTATACTCCACCAAATTGGAAAATCTAAGGGAAATTGATAATATTTTTGATACATATCACCTACCAAAATTAAATGAAAATCAGATAAGAAATTTAAATAGACCTATAGCCCCTAGTGAAATAGAATCAGTCATTAAAAGTCTCCCCCCGTAAAAAAACACAGGGCCAGATAGTTGAAGCAAAAAAATTCTATCCAATTTTCAAAAAAGAGTTAATGCCAAAGCCTCTCAAATTATTCTACAAAATAGAAACAGAAGGAACATTGCACAATTTGTTTTACAACACCACAGTACCCCAATATCCAAACCACGTAAAGACCCAACAAAGAAAGAGAATTACAGGCCAATTTTCTTTATAAACTCAGATGCTCTGATAAAACATAAACTTAGATACAACATTATCAATAAAATACTTGCAAACTGAATTCAAGAACACATGAAAAAATCATCTACCATAATCAAATAGGCTTCATCCCAGAGATGCAGGGATGGTTCAATAGATGTATCAATATATGTAATCCACCACCTAAACACACTGAATGACAAGACCACATGGGGATGATTTGAAAGAAAATAGCCCCCACAGGGAGTGGCACTATTAGGAGGTGCAGCCTTGTTGGAACAGGTGTGGTCTTATTGGAGGAAGTGTATCCCTGTGGAGGTTAGCTCTGAGGTCTCCTCTATGCTCAAGCCACACCCAGTGAGACAGACCACTTCCTGTTGCCTGTGAGTCAAGATGTAAGAACTCTGTTACCTCTTCAACACCTTGTCGGCCCGTGTGCCTCCATGCTCCCTGCCATGATAATAATGGACTAAACCTCTGAGACTGTTAAGCCACCCTAATTAAATGTTTTCTTTTATAAGAGTTGCTGTGGTCATGGTGTCTCTTCACAGCAATAGAAACCCTAAGACACCACATAATCATCTCATTAGATGCAGAAGAAGGCTTTGACAAAAATCCAACACCCCTAAGAATAAAAGTCCTGAAGAGATTTAGGACATACCCAAACATAATAAAGGCAGTTTACAACATGCCCATAGCCAGCATCAACTTAAATGGGGAGAAATTCAAAGCAATTCCATGAAAATCAGAAACAACACAAGGCTGTCCACTCTCTCCATATCTGTTCAATATAGTACTTGAAGTTCTTGCTAGAGTAATAAGACAACTGAAAGAGATCAAGGAGTACAAACTGGAAAGGAAGAAGTCAAATATTGTTATTTGCAGATGACATGATAGTATACACAAGTGACCTGAAAAATTCCACTGGGAAACTACTACATCTGATAAACACTTTCAGCAAAGTAGCTGGATTAACTCACAAAAATCAGTAGCCCTCCTTTATACAAATGACAAACAGACCGAGAAAGAAATCAGGGAAACATCACCTTTCACAATCATTTTAAACAATATAAAACATCTTGGGGGTAACTAACCAAGCCAGTGAAAGACTTGTATCATAAAAACTTGAAGACATTGAAGAGAGAAGTTAAAGATAATATCATAAGATGGAAGGATCTTCCATGCTCATGGATCGTAAGATCAACATAGTAAAAATGGACATGCCACCAAAAACAATCTACAGATTTAACATAATCCTCATCAAAATTCCAACACAATTATTCACGTATATTGAAAGAATAATTTCTATCTTTTTATGGAAAAACACACACACACACACACACACACACACACACACACACACACACACACACTAACCAAGACAGTTAAAACAATACTGAATAATAAAAGAACAACTGGAATAGTATCACACACACACACACTCACACACACACACCAACCAAGGCAGTTAAAACAATACTGAATAATAAAAGAACAACTGAAATAGTACCACCATTCCCAACTTCAAATTGTATTACAGAGCCTTAATAACTTAAGAAACTAGATATCAAAAAGCCTCCAAATAATCCAATTAAAAAATGGAGTATAGATCTAAACAGAGAATTTTCAAGAGGAATCTCAAATGGCTGAGGAACACTTAAAGAAATGTTCAACATCTTTAGTCATCAGAGAAATACAAATCAAAATTACTTTAAGATTCCATCTCACACCTGTCAAAATGGCTAAGATCAAAAACACAAGTGACGACTCATTTGGCAAGGAAGTAGAATAAGGGAACCTTCATCCATTGCTGGTGGAGTGCAAACTTGTACAGCCACAATGGAAATCAATATGGCTGTTCCTCAGAAAGTTGAGAATTGATTTACCTCAAGATCTAGCTATACCACTCTTGGGCATATATACCCAAAGAACCTTCATCTTCCCACAAGGACACTTGGTCAACCATGTTCATTGATCTCTATTCATAATAGCCAGAAACTGGAAACAACCTAGAGATCTCTCAACAGAAGAATGAAATAAGAAAATGTGATATACTCTGCTGTTAAAAAAAAAAAAAAAGGACAACATGAAATTTGTAGGAAAATGGATGAAACTAGAAAAACAATCATTCTAAGTGAGTTAACCCAGACCAGAAAGACAAATATGGTATGTATTCACCTACATATGGATAACAGCCATTAAATAAATGATAACTAACCTACAATTCATAGGCCCAGAGAAGTTAGGGATAGAGGAAGGGACTGTGGGGGAATGGAGGTGGGGATACATGGATCTCCCTGGGAGGAGGAAATAGAATAGATTTTATGGATGGACTGAGTGTGGAGGGAGGAGAATGGGAGGATCAGGTGGGGAGGAAGGGTTGAGGGAGGAAATGAGGAGACAGACATCTGAAATTAAGGGGTATTTGAGAGATGGTATGGAAACCTAGTGCAGTGGAAACTCCCTAAAATATATGAAGGTGACTCTAATGAGGTTGCCTAAGAATGGAGGAGACAAAGTCCCAACTAGCCACCTCTTGTCACCAAACAAGGCTTCTAGTACCAGGACTAAGTTGCATTCAGTTGAGTTATTGGCCAACGGGGTCCCACGGAAATCCCCAAACACCCCCAAACTGTTGCAAGACAACAGGTTGCTTTCCACAAAATGACAGTGGGGCCCTATTGCCCAGGACAGCACCCACACAACTCAACATGGAGAAGTTGAGCTGTTGCCTACAAGGAGCCTTACCCCTTTGTTCCAGTGTCTTTGGTGGGGGAAGGTACTCTTCAGGCTACCAAAAGAGAAACATAAACACCAACCCAGCCACCAAACCTTTGATCTACAATCTGTCCTGCCTGCAAGAGGTACTAGGGCAATGGTGGCACAGAGCTTGTGGGAGAAGCCAACCATTGTCTGATGTGACTTAAGGCCCACTCCATGAGATGGGACCTACACCTGACACTGCTTGGGTGACCAAGAACCGGAGATCAGATAGCTCAGAGACCTAGGGTAAAACCAACACTACTGGCCCAAACAAATAAACAAACAAAAAACAACTCTTAATTGCCAGGCAGTGATGGTGCACACCTTTAATCCCAGCACTCAGGAGGCAGAGACAGGCAGATCTCTGTTGAGTCTGAGGCCAGCCTGGTCTATAAAGCGAGTTCCGAACAACTAGAGCTGCTATGCAGAGAAACCCTGTCTTGAAAAACCAAAAACCAAACCAAAACAAACAAACAAATGAAAAAAAAAAACCCTCCTGCTGTACTCATGAGTCAGTGCCATATGGTGATATTTTATTTGTATTAAAATGTTATTTGTATGTTAATAAATAAAGTTGCCTGGGGGTCAGAGCTATTAGCAAGCCATAGGAAAGCAGGGCAGTGGTGGCGTATGTAAGTTTGTAATCCCAGCACTTGGTAGGCAGAGCTAGGTAAGTCTCTGTGTGTTCAGGGATACAGCCAGTATTGGAGACACATGCCTTTAATCTCAATACCAACCATAGAAAACCTGGAGGTCTATACAGACAGGCCGTGATGAGGCAGTCATGTGGTTGGGTTTACAACCAATAAGAAGGCAGAACAGAAACACTATAAAAAGACAGACACACAGGAAGTAGCTATGGTTCGGAGAGGTAGGACCACTACAGGAGGAAGGGTAAGGTTTTAGCTCTTAGCTCTTAGCTCTGACCTCTTGATTCTGTGTTTCTTATTTAATAAGACGGTTGGTTACATGTACAGTGCCGTGTTCGGTTATCATCAGGGAAACTTCCTCCTGCAGCAGATGGGAACAAATGCAGAGACCCACAGCCAGATATTAGGAAGAGGGAGAGTCCCTGGAGCACACAGCTCTAAATGAAATGTCTCCATCAAATCCCTCCTCAGAGCTCAGGGAACCCTGTGGAAGAGGAAGCAGCTAATGAAGGAGCCAGAGATGAAAGACATGAAGGAAACAAGGCCCTCTACATCAACAGGATTGGTGCATTTTGGCATCTATGTTAAAAACACCAGGTAGATAGCTGCAAGGTAATAATTATGAATATATGTAAAATTTACCTATAATAAGTCCATTGCAGAGTTGCAAAAAGCAAACAAAACTGCATAAAGATATGTATGAAGGTGGGGCTGGGTGGGGATCCATATACTTCAAGAAAATAATATGGAATCAACAACTGTTTCTTGCTATCTACTGGCACATTCTTGAAAATACTAAAATTTGTGAGTATTATAGTAAATTCTTTCTATAAATTGTGTGGTATTTGTGTATGTCATGTGCACATCCCTCTTTATACTTAAATAACATGTGGACCGTTTACCACTCTAGATGGCAATGGGACCTGGGAGAGTGGAGTCAATGAATGAGGTAGACTAAAGTCTCACACAATAACCCACTTTTCTCAGAGCATCAGAGAATTTATACTCTGAGGGTTAAGAGGAGTCACATGAGTAAAGTGTGCACTCACAAGGGAAAGCCACATATGGTGGGCAAGCCACACTCAGCAGAAACATGTTTTTCCATAGAGGCATATAAACAAGCAACAACAGCTAGCTGTAGTCAATAATCTGAAGTAGACTCACTCCTATCTGCTACACCGGGAACAAGCATGAAATCATAATCCAAGAGCAATTCAATCCAAGAGTATTTTGGAGAAACTGAGGTCACAAGACTCTTGTCTTGCTTCTTGAAGTTTCCTCACAAGCGCTCAGAATTCTCCTCACAGGACTCCATTCTTGGACTGTGTTCCGACAGTAGATCACCAACAATATCAACATTCTGTAAGTGCTCTTGACGGTTTCTATACTGCATTATTTAGAGAATAATAGCATGAACACAGAATACATGTTTACCACAGCCACAGCCACATCTTCCACAAGCATTTCCCATTCAAGGTTATCTTAATGCATGGGTGCGGAACCTGTTTACATGGAGGGCTAATTGTAACACTATGTGTCAAATTGGGAAAAATCAACACTCATGCATAATCTTATAATTAAATACGGGGGTGTTGGGAATTAAACTTGGGTCCTCTGGAAGAGCAGCCAGTGTTCTCAATTGCTGAGCCTTCTCTCCTCAAGGACAGAAATCTGAAAGGATGAAGGACATTGTATAGTGAGGTTTCCCCTGAACAGGCTGTGGCCATGTGAGCATCTAAACAGAAGAGGGAGTGATTATAATAACAGTGAAGACAGGGTGACATTGTTACAGCTAGGAGCGCATCTGATCTGGAAGAGCAGTGCTAATGAAGAGATGATAACGTAGTTGCTACAGGAACAAAGAACAGATACAAAGTTCTTTTTGGAATTAGGTTTTAAAAGTAGAAAAGTATTGATCTATACATATCTTTAAGTTTGTACACACTATAAAATGCACGAGTGTGTGCTTATGTGTGTCTTTTTCCATCCCATTGCAGGAACAAGTATACAAAAAGGTGTTAGATGATTAAAGCAATTCTGCAATATATAGTACATACTCTTATCTAGACAGGATTCTTTTCTTCGTTATTTTAAGTGACCCTGATTATTTGTTTCTGGAATGAAATGTTTGTTCCTCTGATATTATTTGGGCTACAGATTTCTAGCTCTACACTTACGGGGAGTACATGGTCTTGACAAATTCACGGGAAAAGCTTACATTAGCTGTAATACACCTCTGACCAGAAGATGGCTCCACAGAGCAACAAAAACTCATCGGCAATTATTAGAGGGTGATGTGTAAGTCACTCTTGCTGGAAAACTTTTTGTCACTGTATAAATCACTTTCACACTCATGTTAAACTTATTAAATAAAAAGGTTGATTTGTTGAAATATGTAAGATAAATACCCTTATAGAATTTAAGAAGCAAACGCTCGTCAAGAATTCAGTATGAAGTTTTCTTTACTTCTGTCTACCCACCCACCTATGTACCCACCTTCCTCTCTGACTCTCACCAGTTAATCCAGATAGCAAGAGCAAACCATGCTGAATGAATTGCCATTGTTAAGTACCCTCTTAGGAACAATAAACAGAGGCTGGGAATAGCTAGCATGTAAAAGAAATATGAAATGTACAAAATATTTCCTAGGTTGGTCTTATTTGATTTTTAGAAATCTAAAATATTAAACATATAAAATGGTATAGGTATAAAATTCATTTGAAATAACACATCTAAGAAAAATATATAAATATGTCTTAGAGCTTAAGAAGATACACTAATTTCCCTAACATTTTTATATGATATGTGTTATTTTATAATCACAGTTCTAGGAATGACAAATATAGTAGAATTCTCTCAAACTTTGCATAAAATCCTTTATTTCTCAATCACTCAAGTAATTAAAATCGAATGAATGCTTGCTATGTTCTACAGAAGCTGTTTGGGATGCCTAATATATGTATGAATTGATTTAATTTTCAACACTACTCTGTCGAATAGATGCCTTGTTCTTCAGATAAGAAACAGAGGCACAGAGTAATTCGTTTGAAATCAGACAGACAATAAGGGGCAAGTGCAAGCAAGTGGTTTACTTCTGATTCCCATGGTCTCTTGCTCCCATTCATCTGTAAACGCCATTGCTTTCCATGACATCACACAAAACACAAGTCCAGTTTCCCTCCATCTGAGGTGGGATGATATTAAATTAATGAAGACAATGATATATAGTTGTTTCTCTGTAGTTAGGGTAGGTTCTAGAATCCTCATGGAGACCAAAATCTGCACATGCTCCAGCCCATTTTATGATATGATATTATATTTGCAGATGACCTACATCTATTCTGCATACTTGAAATTATCTCTAAGTGCTAATTCTTAATACAGTATAAATACTACATAACTATTGAGCTGAATTTTAGGCAATAATGATAAGGAAGGAATCTGTACATGTTCAGGAAAGATACTTGTTTGTCAGTGTTTTATCAGCAGGAAGTCTCAGTGGAGCGCACTACTCAGGAACTGGAGAAAGTACAACACAGAAAAGTCTCTATCAAGCAGGAGTTTGACAGGCAGTACAGCCCTCCCTGGACTGTATGGTGGGGTGGAACTTCAGCAGTTATGTGGCACGTGAATCCAACCACTTACCTGCTTCTACCTGGGTCAGGTGGCCATTCTTCTGTTCAACTCTGGTCAAAAGCATGGACTGTGCCAAACGCCCAAAACCAAGGACTGCATCTGTCTTTCTGGTTGGGAGCCTAGCCTTTATGGGCTGAGCTGTCTCTCCAGTCCAGGACTGCACCCTAAACTCCAAATACCAGAGACTGAGTCTTCAGCCTTGCTAAGGGAGCAGCTCATTTTGAATCTGTTGTGTTTTGTACAGAGTATCATCCTCTGTATGAGTTTGTGGTTATAAAATAATTAGTAAAACAGTTTACATTATTTTCTAGTTCATACTCTGTGCCTTCCCTGACACCACAGGCCATTCCTTTAAAAATAGGTCTGTTGGAGAAGAAAGAAATAAGCAGAAACAGAGAGAGAGAGAGAGAGAGAGAGAGAGAGAGAGAGAGAGAGAGAGAGAGAGAGAGAGAGAGAGAGAGAAAAGGAAGGAGGGAGGGAGGGAGGAAAAGAGGGAGGGAGGAAGAAGGAAGGAAGGAAGGAAGGAAGGAAGGAAGGAAGGAAGGAAGGAAGGAAGGAAGGAAGGAAGGAAGGAAGGAAGGAAGGAAACATCACGATGGCACAAGTTAGCAGTAGGAAAATGCCATGTTGATGGTGCATGGAATAACTGAATAGTTCACCTAGGCAAAAATAAATGCTGAGTACGGACAAGAACAGGCAGATAAAATTTCACAGTAGTAATCAGAGTTGAGCAGAGGTAGGCCTGAACATAGGGAGGATCTGGGCAGGCAAGAGGAAGCAGGAAAGTGGTGTTTGGACAGAGCGCTCCTGTGGTACAGGACCTTATCTGGGAAATAAAAGGGTCCAGTCAGAACAGTTTACAGAACAGCCTATGAAAAACACATTTGGAAAATTATGTGGGAACAATTTTTGGAGACCTTTGAATGGCTTAGAAATGTTTGGGATGATCAAGCATGGTGGCCCACCCCTTTAATCCCAGCAGAGGCAGAGGCAGAGGCAGAGCCTTTAATCCCTCGAGAGGCAGAGGCTGGCAGATCTCTGTTAAGTCTGAAGCCAGCCTGATCTACATAGTGAGTTTCAGGACAACCAGGCCTACAAAGAGAGACTCAAAAAAACAAAAAGAAAAGAAAGAAACATTAGAAACTATAATAACAAGGGACTGATAAGCCTTGCAAATGACCTCAAACATTTTTGGAAGCTTTTTTCTCTTTTTTAAAAAAAGTATTTATTATGTATATGGTGCTCTGTCTATATGCCAGAAGAGAGCACAAGATTAAATTATAGATGGTTGTAAGGCACCATGTGGTTGCTGGGAATTGAACTCAGGACCTCTGAAAGAGCAGCCAGTACTCTTAACCTCTGAGCCATCTCTCCAGCCCCTTTTAGAGGCTTCTTTATCTACTCAAAGTGACTAATACAAGTGCAGGGACCTGTTAGAGTTGAAAAAAGTATTATAATGTTAATGTTTTCCAATTGTGTAAGTCATTTATGGATTAATGGAGTTTCCCCTGATGCTTATGGAGTGTTCTGAAAACCCAGAGCTATTTGATGTATGCTTCTCTGCTTCATTTACGGTGTTTCATACTAATTTATCTTAGTGTATTTTTAATTCTTCTCTACACATATTATTCCTTCACCATTCTGCCTCTCTCTTTCAGCAAAGATATTTTAACAGAGAAACTTAGTAACAGAGGCTAAGGTTTTACATAAACATATGTCACTTTTATGATTTAGAAAGAGTTCTTTTTAGGAATTCTCTGAAAGATGATTAGTGAAAGAATTTCCTGAAGCCATTTAGCATAGATCAATGCTTGATGATGTAATACAACTTGAAATATGCATTACTTAACAACACTTTAGAAAAAGCACAAACATTGGAAAAGACAGGCACACTCAGCCCGAAGACCATAGGTTCCTAGTACAGGTCACCGAGAGACACCCCGTGATTTTCCTTGACGTAGGTGCTCCTCCTCCTTTCTTCTCTCCTTCCCTTCAAGTGGTGTAAGCCATGTCTTTATTACTTCAATGAAAAGATAATTTTAAAAACCACTTTCTTTTGAGACAGAGTCTCACATACACCAATAGAACCTCAAACTCATTTATGCTGTTAAGAAGAACGACCTCACACACCTGAGCTTCCTGCCTCCACTTCCCTGAGTTCTGGGGTTGCAAATGTATGCCGTCACGCCCAGTGTATGCAAGGCCAGGAATTGAACCCAGAGTTTTATGCATGCTAGGTAAGCACTGTACCAACTGAGCTATATTCCTGCACTGGCTGGTTATATGTCAACTTGACACAAGCTAGAGTCATTTTGGAAGAGGGAACCTCAATTGAGAAAATACCCCCCACCCCAGATTGGTTTGTGGGCAAACCTGTGATGCATATTCTTGATTAATGATTGATGTCGGAGGGGCCAGCTCACTGTGGGCAGCGCCACCCCTGGGCAGGTGGTGCTGCTGCTATAAGAAAGCAGCCGGAGCACGCCATGAGAAGCAAGCCAGCAAGCAGCCGTCCTTTGGAGCCTCTGTATAAGCTTCTGCTTCCAGGTTCCTGCTCTGCTTGAGTTCCTGCCCTGACTTCCCTCGGTAATGGAGTGTGACCTGACAGCCGTAAGCTCAAATAGACCCTTTCCTCCTCACCTGCTTTTGGTCATGGTGTTTTATCACAGCAATAGGAATCCTAACTAAGACAATTCCCAACCCCTGAAAAATCATTCTTGACTTCAGAAGTCCACCCTAAACAAAGATTGTGACACTGTTATTCCAAAAGCATGCTGTCTCTGTCCTGAAAATGTGCCAAAGCATCAGAGCATCCATGCCATATTCTATCACAGTAGGAAGAAAGGGAAAGGAAATGAGAAAGAATTTGACCAATTAAATAGGAACCAGGGTGAATTGTACCAGATGCATGTTAGTTAACATTAGTGGGGAGAGAAAACGGAGAGCAAGGCCTTCCTGAGACTAATTACAAACTGACTTTCAAAGTTTAACCCATCAAAGTTAAAGATAAGAAAAGTCAGAGAAAACACTGAAAGTCCAGAGAAGAGGTCAACTGCCATCTGGTTAAAAATTACAAGCCAAGTTCTGAAAGACAGAAAACAGTTCAGCAAAAGATAAAAAGTGAGAACACAGATAAATGCAGCAGTGATGTTCTCAGATGAGTCAGTCAACAGCAGCAGAGTCCAGCCCACAGCTGTTTGTTCCTTAAAGTTTTTCCATGTAGCCACATCATCATCCAAGTCTCCATTTGCAGGAAGGATACCAGAATGTATGGAAACCGTTCTCTCAAGGACAGGCATGTGAGTAATCAGGACCCAGAATCCCAAGGCGCTCTGGCTTCTCTCCAGGAGATGGACAAGAAGACCCTCAGAGAAAAGGAGTGTCTCCCATAGGACATTCAACCTCTCCGGTCTGGAAAACACAGTGGTTCTAGGACTCATAATGTATCTACTAATGCTTCTCTCTCCGGCAAAGTCAACAGGGCAGGGTCACTCCATGGCAGGTATTGGAAAAGAATCACAGATACACCCGTGACCAGAATCTGAAGACAGGCTCACTAGGGACCCAATTTAGAAAGAACCAGAGGATATTTGGTTGCATGGCTCCAGAAAGCATAGGCAATTTTGATTAGCAGCCTTCCAGGCAAAAAAAAAAAAAAAAAAAATGAGGCAGTACATCCTCTCTGCTGCTCCCACCAAGCCCAAAGCCAGTAAAGTCAAACTCATCCTCTTCCTCTCCCGCCTCGGTATTCCTGTGCTACGTGCTATGGTCCACTCTCTTACAGCTGCAGTGGGAAAGCATGGACGCCTCTCTGTGCTTCTGTTTTCATTGCAGCATTAGTTACCACAGCCAGGATGAGGAGTCAACCTAGTCGTCTGTCAATGATACGTGGACCAAGAAGCTGCGATCAATTTATACAATATCACTCAGCCTAGAAAAGAAGATTCTGCTGGCTGCCACCATGTGGATGAACCTGGAGAACATTATGCAAAATGAAATAAGCCAAGCACAGCAAGAAAAAATCATCATATTTCACTTATATGTGAAATCTAAAAAGAAAATGCCAAACACGTAGAGGTAGAGAATGACGGTGACTATCAGGATGGAGAGGAGGTAGAAGGATGGAGAACAGTCATAATCAGTAACAGGGTATTGTATTCAGAGATTTTACTAAATGATGTAGCTTCTCTTAACATGAGAGAGGGAAATGAGTAACTGTCAGGTGATGACTATGCTAAGTTCATTTACATATACATTCATTATACGTGTACATATAAATCCATTTTGTTATATACATGTGTATTTTATAGCACATTGTGTATGTTGAATATACACAATAAAGTATACTTTTTATTTCACTATTGTTTACAGACCAAAAGAAGCTTCTCATATTTTGCCAACACTATTCAACAATGTTTGGACTATGCTGCACCCAAATTTAAAAGATGTAGAAGGAAATGTAGTAGTAGTTACAGTCACTATTCCTAAACTTTGAAAGCCCTTTACTCTGGGCCAAGCATTGCTCTTAGTACTTGGCAAATGTCCACTTGGATACTCACAATTGTGTGAAATAGGAACCATTAGTACCCCCAATGAGGAATCTGTAAAGCAATTATTTCAATTAAATGACAGCCAAGATTCCAATGCAGACGAGCTAGTGTCGGAGTCCACTCTGTGAACTGTTACATAACAAAAGCAAATGTTAATCATTTATTATTATAGGAGAAAAACAGGCTTTAAAAACAGGTTGAACATAAAACACATGCATGTGAACCGATACACACATGTGTTCTCGAACATGCAAGTACACATGCACATACCCACACATGCCACATACACATTGACAACTAAGTTAAAATAGCTTAAAAAGTCTAATTTCCATTCTATAGCAAACATTTAAAAAAATATTATTATACGAAGACAGATTATTGCAAGGCTACATAAACATACTGTAATGTTAATAATAGTACCTCTAAGCAGTTACAATTAAATAGTTATTTCTTTATAATTTTCTACATTTCCTGCCTTTTCCATAATAAAATTTATGGTAATTTAATGAAGACAGTGTTTTTAAGACAAAATTAATTATGTGGGTAGAAAAAGCTAAACACATGTGATCTTTGTATGGGGCTGTTTGTTGTGAAATGTGAAGAGAGTATCACTGTAAAAAAGCTTTCAAAGGACATGTGCAGATCACGTGACGAAAATGAGCCTCAAATCATTAGTTCATGAATGCGGAGGCGAAGAGGTGGGGTCCGTGAGTATCAGGCAGATGTAGAGTCTGGCTGAGGCAGGAACCTCCAACTTCTCAAATCTAACCCCTCAGAGTGTTGGTAGAGACCGACCATGGAGACATTATGCACGGAAAATCTAGTTTAGTAACTGGGTAGCCCTTACAGAAAATGTCCTCGGTGACTCTGCAACAAATTTACACAGTATTTAAAATTTAGTCCCAGAATGCCCTGGCGGTAGCAAGAGGACACTTGAACAGATTTTTATTTTCTGTGGACACACAACTTTGCTAAGCAGGAAAGAGAGGGGAGGGTGCTGATGCCCGTCACTGCAGTAAAGATCGATGTGCGAATCACTGGTGGAGGGCGTTCCACATCCACTGTGATGAAGAAGAATCCGCTGCTGGCAACGTTGGGCACGTGTAGTTCTCTTGGTCCAGGCCACACCCTCCAAAAGGGCTGGTCACATTGAGAGCCTCCACCTAAGCGCCTGTGGAGACCTGTTTTGGACTTCCAGCCCAGTCTGGAGTTCCTGACGGAAGCAATTAGTTCTTTTGGTCCCACCGTCCCAAGACGGTGATTCACGTCTAGTGGAGAGGGCTGGCCATCTAAACAACACGCTTGACCTTTCCCAGGCTGCTCCCAGAGCCCAGGGAAGCCTCCCCAAGCAGCCGCTCCCATCAACCCCCACCCTCATCCCAAAGGAGCATCAGCGAGCATATCTCCATTCCGCGGCCTTCCTGTGCCTCGTTGCAGAGACGCTTGCTACCTCAAGGGGGCAGCTCAGAGCGGGATTCTTCCTGAGCTCAGAAAGAGTGCTTCGATTTAAAAGTGAGCCAGCCAGCCAGCCAGCCAACAAAGAGTCTGTTCAAAATACCTTCAGTTTGTGTTGAGAAACAAACACGTTTTTTCATAGACTCACAATTTCAGTTGCACCCTCAAGCAATTTTCAGGACTCTAAAGAGGGAGGGCCGAACATGTATCCAAGTATTTAAACTACGGAGAAGTAGAAGAGGCCAGCTGCTAGAGTCCTCAGAGGCTGGCTGGCTGCTCAGCTGCTATGATAAGCAAAGCTTGCTTTGAAGCAGGCCCTCTGGGCTGTACCTTAAACATGGGCTGGATTTCCATAGATCAAGTTAGGAAGGGAGGCAGGGGAAATGATATGATTGGATGGATGGATATGTAGATAGATAGATAGATAGATAGATAGATAGATAGATAGATAGATAGATAGATAGATAGATAGATAGGAGAGAGAGAGAGACAGAGAGACAGAGACAGAGAAAATAAGTTTGGAGTTGTGAAAGAAAGAATCTTTGGGTAGCAGAAAAATCCTGTTTCCATAATAGAGGCATCCTGTAGCCACAGTGAACTGAGTCTAAGATGCCATGAGCTTACTGTAAGATGCACTCGATTGCAGAAATGTTTCAAATGTTTTTTTTTTTTTTTATATAAAAATATACAGCTCAGAGTTAATGAGAACACCTATGGGGGCATTATATAGTAGAATCTCTCAAGAACAAACAAACACACATACAAAAAACCCAAACAAACAAATAAACAAAAACAGAACAGGAAGCCAGCCGGGCGGTGGTGGCGCACGCCTTTAATCCCAGCACTCGGGAGGCAGAGCCAGGCGGATCTCTGTGAGTTCGAGGCCAGCCTGGTCTCCAAAGTGAGTTCCAGGAAAGGCGCAAAGCTACACAGAGAAACCCTGTCTCGAAAAACCAAAAAAAAACAAAAAAAAACAAAAAAAAACAAACAAAAAAAAAAAACAGAACAGGAAGCCTCCACAGGCTCCTAAGCAGGGGTGTGAAGGTCTGCATTACAACCCTTCAGTTGCTTTAGATCAGGCTGGAACGGGCTATCTTGTGCTAGAACCAGCATATCAGCATAGGTGGAGGGAACTGGGGGAGGGTGTGGAAATGGAGAGAGTCAGACACCAGACAGCATCACAGGCAGAGTGGCTCAATGAGAAATCAAAGACAGAATGCAGGATCTTGGTTCCTGCCAGGGTCTTGCTCCGTAATCCAGGCTGATCTTCAATCCGGCCTCCTCCTCCAGAATGCTGAGACAAAAGGCATGTGTTTGCCACACCCTGTTTATCTCCCGGTTTTTACTACATAATGCTATTTTTAAAAATTCTTTTTTCCCCTTGTTGTTTTAAAAGATTTGAGTCATCAAAACAAGTAAGCAAGAAACCACTGTAAGAAATACTGCAAAGACACAGGGAGCAGGGCTCTGTAACAGTGCTTGCCTAACAACAGGGAGCAGGGCTCAGTAACAGACAGTGCTTGCCTAACAACACACCTGAGACCTGCATCTGACCTCCAACACTGTAAAAAATCAGTCTGATGCCCATTTTAGAGTGCTAGCGTTTGCCCTTACATATTTCAGCCTATGTTTTGTCAAAGTTAACCATTATCCACCTGAAGACAGAATGGAAGTTGCTTCCCCTCCCCCCATCCTCACCCTCACTCCCACCCTATTCAAAGCTTTGGTGGGATCACAGTTAGACTTTTAGTTAGGTGTCAGATTCATGTACATTTTGTACCTAGTCATGGGTGCTGTTTGTGCTGTGCAAAAACATTCCTGATTAGTAGGAGTAATCAGAAGCCAGCAAAAGCACTTGGAAAGCACAGGGACCTCCCCCCAACCCCCTCATACCTACCCACTCCCACACTCCTTTGCTGACCTTCAGTTCATGGTCGTCCTAATTCCTAATGACCTAAATTAAAATTGCTCCAAATATTAACTCTGCTGTAAGTATCACATCCCCAAACTTTGTTTCAATTTTGTTGCTCCTAAGTTCTCTCTGTGGGGCGTTTACCCACCACCCCCACAGCTTCCCAGAGTTTTCTTGAGTGTGATTAGCAGGAAATATTAGATAGAAGGATTTATAGCAGAGAATGTTGCGGAGATAAACAGATAGAAAATAAAGGATAGCCTCGAGAGGGCCTGGAACCTATTCCAACGGGCCCCGACTGTCTCTGGCCCAGGGTTTTTATAGAGACCCCAAGGGGTGGAGCAAAAGACCTCCTCCCCCAGCACAGCCAAGTGCAGGCCATCTCAGACACCTGCACTCAGGCCCGTGGTCCTGATCATCCTCTATTCGGACCTGCTGGGTAAAGCCATGAGGAACCCGCGAACGGGCTTCCACAGTTCTCTGGATGGAACTAGCATATTTCCATTGCTACCTTAGGATGTACAGTTCTAGGCCCAAATGCTCCATTCCCGTTCCTGAGAGAAATTCAGAAGGATCAAAGGAGTACAAGAAACGTTTTGAAGAGAAAGGGCTGCTGCTGAATACAGAGTGGCAAAAGTTACCTGGGGCTCCTGAGTTTGGAGAAACCAGATGGCTTAGGGGACAGAGGCATGGTTAAAGCTAAAACCAGGAGGAAAGACTCAACCGGCAGAATCCTTGGGTGGCACGTTATTGAAGCTTTTATGAATAAAGTTGGAAGAAAAACTGTAACTGTAGGGTTCACAATGGGTAGCTTTGCTAGACACCTTTGTTCCTCCAGACTGACTTACCATCCTCCTCCACAATGCTCACCCCAAGAGATGCTTAGGCTGGGCATCAGCACCCTTGCTTTCTACTTCAGTACTGGTTCACTGAGTGGGTGGAGACGAAGGATGCTGTGGGAAGTAGGGGTGAAGGAGCCCTGAATATTTATTCTCCAGCTCTCCTGCTCCACAGTGTCAGGTGGGCTCATCTTCCAAAGGCCATAGTCTGTCAGAAACTCACCACATCCAGTTTCGAGGTTGTGGTAAAATCTTCCAGTCTCATGCCAAACTTAGGGGAGAGCAGCAGCTTCTCATTGTTGCTAAATCCAGATACTACATGAACTCTTGCCAGTTTCTGTAGAAAGTGCTCATGGCTTACAAACAACAAGTTGTGAATTCCTCTCAACTGCCCGTGTGGAGTCTTGCAACTCCTCACAGACGGATGACCGAACCAGAGATACTAACAGACGTAGTGATCCCTGAAACTAGAACGTTGAGGGCAGACCTCGTGGACAAAGGAGAGCAAAAACCAGCTCTCGGAATAGGCCAGCATCAGACCATTTTGAAGTTGTATTTGGGGGACTAAAGGGAACCTATTGGGCTGAATGATTGAGGGGAAGTAGACTTCTTCTAGATAAAGAGTGGATGTTCCCATTGCACAGTCCCCACGTGGGGAATAAACTGAGACTATGACCCACGGAAGTGGGGATTTTGTCTCCCTTTGGCTGAAGGACCCATTTAGTGCTGTACTTTGGAGTATAGAGAAGTCTGAGTGAGGCTCAGGCTGGGGCTGAGCTGCCCAATCATCTGCTTTTGTCAGGAATCCTAACAGAGAAAACAGCAGTCCAGTATGGTGATATTTTATTTGTGCTGAAATGTGATTTTATTTGTATGTTAATAAAATTGCCCAGAGATCAGAGCTAAGAGCAAGCCGTTTAGCAGAAGTCTGGAGGTGGTGGCACACACCCTTAATCCGATCACATGACAGGCAGAATCTCTGTGTGGTCAAAGACACAGCCAAGCAGGTGACCCAAACCTTTAATCTATCTCAGTGCAAACCATAGAGATGGAGGTCTGTATGGTTTGCACTGAGATAGATTAAAGGTTTGGGTAGACAGGCAGTGATGAGGAAGTCATGTGGTTGGGTTTAGAGCCAATGAGAAGGCAGAACAGAAAGGCAATAAAAAGACAGGACACAGGAAGAAGGTCTCTCTCTCAGGTGAAGGATGGCAGCGAGTGGTAAGATAAGGTGGATTTAGTTCTTGGCTCGACCTCTGGGCTTCTAACTCTTTATTTGGCTCTGTGTTTCCTATTTAATAAGACCATTTGGAATTACGTCTACAGTTCAGAGAAGGAAACATGCACATTTTGATGGGAACTCCAGGTTGAGAACCCATAGGTCCAGAAGATATGTGTCTCTCGAATCCTTTTCCTGTCTTCTTCTTTCTCTTCCTCTTCCTCCTCTTCCTCTTCCTATTTATCTGTTTTTGGCTTCTCTGCATAGCCCTGGCTCTAACTCACTCTGTAAACCAGACTGGCCTCAAACTCAGAGATCCACCTGCCTCTGCCTCCAGAGTGCTGGGATTAACAGCATGAGCCATCACAGTCTTTGTGTCTGTCTGCATTCTAGCTCCACCCAAAGCGTATATATTGTCAGGACCAAAGGACCGAGGTTCATTTTCCTAAAATGAAGTGGGAGTAGCAAACAGGGAGCATCAGTGGAGAGAAATGAGCCTTTGATTGGATGAATTCCCTAAATGTCAAAGGCTGAGAAGGCCAAAGGGAAGGAGAGCATGGGACAGGTCTGATTTAGAGTGAGGTCGTACCAGCCAGTAATGCTTCAGACATAGTGGCAGCACACTGAGAGAGGTAATTTTCACTCGAGAGAGGGCTGACAGCAGAGAATGCTGTGACATTTTTAGTATAAACTGAAGGATGTTTAACATTGACAAAAACTGAAAAGCTGGGTATATAAGGATAACAGAAGTCAGTTCTAAAGGGTTAGATAAAATGTGCCTGGCAAGTTAGCAGGAATTTATTGGTAGAGTCTGAAACACATTCCTGATCTTTGAGACTATTACTAGGAAAACCAGGCCCTCCTTCCACAAAATTCCTTGGAACTGCTGGTGGGGTTAGAAGGCATGATCCAGTGGGAATCTGTAGATCTAACTGGTTTCAATTAGATCCTGCCAATCATTTCCCATTGTATTAGAGACAAGAATAATTCATGGGTACTTCACAGAGTTGATGTGATATCAAGGTCCTTATTTTGGAATCTTTTTTTTTCTTCCTATTTTGGAATCTTATAAGGAGCCAAATCAACTCTCATTAGTCATATGAGCCTTGAAGGTTTACCAAGAACTTGCCCTCTACATTGGCAAGAGAAGAGCCCATGTGCCTAAGGAAAGAATATCACCTGATATCTCTAATGCAATGGGGAACCTTGGTTTGGTTTATATGAGCAGTAATTCCAGGCATCATCTAAAAATATCGCTGCAAGTTATTAATTTGGATCAGATACATTCCTGTAAATGTTTTGCAACAGCTCAAAGAGATAAATTACTGAGCAATAAATGCTGTCACTCATACAAGGAATAAATTCTGTCCTTGGAAAGTGTTAATTAAAATGTAGGGGTCAGACTAGCCTGGTATCTTAAAGTTATATCCTGGGAGTTGAAATCATAGGGTTTTGGAAGAGGAGAGGGCTCAAAGGGTAAGAGACCTGAATTCAAATCACCAGCATATGAGAGAGAGAGAGAGAGAGAGAGAGAGAGAGAGAGAATATCTAGGCATGCCAGTGTGCACCTGTAAGTCTTCCACTGCTATGTAGGACAGAGACAGAATGATCTTTAGAGCTTGTAGGCCACCAGTAAGACTCCAGGTTCAGTGAGAGACCATGACATCCTTCTCTGGCTTCTGCACACAGGTATGCATGCCCGCACACATGTGAGCATACATCACACCACATAGACACAGACGACACACACAGACACACACACACACACACACACACACACACCTAAGTCCTAGAGTCTAAATATAAATTTTTCTGTGAACCATATATTTGAAGTCTGAAGCATTCAGCTTTCTACTATGTGTTACAACCAATTATGTACAATTGAGTTTTCAAAGAAGTTCCACTTCAGAGACATTTTGTATTTCTGCAGACATAATACTCACTCTCTTCACTAGAGTTCATGATCCCTGAGTCTTTTCCAATGGGAAGAAAATAAGACCCCACAAAGTCAGTTCTGCCTCATCTATCCCTATATACCATCTAATCAAAGATTGCATCTACCTAGCTTCATGCTGCCCCACCTCCCTGTCCCCCTTTGAACTTTCTAATTAAACCTGAAGTCATCTTTTCCCAAAGCATGTGACTTGGACGGCATAATGTCAGGGATCAGGGATGAACTATTCTGGACACAGTGCATTAGCAGCCAAGGAGTGACTCCTTGGACTGGGCTATCTAGGGTTCCCTGAGGACTTGCTCCATGGCAACCATGCCACTTGGACTGCAATAGCTTTGTAATTCTGAGTTACAAAGTGACAAGATTTATGATGGTGAGCTCATTTGCTGGGTGTGCTATTTGGATACATCATCTTAAGTATACTACTCTTAACCAAGACTCCAGGAAAGGGCAAGGATCTAGACTCTGATTCACTCTCTTCTAACACAGCTATGGTTGTAATTCCATGACCTACAACAGCCAGCCAGCATGACTTGATCAAGTGGATAATTATAGGACATGGTATTTGTTCCTACAGCCTTTACTGGTACTGCATGATGGGCGTCAGCTGTGTATCACTCAGGCCTCAGACAAGTCAAAAATAACGCCCCAAGTGACAAGGCCAACAAAAACAGCAAGAAAATTGAACATTAAGCATGAATTTGTGAAAGGCTACTACTATGACAGCTAAATTAAAGCAGTCTTTATGCCAATTTGCTCAGGGATAGAGTAGTAGTTTCTGGGAAAGTAAACAGATGTTTTCCTACATGTCAATTAAATTATGAATTTGGTCAACTTAGTGTTTTAGTGGAGGTTTCTATTGCTGTGAGGAGACACAATATCCATAGCAATTCTTATAAAGGGAAACATTTAATTGGGGTGGCTCGTTTACAGTTCAGTACAGTTCAGAGGTTCAGTCCATTATCATCATGGTGGGACATGGCGGGCGTGCAGGCAGACATGGTGCTGGAGAGGTAGCTGAGAGTCCTACATCTTACAGGCAACAGGAAGTGGTCTCAAACACCAGGTGGTATCTTAAGCATATATGAGACTTCAAAACCTGCCTCCACAGTGACACACTTCCTTCAACAAGGCCACACCTCCTAATAGTGCTACTCCCTATGAGATTATGGGGCCAATTACATTCAAACAACCACAGTTAGTCAAACATTCAACATGTAGATACTTAGGATGACAGGACAGTCTGAGGCTGGGCATAAACCTGACTTCTCTTCAGATCTTCCCAGAACAAAGCTCAGTAGAGTTGACTTCTTCACTTGAAGGGATTATACTAACGGGGTTTGAGATCAATTATACAGCAATGTGGCCAAAGGTAGTAATTCTGTGCTATTGAACAAACATCTAAAAGAAATAACCAGGGCTGAAGCTATGGCTCAATGGTTAAGAGCACTTGTTGCTCTTACAGAAGATCTAGGTTCAGTTCTCAGCAGCCACATGGCAGCTCACAAATGTGTGTAACTCCAGTTCCAGGGGATCTGACACCCGCTCTGGCCTCCATGGGCATCAGGCATGCATGTGGTACAGATACACAAGCAAGCAAGAAAAAGAAAAGAAAGAAAAGGAGGAACACAATAGAGTCAGGGAGCTAGGCTTGGTAGAACACACCTGTAATTCTAGCACCCAGAAGATGAAGGCAGGAGGATCAGGAGTTCAAAGCCATCCTAGGCTATATAGCTCAAAGCCAGCTCGGGCTACATGAGACTCTGGCTCAAAAGGACTAAGAAAAAGAAGGAGAAGAAGGAGAATAAATAAGAAAAGAAAAAGAAAAAAGAAACCAGACAGGCTGCAGCTGCCGCCATGACCAGAGAGGCTGCAGCTGCCGCCATGACCAGAGACGCTGCAGCCACCGCCATGACCAGCAGCATGTGAAGACGCCAGTAAGCCACCAGCCACATGGCAAGGTACAGATGTATGGAAATGGATCAATTTAAGATAAAAGCACAGTTAGCAAGATAAGGACAGTTAGCAGGAAGCCTGCCACGGCCATGCGGTTTGAAAGCAATATAAGTGTCTGTGTTTACTTGGCTGGGTCTGAGCGGCTGTGGGACTGGCGGGTGACAGAGGTTTGTCCTGACTGTGGGCGAGGCGGAAAAATCAAGCTACACCAGACAAACTAAGTGGATTCACTTTCGAGCTGATTTAATGTCTCCCCCTGGTATTCCATGGCCACTGTGGCACTCCATGGCCACTGTGGCATTCCATGGCCACTGTGGTATTCCATGGCCACTGTGAATTCCATGGCCACTGTGGTATTCCATGGACACTGTGGTATTCCATGGACACTGTGGTATTCCATGGACACTGTGAATTCCATGGACACTGTGGCATTCCATGGCCACTGTGGCATTCCATGAACACTGTGGTATTCCATGAACACTGTGAATTCCATGGCCACTGTGGTATTCCATGGACACTGTGGCATTCCATGGACACTGTGAATTCCTTGGACACTGTGGCATTCCATGGACACTGTGGCATTCCATGGACACCGTGGTATTCCATGGACACCATGGTATTCCATGGACACCATGGTATTCCATGGACACTGTGGTATTCCATGGACACTGTGGTATTCCATGAACACTGTGGCATTCCATGGACACTGTGACTTCCATGGACACTGTGGTATTCCATGAACACTGTGAATTCCATGAACACTGTGGTATTCCATGGACACTGTGGTATTCCATGGACACTGTGGTATTTCATGAACACTGTGAATTCCATGGACACTGTGTTATTCCATGGACACTGTGAATTCCATGGACACTGTGGTATTCCATGGACACTGTGAATTCCATGAACACTGTGGTATTCCATGGACACTGTGGTATTCCATGAACACTGTGGCATTCCATGGACACTGTGAATTCCATGGACACTGTGGTATTCCATGGACACTGTGAATTCCATGAACACTGTGGTATTCCATGGACACTGTGGTATTCCATGGACACTGTGGTATTTCATGAACACTGTGGTATTCCATGGACACTGTGGTATTCCATGAACACTGTGGTATTCCATGGACACTGTGAATTCCTTGGACACTGTGGTATTCCATGGACACTGTGGTATTCCATGGACACTGTGAATTCCATGGACACTGTGGTATTCCATGGACACTGTGGTATTCCATGGACACTGTGGCATTTCATGGACACTGTGGTATTCCATGGACACTGTGGCATTTCATGGACACTGTGGCATTTCATGGACACTATGGCATTCCATGGACACTGTGGCATTTCATGGACACTGTGGCATTTCATGGACACTGTATCATTTCATGGACACTGTGGTATTCCATGGACACTGTTGTATTCCATGGACACTGTGGCATTTCATGGACACTGTGGTATTCCATGGACACCGTGGTATTTCATGGACACCGTGGTATTCCATGGACACTGTGGCTACTGTGTGTTATTCAGACTGTATTTGATCCTGTCTGTCCTGGAGCAGGAGTCAGTGAGATGAAACATGTTAACAGCTATGTGACTTTTGACTCTCAAGACATGTCTCTGCATGAAGAGAGACCTCTGCTTCCTTTGCTAAGATAAGTTCATCTCATTAATGCTATGGTTGCCCTTTCTGGAGCACATGAAGGCAACTAGGTCGACAGATACTGAAAAGGTCAAACATAAACTTCCCACATGACCAAGCAATTCCACTCTACCTAAAAAAAAAAAAAAAAAAAAAAAAAAAAAAAAAAAAAAAACAGAAAGCAGGTATCCAAACAAATATACCCACACAGATGTTCATATTGACACCATTCACAACAGGTAAAAGGTGGAAACAATCCAGGTACTTGTCAGTGGCTGGCTGGATAAGCAAGCTATGGGTGAAATGTACAAAGCAATAGTAATCAGTCAAAACTGTTAGAATTCCTGGCCACTCCCCCAGCTACGTGACCACGCATGTGCTGTCCAGTAGCCAGGCAAGATGCTTAGTCATCCCAGGGTCTACATAATCCGTGTGCAACGTGATCATGCAATCTATGCTCATGTGTGGCATAGCTGACGTAAGCTTACATAAGCCACGTACGTGAACATGTACAGGGGGAACCTATAAAAAAGTGGTTCCATCTATTCCTCCCCTCTCTCTTCCTGCACGATCCTTCCATAGGCCTAAGCACCCCCTTCTGCCCCCTCCCCTTAATAAACTCTCACAGTAGGCTTTGTTGTACCTTGTGGCTTTTCTCGCATGGTGAACAGCACTGATGAATGAATAACATGGCGCCACCTAATAAATAACAAAAAACAAGGGGGAATAGAGTGCTGATACCTGCTATCATGTAGACAGACTTGAAACTGTTTTATATGAAAACCAGGCCGGGCGGTGGTGGCGCACGCCTTTAATCCCAGCACTCGGGAGGCAGAGCCAGGCGGATCTCTGTGAGTTCGAGGCCAGCCTGGTCTACCAAGTGAGTTCCAGGAAAGGCGCAAAGCTACACAAAGAAACCCTGTCTCAAAAAAAAAACCAAAAAAACCAAAAAAAAAAAATTATTATAAGCCGGGCGTTGGTGGCGCAAAGCTACACAGAGAAACCCTGTCTCGAAAAACCAAAAAAGAAAAAAATAAAAATAAAAAAAAAAGAAAAAAGAAAACCAGACATGAGAGGTCACATACTGTGTGAGTCCGTTTGTATACAGAATAGGTAAATAGGGAGACCGGAAGAAGATTGATATGCAAGGCTATCACAGAACTTCTTCATGAGTGACAGCGTTGTGAATGCACCGGATGCCCCTGCTCATTTTAAATGTCTGACTGAGGAGGTGAAGGCAAATGTGGAGAAGCACATCTCATTCTTGTCTTGAAGCACTGTGCACTCAACACCCTGCCGTCCAGAGCGACAGGACTTGAAGCCTCGGGTGCAGAAAACCCCAGTTCCCAGCAGATCCTGCAGGGGGCGCTGCTCCAGCTGCCTGCGACACAGCAGACTCACACAGGAGCCCGACAGAAGAATTACAGCGGCCCTCGTATTTGTTGGGTGCTATTTCAAAACAGAAGAGCCATTCATTTCTCTGACAGCTACAGAGCTCAGGAGCAATTTTTTTTTTCATGCTTCACACACAAAAATGTACTTTCCATAGAAAATTGATATATTGCTTTTTATAAAAAGAAATGCAATTGATGATCTGCCCAACGAAGACAATCCATTTCTGTTCATGTTTGTTTGGATTTAAAACATTTGAAATTACCTTCTCTCTTCTCTGTCTCTCTGTCTCTGTCTCTCTGTCTGTCTCTCTCTCTCTCTCTCTGTGTGTGTGTGTGTGTGTGTGTGTGTGTGTGTGTGTTCACACACACACACGTCATAGTATGCATGTGTAAGTCGAAGGACAATCTGTAGAAGTCAGTTGTCTCCTTCCCACATGTGGGTCCCGGGGATCGAACTCAGGTTAGCAAGCCTAGCAGAAAATGTTCTTTGTCCTCTGAGCTATCCTGCCTGCCCTGCATTGACTTTCTTAATGTAAAAGTAAAACTAAGAATTTTCTGCTTCTCAGGGTCAACGAGTGACAAGATTTTCATTCATTACAAAATCAGAAAGGCAAGAATAATTAAGGCTTTGGGAAGTAAGGCCAGTGAGCGCTGGACGGGGTGGGTGGGAGGAGGGGCAAGAGAAGAGAAGCAATGGCTGGAATTTAGAAGCTACATTTGAGGTACTGGATGTGTCATGGGGTGTTGACCCTCCACCTTCCCTTCCCTGCGGAGAGACAGAGACTTCAGATACAGTGGTGTGTGTTTGGCTGCACAAATTAAAAGGGAGACTGAATTAGGACACTAAGCAAGATGAAAACGCTTCTTCAGGAGCCGTTTAAGACCCAGATGAGAAGTATTGACAGGAGATCAGGGTCGCGCACAGCGGCACAGCAAGTCTGAGGGGAGCCTGGGATACATGAGACCCAGTCTGAAAACACCACAAGGTGATGAGTGGCTGGGAAGAGGAACAAGAAGAGGAGGAGGAGGAGGGGGAAACAGGGACTTGATGAACCCTGAAATGACTGTTTCCCTGAGTTTGGGGTGGGAAGAACAGATGAGGATACAGAGGGCAACCCCAGAACTGTGTCTCACACAATCCCCTCATGAGAGATGCCTCCAGGCTACCAGGGTGCCGTAGCTTTCTGGGAGACTCGTGGGGCATTCTCCTCTCCTACTCATGGGACTTTGCCTCAGTGTTTACCCCAGAAGCTGGCAGAACCATAAAGCTGGCACTGGAGTTTGTCAAGAGGAACAGTACGTTGGCTGAAGTTTCAAAAGACAGTGCTGAGGGCCATTTTGCCTAGAGCAAAGGTGTGAATGGTGAGGAGTCTACCGAAGTTACCCTTTCTCATCATTAATGCTAAGAATTAGAACGCTGCCAGCCTGTTAGGCATATTAGAGCCAGCAGAGAACCACGAAAAGGGCGTGCCTGTCTGTGGGCCCATGGAGCATTCCTTTGAGGTTTTAATAAGAAACTGAAGCTGTCTATCCTCTACCCAGCTAGTGCTGGCAAGATTTTTTTTTTTTTTAATGGAAATTGCAGAGTAAATATCTCTTTCTACCTGACAAGGGGAGAGGAGAATTAATGGCCTGGCTGATTAGAAAAATAGAGACAATGTGATGGTCCTTCTAATGATCCCTGAAGAGGAATTTAAAAACTCTTTTCCTAAAACAGTCTTTGCTAAAGAACTCCTGTCGGCAAGAAAGACCTTCGTTATATGGCCCCAGCCTTAGGCCTGTCCAGGAGATACAGTTGTAAATGCTTGCTTAGCATCCTGAAGCCATGGGTGTCAGCTTCCAATGACAGTTTCCTGCAGCAGATCCACAGAAGCATCCGGACATGGTCACCACGGAGGTCAGTAGGTCGCTATCCCCTGGTTTGTTAAATGGATGGCACCCAAACTTCTTGGGATTTTCTGCGCCTTCCTGAGCATCCTCTCTCTCACACACCTCAGCACTTCATTGGCCGGCTCTCTCGGAAATAGTCTATGTTTGAGATGCAAATCTTGGGTCTCAGCAGGATTTGTGACCAGCAAGGTCAGCTGTTGTAGCTCTTCTGTTACTTGTTTTAGACAACAACAGAACTTGAGACTCAACTTCTGTAAATATCTAAGAATATAAGCCCAACACTATACTCTTTACAGTTTTTTATTAGACGACTGAACTGGATACTCGGATGATGAATGAATGAATGTTCAAAAATTTTTTAATGATATTTTATCATATGCTCTTTAATAGTCACTACTTTCAGTCACAGTTAGGGGTCCTCTTTCAAGTCTGTGATTTTAAAGAGATAACTGAAATGGTAAGAGCAAAAGGAGAAGTCTTTAAATATTTTGCTATTAAAAGTTGCAAACCAAGGCCACATAGTCCATACCTGCAGCCCTAGGGCATCCAAGACTGCATGATGAGAACCTGCCTCAGAGAGGAAAAAAAGGCAAAAATTCGCAATGAATTTCTACCAACAAGAGTGGCTACAAAAGACTTCCTTTGCTTGCCAAGAGGGAAGTACAGCCAAGGTGTGAGCCGGGTGCTGATGCCAGGTGTCTTTCATGGGGTTTTTCCATCTGTCAGTCTCTCTGATGATGTACCCAGGTAAAGGCACATTTTGTACAAATATGGAAGGTGATCAAGAATGTTTTAGTTTTGAACTTTTCTTGCAGTGGGTTGCTATTTTCTAATTTTTGCTTTGGGGCTATCAGTAAAATTTTTGGCTGAAACTGAAAAAAAAAACTAACATGCAAAAAAAAAAAGATGTTTGAATTCTGCACACACTTGGTTCTGAGGTCAGCACTACTGTGTGGTGGCCATAGCTAAGCCCTTGTTTGGAGACAGCAGCCAAGGGAAGGGCAGGGAGTGTAGACGAGACACTGTGTTTTGAGATAGTGTCTCATGTATCTCAGGCTGTCCTTGAACTTGAGATGTTCAAGGATGACACTAACCTTTTGATCCATCTGGATCCACCTCATAACAGGCAGTGTTAGTGCTGATGCCCTGCCATATGAGTACTTTATTAGAAAATAAACATGGGCCCTGGAATGAAAGTTGCTATTATGGACTCATCTAATTACATATTTTCTTTTATATTTTTCAAGCCCAGAGGGTTAGGCAAGGCAAGGATAACATACTACATAAAACAATTAGCAGCAGAATGAAGTTTGAGTTTAGGAGCACTTTATTACCAAGCAGACGCTCTAATGAAATAAGCCGATACACCTGGAAGTCCAGTTAATAAGAAGTAAATACATAGTGTTGATACTAACACAAGCACTCTGTGAAACAAAAACAAAAAACTTCATTTTATTCCAGTACTACTTTGATGTGTTCATCAAATTGACATTTTCATACTTCCTTAGTTATAAGAGGTCATTTTAACTAAAACAGTAGTTAACAAGGCAAGATTATAAACTTAAATATTTGAGCAACAACATGTATAACATTCATCTTTACAGCTGTTCTGTGTCTTTAAGGAGCAAAGGCTAAAGTGATTGATATGTGAACTCTGGGACTACTTCTGGTGCGGGGAAAGGTCAGGATGTGGGACAGTCAAAGTCACATGATACAGTCAGTGTTCAGGAGTCTAGCAGCCAAATGCCAGGCTTGTTTCTATATTTACTTTTCACCCTCAAAGAAAATTATAGTACCATACCCTGGAGTGGCCAACAAAGTTCTCACCAAATGATCAAGAAAACAGAGAATAACAGGTAATGAAATGTATTAACAAATAAAAAATTGAAAATTATAATTGGTTCATTCTCTAAGGAGAAAAAAAAAGAGAGAGTATAACCTGGAGAGCAAAAGATAAACAAACAAAAAAAAAAGGAAATGCTGAGTTTAGAGAAAAGGCAAGTGAGTCTGTCTGAAGCCATGACTGAAATACAACTATTTAAAGGCTATCCTAAGTCCCCAGCACTCAAAATCAGTCCTTCAGTGGGAAAAGAACCCTAGGAAACAAGGAAGCCATGGGCTGCAGAGGCCCCAGGAACACGTCCTGTCACTGCCGGGGTCGTGGGGGAGAAGCCCCAAGACAAATCTAGGGTTGTACATTATTGTGAAGGACACCACAGCGGGTGTGGGAGGGTATCGGTTTCTGGGAATTTTCACTGGGTTATGCCTTCAAACAACCAGGAGCAGCCAAGTGAAATACTGTGATGCATCCTGTTGGTAACAAGGCTGGTCAGTGAGGAAGAAGGCATGCTGATCACAGGAGGAGGGACCAGATGCAGTGTTAGCAGTCAGGCATTTATGCAGAGATATATCGGTATAGGGCCCCAGACTTAGTACACCCCAAGACCTTAGCACAGCTGACTTCGTGATGGAAGTGCCACTGAGGCTGTAAAACTCGGCATATAGACAGCACCCTGCCAAACTAAAACAGAGTCTAATCCATCAAAGCCCATTGTGTTGGGAAAAGTCCATAGTATGGGAAAGTCTCTCAATGTATTAACCTTGTTTTTTTGGCTTCTGTAGTTCTGCTTCTGGCTAACTGTTCTTGTTGACTAAAGTATGTCAACCCAGAACATGGTTTTTGTACTTAAAAGCTCATCCTGAGAAAGCCTCAGGGCTACACTGAGATGCTAAACAACCAGTGTAGTTGATGGCTTGTAAAGATTTTCTTTTGGCTTAAACCCATGTCTGAGCAGCCTTCTCTGGGGAATACTCCACAGCATATCCAGAGTTTTTCCAGGGATTAAGCCAAAATGAGGACCAATGATCGAAGAACCAGGTCACAGAACCAGGAGTAGAATTAAGTCTAGAACAGCATCTGCTTCTCAGATAAGAACGGTAAATCCTGGAGAGGAGAGGGTAATTAAAACACTTCACCTGATGCATGATTCACTTTTAGCTTTGATGGGTTCCCTCTCCTCCATAATTTTGAATTGATTGGTTGGTGGATTTTTAACTTGTAAGTGTGACTTTGTTTGGGAAATGGTGTTTGCAAATACAAGGATATTGTGGCAAGACCATGCCGGACTATCGGGGTGGATCCTAAATATGACGGCAAATGTCCCTGTAAAAGAATAAACAACATACAAATAGGAGTTGCATGAAGTTGGAGACATGGGAAAGAAGTGGAGCAGCCACACCCCAGTTAACATCTGGATATACCCACATGTGGAAAACACAAGGGACGAATCCCCACCAGAGACTTTGGAGGGAGCATGGTATTGCCCACATCTTGATTTCCGACATCTCGCCTCCCGAACTATGAGAGAATACATTCCCGTTACTGTGAGTCACAAAAATCTGTCATCACTGTTCCTGCAGCTAAGCTAATACACTACATGTTTTAAAGCCTCATATGACTTTGAATAGCAGCATTTGTCTTCGCAGCCCTTCCTCAACACACACACACATACACACACACACACACACACACACACACACACACACACACACACACACACAATTTTACCAACTGAGAACAAGGACACACAGGACAAGCCTTTATCCACACTTGCTCTTTAGGTTATAGTCTCCCTCTAGAATCCTAGGTTTGGGGGTATCTTTGATAGCTACAAGAGTGACAAAAAATGGCAACTACAAGGGGAAACCAATTATTTTTTTCAAAATAATATTTTTAATGTTTCTTTGAGAACTTCACATCATACACCCCAGTCACACTCACTTCCCAGTTCTTCCATGTTCGCACCTTGACCTTGTGACCCCCCCCAAATAAAAATAATAATAAAAACATCCAGTTCGTGTTGCTCATAAACTCACCGGAGCATGGTCAAACTCCCAGTGGCCAGCCCCCTAAAGAAAATGAGTCCTTCTCCACCTACACCCCTGCCAGAAGCCATCAGTTGTGGAGAGCTCCACTTCAGCATCCTTATCACAATTTTAAGAGTTCTCTTTGATGGCTTCCTTTTTAGAATGTTACTTTTGGGGTCGGGGATAGAGGAGAAACTCATTATTAAAAAGGATTTGTTTAAAGCATTGCCCCCCAAAACACAGGAGACTACGTTCAAATGAGTAAGAGTATGGTAATTTGGTAAGAATATGACTAATTTGCTTTCTTGAAAATCTCTTGTTCTCCCAAGTTTAGGTTCATATTGTCCCAAAGAAGGCCATTCTATATGTTGGGACTATGTGCAAGCATTTCCCCCAACAGTTGGGTGTATTTCTTGATTGAGCTTTTGAGAAAGGAAGTGTCTCATAATTTGGAGGTGTACTAATGGCTTATGAATTCCTCTCGTACGTAAAGCGGCCTTCAGGTGATGACTTCATCCAACTAAGACTGCTGCAGAGTTGGTCCAAACTTACAACTCAGTTCTTTTCAGGGTGGGTTCTGCGGTGGCTGTTCTTGGTTGACTTGACTACATCTGGAACTAATTAAAACCTAGGTGACTGAGTACACCTGTGAGGGATTTTTTTTTTTAATTAAATCACTTGAAGTGGGAAGAACACTTCTAACTGGGATCTTGGAGGTAGGAAGATCCACCTTTAATCTGTGCCGCACCTTCTGCTGGCAGCCTATGTAAGGACACGGAAGAAGGAAGCTTGCTCTCTGCCCACCTGCCCTCACCCCCACTAGCAAGTCCATTCCTCCACTGGCATCAGAGCCTACTTCTCCAGGATTCCGGCTTAGACTGAAGAGCGGGTGAGACATGCAGCCTTGTGGACTGGACAACGACTGGATTCTTAGACTTTCCGTTGTTGGATTAGCTGAATGGCAGCCCGTGAGTCATTCTAATAAACCCCCTTTCTGTATGTATGGAGAGTCATTTTCTAAGTTCTGTTCCTCTAGAAAACCCTGGCTAACATAGGTTCTTTGTTCTGTTCACTGATGTAAGCACTGAGACAAGCACCTAGCACATAAGTCTTCAATATTTGTTGAATGATTTAAAATATACTCAAAACCTCATTCAAAGAAAACCAAAATATGTGGTACTCCCCCAACACACTTTATTTAAGAAACACAATTTAAAAGCATATGTTATTAGAGCTGATCATACATACTTCTGTATTATGAACATGTTCTAAATCCTCAGTTAGTGAATGATATCTGCAGACTTTTCCTTTATGTTTCCTAGTGACACTTCAAAACTGTCACCATTCACCATTCATATCTGTTCATCAACACCAGCAGCTCTCACTGCTAAGAGGAATGGTGTTGGGTGAAGTCAGCAAAACCCAGGCTTTTTATACCACTGGAAAGATTCAAAAAGATCCTCACCCAGGAAAATACTGTCATCTTCTTTTTCTCAAAAGCAACTGACAGTGACGGACCTAAGACAGTGATTCTTCACATTTCCTAATGAGGGTCATTTTATAGATGCTCATACTAATTTCAGCTTCTTGCTCTTGTGACTGTTTCACGTAGGTGACTGGAGTTGTGCGCATTTTCTAAAAGACTTCTGCTAGCCACCAGGAAGCAGAGTAGAAACAAAGTGTACTTAACACTGGCTGTGATGCTGGGCTCCCCTAAAAAGAAACGGAGCTGAAGACTAGTCCCAAGAAGATGGGTGCTTCAGTGGGCTCTGGGCAGTGAGAGACCCTGCAGCACTCATCCTAAGTGGGAAGCCTTCTTCGAAGCTGGGGGATCCATGTGGAAAAAGGGGGAGGACTGCAGGAACCAGGGGTGATGGTTGACTCTAAGAAAACAGTCTCCTCCAAGACACGCCAGGACTGGTGCCCTATGGACTCACAGAAACTGTGGCCGCAGCGTGGACAAGGCCTGCCCAGGTTCCAGCCAGGGGAATGCTAGACTTAATTGAGGCGGGATGAGGCATCCATTCAACAAATCCCCTAGCTTCAGAAAGTGACAGGCACTCGTCACACACAGAGCTTGTAACGGACCGTCCTTAGTCCTTCTCTCCCCGCCCCCACCCCAGGGTTACAGTCTACAGACAGATATTTAAAATGGTTGCAGGGGCTGAAGAGGTAGAGGAGTCAGTACAGTGCTTACCCTGCAAGAAGAGGACCCGGGTTTGTTCCCCAACATTTACATAAAGCGCTGGGTGTGGTAGAGACAGGGGATCCCCGGAGCTTAGTAGGTGACGGTCACAAAACACAAGGCAGGTGGCTCCTGAGGAATGTCACCCAAAGTTGGCTTCATGTTCATGTGCACCCCACATATACATGCACCCGCACATACACAAATCTAAACATATAACCACACAAACAAAAGATGAATAAAATAGGATTGCATATATATCCTATATATATGCAATAAGACTAGTGATGATTAGTTCAGTAGCAGTACATGCCAGGGAAATCCAGCCCTGTTCTAAAAGAACAGCAAAGGGTATTTCAGCTGAGATCTGAAGGATAAGGTATTGGGAAGACAAAAGGTTAGGATAACAGGCACAGCATGTATAAATGTTGTTTGGGGGTAGGAGGAGATTGAGAATGAGACTATTGTGCACAGCATAAGAATTATAGAGAAAAACATCATGGCCCCGCTTACAAAGGAGAGGGCTACTTCACTTCACTTCCCAGGTGAATGTCCTACTAGCAAATTCCAAGGCTGAGATGTAAACTGAAATGTGACCTTGTAGGGCTTTGGAGATAGGTTAGGCAAACAGCTGACTTTCTTACTAGCTAAATGCACAAGGCCATCAATGTAGCCAGTTCAACTGTCTCTGATTTCTATGCAACATTGTTCCAAAAGTGTGGATTTAAAAGCTTCCAGAAATCCAGCACTATTTTGGAATCTACACCAAGTCTCATACCAGAAATGAAAATTAAAGGGTATAGTGTTAGCAGAGCTGGCTACCACCAGGTGGGCAATTTCTTGGCTCAGATTGTGCTGACACGGGTTTGCACATCTGCACAAGAAAGCCTATACAACACCAAGTCCTCTGGTGCAGGAAGGGTGCTACCATGTCTGCTTTGTTAGCAGAAAAGCTTCAGCCAGGGAGTTCTTGAACCAGGCTGAGGAGTCTAAATCCCAGTTACACCAGGATCTGGATTTCCATCAGAATTTGGGCAGGTGGAAATAGCACCTCTAGCCATCTTTAGCTCTAAGAACACCTCCTGTCCTGAACTGTCCAATTTGTTTGGAGCGATATTCTGGCATGATTTTAGTCCATAGTTCATGACAGGCAACTCATAACTGTTATGGTGGTGCTGGGAAACAGAGGACAGAAGCAGGCAATTCTGCCAAAGCAATTTCCAAAGAATAAACACTCTCTGCTTGTAGGATTATGAAAAGGCAGCAGCATAATCAGTAATTCTTGTTGTTGCCTCTTACCCATTAGTTGAGCATAAAGTAGATAATCTTTATTCTAGTAATACTATAAATTACAATGACTGACTTTCAAATATTACGCCAGCATTGCATTCATGTAATAAATCCAACCTGATTAAATATAATATCCCATTAGATGTGCTTGGATTCATTTGTATATGTATATATGTCTGTATCTTTGTTCTGTTTTGAGACAAGGAAACACTGATTCTTGCCTAGGCCTCCCAGTTTCAGGGTTATAACTACGCTCCATCATACTCTGGTAACCTTGTGGATCCTTTATTGAGGACTTTTGCAGCTATTGTGATAGACATAGGCCATCTGTTTGGCCTTTCTTGTATTGCATTTGTGACTTTTGGAACCATGTTGGATGGGTTTGTTAATCTGGTTAGCAAGTGTCTTAATCAATTCTCTTAAACTAACTCAGCATAAGATAGATGCTTAATTGATAGAATTCACCAGCAAGTTGGAGATTTTGTACATGCCTCCAATGGAAGGTTTTAAATTATAGATTAGATGATATAGAAATACAGATGATATAGAGCTACATTTTCTATTTATTTATTTTTGTGTCTATTTTGTCAAATCAATTAGGATAAAGACACTTATAATGTCTTATATTTTAATGCTCATGTTATAAACAGTGACATCTCCTTTTTATTACTGGTATTTATGAGAGTCATGCTGTAAGACCCCAAAGTTAACCTGTAAGCCCCACCTACCAAAGGACCAGGTTACTTCCTGGGATGCTGGGAGTTGTAGTTCTTGGAAAATAACAGACAAGAATCATGGGAAAATATGGTGGTCATATGGGTTTTTCCTTAAAAGCCCCTATAACACGTGTCTCAGCTGGGAATTCCAGGGAGTAGCCCTGACCAAAGTCCACCTGGTCAGTATCTAATTAAAGCTTGCTTCAAATTGGGCTCAAAATTGTGGAACTGGTTTTTCTCTTGCAAATCTCAAGATTAACAATGCCTTACCTTTTCTTTAATTAATATCACCACTAGTAAACAGTTGTATTGGTTCTTTGATTATGAGGCTCTTTAAAACATTTAAAATTATTGAAAGCCCTAAAGAAAATAAACCAATATTTTTTATGTTAGAAATTAAAATTATGGCAATTTAAAAAATTGATCCATTAATTAATTGAAAGCCTATGACACTTTAACATAAGTAATATGCTTTATATTGTTTCCCACATAACAGAAATAAAGACAATTTTTATCTTATGTGTGAGAGAAACAGGATAAAAAAATAACTTATTATTGTTACGGAAAAACCTTTGGACTCTTGGACAGGGCTGTGGGTCACACTCAGGACCTCTGTGCTAGTTTGATAAGGACACATGAACCAAATAAGGCCCCTCTAAAACGAAGCAGCTTGGGGTCACGGTGTTGGCTCTGCCCGCAGGTCACCTCTCCCTTGGCTTGAATTTCTGCCCATCCTTCAAGAGCCAGCTAAACTCTGCATCATCAGGACTGCCTGCTTCTCCCTGCTCGGTCCCTGGGCCTCATCTCTTGTTACGCTCCATGGAAACTATTCGTGAACACACAGTGCAATGAGCTTACATTTTCTTTATACATCAGGATCCACTACCAGCCTGAGTGGAATTTCTCAGAGTCTTAAAAACCCATAATCTCTTTTAATAAAAAATGTTTTATTACCTTCAACTCTACCTTTGATACTCAGAACCCCCGCGTCTTCATCACTACCAATTTCAACTTTTTAAGCCTTACTCCCCGTTTGTACTAGGAAAATCTACTTTCATTTTCAAATAAAATACAGTACTAACCCTGCTTTTCACAAGTCCCGTCTCTCTTCCCCAGCCCCTGCTTGCGGACTTTTGCTCCCAGCGCCCCCGCAGTTGTTCCTCTGGGCTCCTGACAGCCCTGTCTTCGATTCTTCTGGACAGCCCTAGGTCCTGGCACTCAGGTTCTAGCTATGCAGAGCTGTTTGTTTCTGTCCTGCTTAAATCCTAAACACGTGGTGCCACAGAGTGATTTCCAGGCCTGTGCATAGTGCTTGGCCCAGAGGAGGACTGGAGCAGTACAGTACCTTGAGACAAACTTCCGATCCCCAGAGAAGCAAGGAGAATGGGTTCATCTGTAGGTCATGGAAAACTGTAGCCAGAATACAATCTGGAAGAAACAGATAGAAGGATTATTTTGTTCTTCATCAGATATTTTTCCTGTTACATAATTTCCTTCCAAGCACACAACTCCCAAGGACATACTTGTCCTGATCAGAGCTGCAGCGTAACCAACAGAAGGTGGGGATCTGGGGGGGGGTGGGGAGAACCACGGTGTTTTAATCAGCCCTCAGGGTCTGATTCAACACACCTGCCACTCCGTTTAACAACAGCTCTCTTCTCAGGACAACACACTTCTGTGCCTCCACAACTGGGCAAGCACAGCCCAGAGAATAGCATTTATTATGCTAACTAGCCTCAGGCAGGATGGACACAATGTGGGTAGACTGTGGTGTGGAGTTCTTTCAGATTTGAAAAGAGAATAAAACAACACGAGACCTGAAAACCAGGTCAAGTAATCACCTTCTATTTTACCTTCCACAAAGAAAAATACTTTAAAAATGGGATCATTCGGTATACAAGCTGAAGAACCAGGCCTGTTACATATTCCAAAAGGAGTATTTCTCCTTGAGCATTCAACCGAATGCGTGCCATTTCCCTCCGGTTATTACCACACAGCTGCAGCCCTGAGGCTACCACACCGTTTGCTTTTCCATATTCTCCATATTCTACCACTATCCAAAAGCTCTAAAACGTGCGCACACATCTATTGAACATGGTAGTATGCTGCAGGTCCCAGATATTTGAACTGCTGGTTGGTACATATGTTGGTTAACTGGGGGGAGAGAAGCAGAAAGATCAGGTTGGAGGTTATATTTAAATGTCTAAATAAGTCAAGTTCTGAAAGCTACTTCATGTACCCCAACCAGAAGTTCAGTTGTTTCCTCTCCCCTCTCATTTTTATAACTATGAAATGTGCTCTGCAAACCATATGTTGAGCACTCAGTCCCCAGCAATGGGGTTATGGGGGGGGGGTCTGGAAAGCTTAGGAGGTGAGGTCTAACTGGAGGGAGTAGGTCACCGGGGATGTGATTTGTCCTGTGTCTTGTCATTGCTCTCTGCTTCTTGTTCACCACAGTAAAGAACTCCTCACACAGCCGGTCACTATGACATGCCACCAGGACATGGGAACAAGCCACCTTGAGCCGAACCCTCTGAAACTATGAGAAAAACGTAAAGTTTCTTCTTTTCCACTGTTCATTTTGTTCACAGCTACACAAAGGTAATAAAAGGATCTGGTGATGGAAGAGCTGACCTGTCACGGTGACTACACTTGACAATGTGGTTCTTAAATCGTTGGTGCTGCTTTATAGGGAGAGCGTGGAGAAGTGTGATAGAGAAAGCCTAGAATGCTGCTTTATAGGGAGAGCGTGGAGAGGTGTGATAGAGAAAGCCTAGAATGCTGCCTGAGGACCTTAATGGTTGATTCTGGTCGGTGCTTAGAAGACCACGATGCTGACAGCAGTGTGAACGGTAAAAAGATGGTTCAGTGGGCAAAATGTTTGCTGTGTAAATACGAGAACCTGAATTCAGATTCCTAGACACACATAAAAGGCTGGGCATGGGCAGTGTGCACCTGTAACCTCAGTGCTGGGGGTGGGGGGTAGAGGCCCGCAAATCCCAGGAACTCACCAGCCAGTCTAGATCAAATAGTGAACCAGAGGCTCAGTATGAGACCCTGTTTCTAATACAAGGTGGAGAGTGATAGAGGAAAGATACCCAACTTCAACCTCTGGTCTCTATTTGTACCTTTGTTATCCCCCAGATCTTCCATACACATGCACACAGAGAGGCACCACTCAGGAGGTTTCAGATGAGAACAGGATTCCACTGGGAGTCAGATAGAGGCCATGCATGTGACATTCTGGTCAAGAATTTGCCTATTTTTTTGTTGTTCCCATCTTAGATGGCCTTTTAATAATAATAATAATAATAATAATAATAATACCCAGAGCCATATATCAGGGTGAAAGCTGAAAGATCAGAGAAGCAGAGCAGACAGCCACTAGTTCTTACCTCTACAAAATCCTCTGTCTAAAGAGAATGAGTTCCTGCTTCCTCATACCTTGTATACCTTTCTCTGTCCAGACATCACTTCCTGGGATTAAAGGCGTGTGTGCTTCCCAAGCAAAGGCATGAGATCTCAAGTGCTGGGATTAAAGGTGTGTGCCACCACTGCCTGGCTCTGTGTCTAATCTAGTGGCTGGCTCTTTTCCTCTGATCCTCAGGCAAGTTTATTAAGGTACACAATATATCACCACACTTTTTATCTGGGTCCTGAAGCTTTGAGTAAGGCTGAATGTAAACTCAATAGTGTAATTCGTTTGGTGAAGGAGATTTCAAGGCAGCATAGTATTTGGGCCATAGCATGGGTATTGCTAAGTGCTTTGGCCAGGTTTATAATGAGATGGGGCTGGGGGAGAACAGAAAGATTTGGAAAACTAGCAATTGGCTCAAAAAAGAATCATGTTTGAAGTTGTAGGCAGAGAGGGTGTCGGTGCTAAAGACATTAGAGGAACTGTAAACAAATCAAGTTTTTTGTACTGGCACGACTGGAAACATGCCTGAGGGCATCTCAGGAATGTGCCAGGCTCACATATTTCAGGATGAAATATATAAGGGTTTTAAATTCACCTGAAAGACTGCTTTGACCAGAGAGCTCCAGGCTATCCAGGCACATCAGGGCTGCTAGAGCCATGTGGACCATATTGCGGGAATAAGTCACACAATGCAAGGGTTGTGGAATCATGGAGGCTTCCACACAAACGTCAAAAGAAGGGAGAGGAAGCCAGGAAATATTGATAAGGATAAAACTCCCTAGAGGTACCTGAGAGCAATGTGTGAATCTGTGACGTCTACCTTAGTTAATTGCCAGGACATTAGAGATGCCCAAATCCTTTGGTGACCACATCAAACCTCAAGTCCTCTTGTTCCATGCTTAGAATAATGTCCTAACTTCCAGGCACTACTTCCTTAACAATGTACTTTAAGGGCTAACAATTTAGTTCAGTGTGGAGCACTTGCTTACCATGCCCAAGACCCCGGGTTCAATCTCTAATATAACAACAACAAAGTATTTTAAATTACATATGCATATGACTAGGGGTTTATATATATGTATATATATATAAAATTATATTCATATACTATGAATAGGATTTCTCTTTTTTATTTATTCCTGTCCCCTTTTATTCTCCCTTTAATGACTCCCCATATGATCCAGGCTAGCCTTAAACTTGAGATCCTTGTCCTGTCTCAGTCTGGGATTATAAGCATATTCCATCACTGTTGTGGAATATTATTTTAAGATGTGTTACATTTGTTTATGCTGTGGAACATTTGCTTTAATGATGCAAAGATGTGTCACATTCTTTTATGATGCATTTGTTTAACTCTGTGAAGCTGTGTTACTTTGCCTGTCTAAAGCACCTGATTGGTCTAATAAAGAGCTGAACGCCTAGTAGCAAGGCAGGAGAAAGGATGGGCGGGCCTGGCAAGCAGAGAGAACAAATATAAGGAGAAATCTGGGAGGAGAGGAGGAACACGAAGAGCAAGAGAACAAGGAGAGGAGGCTGCTAGGAGCCAGCCACCCACCCAGCCACCCACCCAGCCATCCACCTAGCCACCCAGCCAGCCAGCCAGCCAGCCAGCCAGCCAGCCACCCAGCCACCCAGCCAGCCACCCAGCCAGCCACCAACCCACCCAGCCACCTAGCCACCCAGCCACCCAGCCACAGAATAAGAGTGAAAGTAAGATATATGGAAAAAAGGAAAAGGCTCAGAGGCGAAAGGTAGATGGGATAATTTAAGTTACGGAAAGCAGGCTAGAAACAAGTCAAGCTAAGGCCAGGTATTCGCAAGTAATAATAAGACTGTGTATTTATTTGAGAGCTCAGTGGCAGTCCCCGCAAAAGACCCAAAGAGTAAAATAAAACAATAACTACACACCACACTCAGAGATGTTACTTTCTTAAATGGAAATCATAATATCTGTTCACATATCTTCTTTATAACATAGGTTAGCAATAACAGAAGATATTCTGATACACATTTGCTTGACTAAATATAATGGAACAAAAGTTATCAATGAGATATAGTGAAAACTGTATAACTTTAATAAAGCATTAAGATCATATACATGCCATGCAAGCCCTCTCTGCCACTAAACTATATCTCCAGCCTCAGTCATTACATTTGTTGCTTAAATTTATAAATAATTATTTTATTAGATATATATACGGCATATGTTCTAGTTTTGGTTTTTTTGCTGTGATAAGATACTCTGACAAAAGTCAACTCAGGGGAGAAAGGGTTTGGTTGTCTTAAAATTTCAAGTTACAGTTCATCATGTGGATAAGTCAGGGCAAGAACTTCAGCTATAGATCACATCCACAGTCAAGAGCAGAGAGCAGTGAATGTATATATATCCACTTCTGATTCCCTCTGTTTCATTTCTCCACTCCTGTACAGCTAAGGACACCAGCATAGGGACAGTGCCATCCACAGTGAGCTGGGTCTTCCCATTTCAATGACCTCAGTTAAACTCTCCCACACAAACACACCCACAGGCAAACACAGTGCAGACAATACCCCATTGAGACTCTTTCTCCCCAGGTGGCTATAGATTGCATCAAGTTACCACCTAAAGCTGACTTTCACAGAATGCGTACTAAATTAGCATGTATTCTTTTCACAGAATTTGTACAAGGTAAACTTAAACAGTACTAGTTTCCATACTATATTATTGAAAAGTGTAGCGCTAGTCTATTAAAATCTTTGTGTGTAACTTTGTGTAGTAAGCTATTTAATCCACCAGGACTTACCATTTGCTTAAGTCTTAAACCCTTCATTTTTTTTTTCCCCAGACAGGATTTCTCTGTGTAGCCCTGGCTGTCCTGTAACTCATTCTGTACACCAGGCTGGCCTCAAACTCAGAGATCTGCCTGCCTCTGCCTCCCAAGTGCTGGGATTAAAGGCATGTGCCACCACCGCCTGGCTCATTTTTCTATTTAAAAGATTTTTGTGCTAACAGTTCTTAATATATAAATTACTACTAAATATTATACTTCTTACGTTGCACTAGTTTTACAAAACAGACATAAAAGATGGTACATTCTAGCAACTGCCAAGAAACACTGAGGATTGAACCTGGCCCTGGGTGCTCCTCAGTTTTATTCTTCTATGTTTTAAATTCAGTGTTCAACTATGTGTAAAGCATCTTTAGACATGTTTTAGAAATTTAAGTTATTGAATATGGGCACACACAAATTTAATGTTTAGTTTTAGAAGTGCAGAAAATATTAGTGACAAATGCCATGCCTCTAGTTTAGGCTTACATTGGTTTTGCAATGTTCATTTTCCACATTTCAGCTATCACTAGAACACTACATGTGACACAGTGAAAAGAAAAAGACATTGAATTAGCTGCCTTGTGGGGAGTTTTCTTTGAAAAAGGCTTAGTCTTGATAATAATTCTCTTGTTTATGTGATTGTGGCTATGAAATTTTGCCTCACTAATTCTTCTCTTCAGTCAAGAACAGTGCTTACACCATCCTTTCCCAAGCACATTAAGGAAAAACATTACTTCTAGTTCGTATTTCAGGCTTTGGGAGCATAAAAAATGTCCTGGAAAACTAGCTAGATGCTCCCATCCTAACTCCATTTATATTTTCTTTTCCTTCTTGCTACAAGGCAGCTGGATCTCATCTTTACAAAGCACCATGGTGGGCAGCTAGAACACCCAGGAGCATCCTCAGAAGCTGTGGTGGGAAGTTTGCCTTCCCTAACCCTGCTCTTCAGGACGAGCAGGTCTGATGGTCTAGCCTTGTCAGATAACTGGGTCATGCCAGGGAATAAAGAGCAGAAGACAGCTAGAGATGAGTGCAAAAGGAAAATTGCCCGTGTTACATCAAATGCACATAGCTTTAATTCTTCCTTATAGAAAGCATCAATGGCAGCAGTTTAAATCAAGAAGCTGATACATTTTTACATGAATATTGCTTTTTATTGGAAATTTATGTACTCAGCAAATACATCCATCTAATTCCACTTAAGATCACTGCTTTTCAAAACTGCAGGAGATCCTAGTTACTCTAGCTAGCATTGGGGATTAGGGGTAAAAATAAGACTTTGGTATTGACAAAGCTGTTTGTGAAATGACAGATAGGGCTGAGAATGAATTGAAACTCTTTATAGTTTCTGCTGTCCTCTGCCTTTCCTCACTCCTAACTCTATCCCTCATCAGTCCCTGGGACGGAACTTGCAACGGACTGTTTGGCCCATGGTTGGAAGAGTACATGTTTACAGTCACGTCATAGATAAGCCTCGCCCAGTTAATGATCTGTACATTCATAGCTCTTGGCCACCCATCAAGTGGGGAAAGGGAACAGAGAACTCTGGGAAGTCCCTTTATACAGAAACAGAAACAAGAGTACAGGGCATCCAACATTCCCAAGAGGCATTGCTACAAGAATTCTAGGGAATAAAATCTTCTGTTTCATTTTTAAATAATTTGAAAGCAGTTTAACAGGAACATGTCATACTGTTACAGGGCCCCAGACCTTAGCACAATTGACTTCACGACAGAAGTGTCATTCAGGCTGTAAAACTCAGTACAGCACCACCTGCCAGAACTAAAACAAAGACCTAATCCATCACAGTCCACAGTTCTGGGAAAGTCTCTCAATGTACTAACCTCGCCTTTTGGCTTCTGTAGTTCTGCTTCTGGCTAAGTGTTCTTGTTAACTAAAGTATGTCGATCCAGAACATGGTTTTTGTGCTTAAAAGCTCACTTGAGAAAGGCTCGGGGCTACACTGGGATCCTGAACACCCAGTGTACTCACCAACTGACTAATTAAGACTTTCTGTTGGCTTAAACCCATGTCTGAGCAGCCTTCTCTGGTGAACACCCCACAGCAGTTGAACAGTGCATTATTAGCACAACCCTACAGTTTATTCTGAATAATATATAGAAGACTTTTACTATTATTTCAGATATATCAATAAAAATTAGTAAACTAAACCCACTGGGAGCATGGGTCCCTCTTCCACTGTTATCACAACTTGTCAAATTATGCACAATTTTAACAAAAAAAATTATCTTGAAGGAAAGAATACTGAAAACAGAATTGTTCTGTTAAAGAATTTTGAGATAAAAATGAAGATGAATTTTGCTTATAATTTACTCCTAAATTATAGTATTTTAAATCCAAAATTTAATCTCAAGAAATGAGAGTATACTAGATTAATAAAGCTCACAGATTCTTTATGGAAACCATTTGTCAGAAAACAGTCCAAGCAGCCAGGGCAGCAGCGAGCCCACAAGAGTTATTCACTATCCTTGTCAGATGATGATCAAGGATAATTTCACAAGCCTGAGGAAATGTAAGTTTTATTGCTGCACATTATGGCCTTTAATTCACTCAGGAATCATCACTTGATAAAGTATCTGTGATGACAAGACTGAACTTATACCATATGGTCCAAATACCACAGTTCTATTTCTGACAGGTATTTATTGAAGTTAAGTTGTAAAGATGCTAAAAATTATTCAAGTTGCTCAAATATAAAGAAGAGTATTTTATTTAAGACTTATTTAAATTGAATTCCTTTCTTGGAAATATTTTTCAACTAAATAAAAATTTCATCTAAAGTTTATTTTATTTAGACTGCAGTGAGAGTCTAAACTAGTCTATACCATTTGTAACCTCTTTAGTGAAACCATTTAAAGTAATGAACAAGTAAGCAGTATCTCAGGACCTGGGCTGCCAAGATGGCTCCACATTTACCACCAAGCCTGAGGACTTGAGTTTGATCCCTGAACAGACACAGTGAAAGGAGAGAACCAACTGCCCCATGCTCTTCTCTGACTTACACATGTGTGTACTGAACGCACATGCATGCATATCCACATACATACACACTAAGTAATTATAAATATTGAAAGACCTGGGACATTGTAAATGCAAGTCCATTGTGATCTCAGTTATGGGCTCTGCACTGCTTCATCTGTCCTGTTCTCTACTGGACGGTCTGTCATCGGCTCCCGTGACTTAGCACACAACCTTACACATTAAACTCTTTCAGGCATGTGCTCCATCTACCGGCCTCCCCTGCTGTGTTAACCTACTGTCCCCCTGTGATAACCTCGCTGGGAAGTTTATAGTTTCACAAAAAGACAAAGGCATATAAAAAGTTAACAGAAGTGTTATAAAATCTTAGTTTCAGCCCATACCAAGTGTTGGGAGTCACAAAAGCAAGAGAGAGAAAACTTCATGAATATAATGAATATTGCAGTAGATATTTAGGGGAGGACGGAACAGAAAAGGAGAAAGGAGTCTGGCATTACAGGGAGATAGAGGTGTAGCAGTTAACTTTCTGAATTATAAAACAACCTGAGGGCTGGAGAGATGGTTCAGAGGTTAAGAGCACTGAATGCTCTTCCAGAGGTCCCGAGTTCAATTCCCAGCACCCACATGGTGGCTCACAACCATCTGCAATGAGATCTGGCACCCTCTTCTGTATACATAATAAATAAATAAATCTTTAAAAAAAAAAAAAAAGAAAACAACCTGAAAAATAATTCCTCAAAACTGAATGGCTAGAAGTAGGCAGGGCCTGATGTGTCATATTTGGGAATTGGAATTTATTGCACACTTCTTATTCTTAGTATACATCAACAGAGAAGCAAGAAAGGGGTTCTTAAATTAAAAAAAAAAAGCTGTTATAACAATTCCAACTGCCTTATAAAGAGCGTGAATGGAATTGTCTTACTTAGCCCTCAAGAGATGTGTCTTTCTAGAAGTGGAAAGCTAGATGGGCTGAACTGCTGCGCTTTCTGTAGAGGGAAGGGATTTCCTGGGACAACCGTAGAGAAAGAGCAGAAATGAGAAAACCAGCACAATGGCCGAAGGCACCCTGACTGCTCTGTCCTCTCTGAAGTGCTGGCTAAGGATGCTGGCTTCTGCTTCTTTCCTAGACACCAAGCCTCCCTTCGAAAGCAGTCCTAGAGATAGTACACACAGGAAGTCCCAAGGACAGGGAAGACTGAGGACGTGGCGCAGACGCCAAGTTGGCTCCCTGTGATCTTTGTCTCCGAGTGTTCACATCTCCAGGACTTACAGCCCTCTATGAGTGGGCGGGGCTTGTAACTTGTTTATATAGCTAATAAAACTCAGCAAGGCTGAGATTGCTAGGCTGTCATTCCCATAATTACATTTCTGGGTTGCTGGCAGGCTCACTTTAGAGATTGCTAAGTGGGCTGGCTTCCAGGAACTACCAGAGGCCTTAGGTGCTAAGAGAAGTAGCCTTCCGCTGATAACCAGAAGCAAACTGGAGCTCACGCTCTACAATCATATCCAGTAAATTTTGCCAACAAACTGAGCCAAGTTGGAGCAAATTCTTTCCCAGTCAAGCATCCAGATGATTACACAGACCTGTCAACCCATGGATGTAGTCCTCTGAGACCCAAGCATAGAACCTACTACATTGTGCCTGGCCTCCGGATCCACAGAAACTACGAAGTAATGAAGGCTTCTAACTTTGTGGTAATTTCTTATACAGCAACAGCAAGTCAATACAAATGTAATAACTCCTTCCATAGTCCTCATGCCCTAAATTTATAGGTATTTCTTTTGTGCTCAAAATTGACTTCTGGATTACATAAATTTTAGGGGGAAAAGTCACATCCAAAGTAGCTTGATGTGTTACACATACTTGTAATCCCAGCACCAGGGAGGCAGAGGCAAATTCAAGGTCAGTCTAATCTACATAGTGATTTATAGGACAGCCAAAGCTATATAATGAGATCCTCCTTAAAACAAAAAACAAATAATCAACCAATAGAACAACAATAAAAATAACTTGGGAGAATGGATGAGATGAGTGTGAGATTAGAGGCAGGAAGCCAGCAAGGGCTTAAGCTAAGGAAATTGCAGTGCCAATTAACAAATTAGGAAATGTAGATTTCAGGACAAATGTATTGAGTCCATTTGCGATAAGAAAAGGTCCAAGTGTCTGTCAGAAGTCCTAGAGAAGCTAGCTAGCAAGTACTAATAAGAGATCTGTGTAGTGGGTAGCTGTTCCAGCTTTGACCTGGAAGTACTACCCCCAGCGAGGCTTCTGGTAACTGTCTCGCCTACCTATATCCTGCCCCTGAGGCAGGACTGAGATGGTAGCCCTTAAGACCTGAGCTCTAGATGTGCTGGCCCTCTTGGTTCCCCGTGATCCTGGATGCTGGATGGTGGAACGAGCAGAGTTCTCCAGAGAACACAGCTGGACTGCACTTCACCTCTCCCGGATCCTGTAACCAATCCCTTTACTTGCTGTAAGTTACCCCTCCCCCAAATAAACCTCTTTTTTACCTACATAGAGTTGCCTTAATAAATCCCCCAATAGATCTGAGTGGATCTGGCAAAATTCACATTTCCTTGGTCATAATTCATGACAACCTGACAGTCATCTATGCTTCCAATATGGGAGAGGATTATATATTCTGTCACTCATGGGACTACTTGGTGCTCCTCTGACAAGACTTACAGATTCACATGTCTATGTTTTCACTCACATGTGCCCTTTGAATAAAATATATTCACCTGCACACTTATGAAAATCCTACTCACATTTAAAATGCGGACAATGATCTGTTAGGATGTGGGGTACATCAAGATTCAGGGCTCCCTTTTGCCACATATAGCTAAATACCTAGAACACTGTCTGGTACATATTAGGCATCAATAAATATTTCTGATTGAGTTGATAAATATCATGTGTAAAGCCATACCCAATGTCTCCCCATTAAATATTAATGTATTCTATGTCAGTTGCTGAAAAGCAGTCTAAGAATTTCTGTTTTTGAAAAAATGAGGCAAAGAGAATGGAATTTAACAGGTAAAGTAAGAAAAAAAGGGGCCATATCCATGAAGTTTACTCCATTTAAGATCATTGGATCTACACTCCCCAACCGCCAAACATGAGTTTTACAACATGGTTACCATGGTTACCCAAGAACCATTCTCTACCTCTTCTTCCTTATAGAGGTGAAGTGGACACTCATTTCTTCCACTTCCCTTCGGGTCAGGGATAGCCCTGTGACATAGTTTTGCAGGAGGAAATCTACTAAATGGGTGACTTGAGAAAGGTTGCTTTTTCTCTTGATAAGAAAAAGAAGCAAACTGAAAGTTCTGTCCTGTGGCGCCTTGTTTCTTGCCTGGGAGAACAGCTGTGATGCCGGAGATTTTTGTATTTATCTTGCTACAATAAAGAGAGAACAAAGCAAACGACGGAGCTATCAATCAATCCGGAGTCCCGTCATTAAAGTTCCTCAGTGCCAGCGCTCAGCTAAGAACTATTAGTCTGTTATTCTGTTACTTATTGCTAAAAACATAAACTGGTAGAAAAAGGTAGGTAGGCTAATAATACAATTTGGTAAATACTATTTATAGATTGACTTGTAAAATGCATATTTTATTTTAAATTGTTTTTAAAGTAGCATTTTTATGTCTGTCTCTGTGTGTGTGTGTGTGTGTGTGTGTGTGTGTGTGTGTGTGTGTTTAGCTTGTGACTACGTTGACAAAGTCTTTACTGTCTTTTCTGTTAAACCTCATCCTGTGGAGAGTTGTCCCCCAAATGAAGAAACTATGGTTTCAAAAGAGCGTTTGTCTGATTTCAGAGATAGGCTTATGAAAGTGAAATTTAAAGGAACAGACGAAAGTAAACATATGAAGTTAGCATTAGCAACAATTCCAAGTGTATTAACTTTCAAGTTCTAAAGTAATTGTACTGGAACAGAGTTGTACCTGTGTTTTTTTTAAGCGAAGTGTTGGACTTACAGACATTTCAAAAGACTAGAGTGGAAACGCCAAAGCACATTGCGCAATTCTGGGCTCGTTTTAAAAAGGAAACCTTGACACCAGGTTTGAACCTGTTTGGAAAGAGCAGAAAGAACTCCATGCTTTTCTCTTTCGCCGAGTGTCAACAGCCCGAGTCATGCTCTAGATGGCTTTCATAAATAAGTTGTGGGCCTAATTTGTTCCTAGAATTTTTGAGTAAAAGAAGCAAATATTCAACAAAACCCACCAATGTAACTCATAATAATCCTATGAGTTCCCAATAAAAAAAATTCATTAAAACCTTTTCTAAGAAGTGGATTCACTGGAACTGCTTACATTCTCTTCCTTGTCCTGTCCCCCTCTGCCCCCCTCCCCCCAAACACACACCGGCACTATTTGGTGAGGAAATATTTGCTAAGGTAAAGAAAGCACTAGGCTGTGCCCAGAGTTACAGAGTGCCCACCCTTTAAGAAGCTTCCGTATAGAATTGTGGAATGGCATCCAGACACATACATGTAAATACAGGCAGAAGCTTTAATCATATGCGAGTTTAATCATATGCAGGTAGCTCTGCTAAAGACGGACCTGTCAGGGCAGACTGGGGCTGGGGAGCCAGGGGATGACTCTGTTTGCTTGTGTTTGTTGGTTTGGTTGGTTGGCTTTGTTTTTTTAATTGAGGGATGACATTCAACTTCCATGCCAGTGGAATGGCAGTAGTGGCCATTCCCAGATAAGACAGATGATCAAATTTCACATAAATAATGGTTGCAAGTACTTATAAAATTTCAGAACAAAAGAAATGATAGAATGGAGTCAGGCTATCTGTTGTTCGTCTGGTGATTTGGTTGGGGCTGAACCCAGGGCCTTTTAGGCTAATCCAGTAGTCTACCAGCATGGAGATGCACCCTCAGCCCACTTAGTAGTTAGTGTCTTGGGAAACAAAAATGAAAATATTTAATTTCTTTAAAAATAAGAAAGATTTTAGATCATTTATTTTAGCATTATGATCTCTAAGACTTACATAAAATATTTCTGACACCTGTGTGTAGATTGATCAACATTACAGGAATTTCTGCCAAAATTAAAATTCTCATTATGGGTAATTGTAGTGGAGTATTAATTTAAGATGTGTCGCAATGGTTTATGCTGTGGAACATTTGTTTAATGATGCAAAGATGTGTCGCATTCTTTTATGTTGCATTTATTTAACTCTGTGAAGCTGTGTTACTTTGCCTGCCTAACACACCTGATGGTCTAATAAAGAGCTGAATGGCCAATAGCAAGGTGGGAGAAAGGCTAGGCGGGGCTGCAGGCACAGAGAATAAATAGAGAAGAGAGAAGGAGGAGGAGTTGCTGCAAGCTGCAAAAATATACAAAATAGAAGTTCAGCTGATTATGACAAGGCTAATATCTGGAAGTAGACAAGGGCCTTCCAGAGGTCAAGCTGAGGCTTGTGGAGTCTTGGTGATATTTGGCTTTTGATTATCAGCCGTTTCCTGCTATGAGTTTCCTGTGTGCTATTGTAGCTTTTCCATCATTTATTGGGCACCATTTCCCCTCTACTAAAGGAATATTTAGATAACCTTCTGTGCTGACAGCTATGCACAGCCAGAACCCCAGTTCAAGCCTCCCTGTAATTATCATCATTGGCAGCATCCGGCCAGATCCATCCCCGGACACAGGAAAGTACCTTATCAGAGATACCTCTGTACTCTCTACGAATAGACTTAGGCATCCAGACCACCTGTTTGAGAAAGCCTGGCGGATGTGCCAATTAAGCTTTACTTCCTGCTTTCCCAAACATTACCTCTAGTTCCAGATCTCTAACTATCACCAGAGGCATCTAGCTGTACACAAGTTGCCTAGCGACTGAGCACATTTTCCCCCACCCTGCAGAAAAACGGCAGATAGCTTGGACAGATAGGAGCCACAGGAAAAAAAGAAGGCAATTTTATTTCCTCCCATTGACTTAGCAACTTACAGATTCTTAACATTTTCTACTAATCATGTTTAAGACTATAGTGGAGCACATAAGTTCCCTCTTCTTAGATGTTACCCAAATTTAGCCTTCAGTTAATTCATTTCCCCATTAGTCACTTCCCTTTTGGGTTGCAAATGATAATTAACAATTCCTGCCCCTCTATGTGATTCTTATCACCCCTCAGTTTGACCCTGGAAGCCTGGTGGTCACTGCTTGAGGAAAATTCTTGCCTGCCTTTCTGACCCTGTAGAATTCAAGCCTGGTGACCTTGCTTGACCAGGGGATTGCTATTGCTTGGGTTTATAACTGGATTCCTGGGAGACTTAGGAGGAACGTGGAGAAGAAAGAGACGGAAAACAGGGACGGATAAGGAGGATTTTAACCAGAGAGAACATGTGGGCGAAATGGAAGATGAGGAAGAGTCAGATGGGGAAGTCCTAGCTGGGTTAGAAGAAGATGAAAAGGACCTAGATGAGGCAGAATTAAGACGAGAGAATTAAGATAGAACTTAGAGGGAACAGTAGATAAATATAGAGAGAAATCAGACAAGAAAGGAGCTAGGCATGAGAGCAGAACTGTAGCTGTGTAAATAGGATGTTATGCCAGAGGAATTAAAGCAAGTGGACTATAGAGCTCGGTGTGCTGAGATTCTATTTCCTGAAAATAGTCCTCGCCGTTAGTAGTTCTCTCTCCTGCGCCCCTGGGATGTATAATATTGAGGCTGGTCCCTCTAATATTATACAAGAAAGAGTGAGAAAAGGAGAAGAGAGGGGATGCCAGGGGCCACCACACAGCCACACAGCCACACAACCAGCCACACAGTCACACAACCAGCCACACAGTCACACAACCAGCCACACAGTCACACAACCAGCCACACAGTCACAAAACTAGCCACGGAGTAAGAAGGAAAGAAAGGTATATAGAATAGAGAAAGGTTGTGCTAGAAACCCCATCCAATGACTGAGGGGTCTGGATGCAGAGATCCATGGCTAGGCCCCCAGGTGGAACTCTGGGAGTCCAAATAGTGAGAAAGAGGAGGGTTTGTATGAGCGAGAATTGTTGAGACCAAGGTTGGATAAAGCACAGGGACAAATAGCCAATCGAATGGAAACACATGAACTATGAACCAATGGCTGAGGGGCCCCCAACTGGATCAGGCCCTCTGAATGGGTGAGACAGTTGATTGGCTTGATCTGTTTGGGAGGCATCCAGGCAGTGGGACCGGGACCGGGTCCTGTGCTCATTGCATGAGTTGGCTGTTTGAAACCTGGGACTTATGCAGGGACGCTTGGCTCAGTCTGGGAGGAAGGGACTGGACCTGCCTGGACTGAGTCTACCAGGTTGATCTCAGTCCTCGGGGGAGGCTTTGCCCTGGAGGAGGTGGGAATGGGGGGTGGGCTGGAGGGGAGGGGAGGGAGAGGGAAGAACAAGGGAATCCGTGGCTGATATGTTTAACTGAATTGTATTGTAAAATAAAATTTTAAAAAAATTAAAAAAAAAAAGAATAGAGAAAGGTAGAAGCTCAGAGGCAAAAGGTAAACAGGGTAATTTAAGAGAAACTGGCTAGAAATAAGCCAAGCTAAGGCTGGACATTCCTAAGTAAGAGTAAGTCTCTGTGTATTTATTTGGGAGATACAATTAAGGACCTTGGAACAATATTCTTGACTAGGATTAGCAGTAAATCCAATGACACTGTCTACACAGGAAAGGAATGACAAAGATCCAAGGAAGCAGCTATGTAAGATGCAGGTAGAGACAGAAGTCGTGCTGTCCCAGCCAAGGAATACCTGGGCCACCAGAAACTAGGAGAGAGGAGCACGGGCATGAGAACTAACGCAACGTCTCTCTCCAAACAAAGCAATCGAAGGGCTTTCTATTCATCTCGGGAAAATCGCTCACCATATGTAGAGGTGGGCACATCCCTGAGCATGCTCACTTTAATATCATGCTTCTTCATATATCATGTGTTCAAAACTGGCAACTCTCCTAAGTGGAGCATTAAACAATATGTGAGATTATACTGAGCAAAGCTCACTCCATATCATCTGAAGACAGTCAGAGTGACTAAGCAATTTTGCAGCATGCGATCCCATGGGCTGCAGGTTGGACACACCTGAGAGCGTAAACCTTGCTTGTTATAATCTCATACATACAGATAGTGTTTCATTTGCCAGTTTTGAACATGGACTATGTAAGACATGATGTTCAGGAATGTGTCCACCTCTACATATGACGATCAGTCCTTCTTCCCTGAGTTTCTCGAGAAAGCCCTTACTGTCCTCTGGAAAGAGGCATTGCTGAAGACTTATGCCCAGTGCTCTCATTCCTTGTACAGCAAGCAAGAAAAAAACCTCTCTTCTCTATTTTACATTCTGGTTGTGCCTATCAGCTTTTATGCTAACCAAGAGGTGAACCCACTGTGTTTGGTTAAAATCCTCAGGGACTGTACACCAGAGCATGATGCAGGCTGGGAAACTTGGCTGTAGTCTTGCAGGTCTAATCATCAAAAGGTCTGATTGGATAGTCTGGGGACTTTGGGGTAGGATTTTCTGAGACTAGAAAGCAAAGACTATCAGTCAGATTGGGCTTTTTATTGCCTTTAGAATAAAATCCACAGTCCTCCAAAGAGTCCCAGGTGCCCCGAACAGTGTGGTGACTGAAGACATCTCAGCCCTTCTTCTCCCACAGCTTCCTTTAACAGGAGGGATATGATCCGTGTTGACTTTTAGAGATTCTTGTGGCTGCAGCCCGGCAGCCTGGAGATGAAGAGTTGGGGGCCACCAGGATAATTTAGGTAATAAATCTTTTATCAAATTCATGACCTTGGAAGTGACAGAATGAAGAAATATGAAAAACATTTATTAAAACTCAGTGACATGCACAGCAATGATGACAACGATGACATACAACATTGATGACCGTGACAGACCGTGCTGAGCAGAAGCAGGACACAAAAGAGCATGCGCGGTATGATTTCTTTCCTATAAAGTTCAGAGCAAGAGAAGAAAACAACCATCTATGTGTTTGAGAATAATCATCAAAGCAAAGACAAACAATTACCATGGGAGTCTAGTTCATGGTCACCTTCAAGGAGAAAAGAGGCATTTGGGGGTTTATGGATGCTGTTCTGGGAGGTGATAATTACATAAGTGTTAGCTGGGCAATAAAATATATATATAGAAATATAGTGATCTCTCCCCACCTCTCTCTCTCTCTATATATATATATATATATATGATCTCTCTATATATATACATATATATATATATAGAGAGAGAGGGATCATATATATATATGTGTCATATACATGCACACATATGTGCTTTCCTTACGTGAGCTCTGTAATGTTACATCACAATTTAAATCAAAGCCAAATGTACAGCAATGTTCTATAGAAACAGTTGAGGGATACTTAAGACTAAGTTAGAATATGAAGTGCAAGACAAAGGACTTGGAATTAGATAGTCCAGAGTTCAAATTCTGATTCTGTTACTTAGTGGTATGACTTTGAACAAATTATAAAACTTCTTTAGGTCTCAAGTTTTATTAGAGAAGCTAATAGAGCTATTACTGGGATTAAAGTTATTACCCATCTTTATTTTTCCACCCTCCCCTTCCTGATTGGTCAGCTGGTGAATCTCCCTGAAATTACTAAACTCATCACGTGCCCTTAACTTTCTGTACTTTACAAATGGCTACGAGGGTTACAACATCTTGACAGGCCAGGTGGCTTATTTCTCTAACACTGATAAATCAGCCAAGCAGAGGATATTAACTTGTCTTTCCTAGCCAAGGGGGTTCTCTGTCTTGTTTATCACAGTCTTGGCGGCTTCATTAAAATGCAGCATGCTAGGTCCCATTTTCAGAGATCTGACTCATGGGCTTGCAGTCAAGGTCTGAAAATTGCATTTCTAACAAGTGCTAACAAGTTCCCAGGTGATGTCATTGCTTCTGGTCTGAAACAAGATTTCAAGAACTACTATTTCCCGACAATATTGGACAAGTTGGAAAATCAAGTCCCCCTCCTTGAGAAAAGAAGGAGCTTCTTTTTTCTCTAGCTCTCCATGCACAAGAGAGCGCGTTTTCTCAGGCCCTAGGGAAGAGGCTGCACTCACTGCCTTGTCCCTATGACAGGCTGCATGTTCTGCCCTCTCCTGTAGCCAACTCTCATGTTCCTCTGAAATACAGGTTATCAAGAGTTCTCTGGTGGCTGCTTTTAGTCCCTGAATTCTTGCAGTAAGGGATTGGGGTGAGGGTGGGGGATCCAGAGGATGTTTTCAAGTCATTTTCTTCTCAGAAATGCCCATGAGAGTTAAAAGGGATTTTCAAAAGCACAATGCCTGAGATATTCAGAGCATTTAGTGCACATTCAGCTGTTTTTGTTATGACTTAAACTTTCTTTGGGAAGGTATTTGTGAAGATGGAATGCTACATCACAACAGAACAGGAGATGTTCATGAGATAAGCATAAATATTGAATTGATTTTCATATTTATAATTTTGAAATCATGACCTAATTTAAGGTCGCTTTCTAGAACAGAACCAAGACTCCTAGAGATGGAGAAGACAGCAGTTCTGGAGACCTTCTGGGAAACGGAGTGGTGACACAGTTTGAGATCTAGCTAGACGGTATTCAGAATGTCAGCAGCTAGCTGGCTTGGGAGACGGCTTCTGGGAGCAGGCAGTCAGCACATGCTAAGCTGGTGACGTGCTTGGCAGCAAGTCGTGGCAAACCTCTCTCATTCTTTAAACACATGGTTCCAAAGTTTCTAAACAGAGTTGTCTGAACCTTGACTCTGCCTCCCTCGTGACAGGGTGGAGGGACTTCTTTTGCAATGCCTCATTAAATATTGTAGATATTTGCTTAACACACACACACACACACACACACACACACACACACACACACACGTCCTTTCAAGCAAGGATTTTTTTTTGGTATTGTTTTGTTTTTGGTACAATCTTATTCTTTAATACTTATATCTCAGCTATTAATTCAAATATTATATCTATGATTTTGTTATATTTCATCCTCAGACAGTTACAGAAGTTCTACAAACTACATAGACTTAAAGTATAAACAAAAAGGAAAAAGTCTCTAGAAGCCAGGTAGGATGGTACACACTTATGAACCCCTGCCCTTTCAAGTTGAAGCGGAGGATTGCCGGAAGCTTGAGGCCAACCTTGGCTAGTGAGTTCTTAGCCAGCCAGAGTGACACAGTGATATTATGTTTCAAAACAATTTTTAAGTATATATACCAGAAAAATGACCCAACCTGACAACCTGAGTTCAGTCCTGGAACATCATGGAAAGAAAAAAGTGACTCCGGAACACAGTCCTCTGACCTCTACAAGTGTACTATGGCACACATGCTCCCAGCACACACACACACACACACACACACACACACACACACACACACACACACACCATAGCCCCACAGAATAATAATGAATAAATAAACATTTTTAAAAGTTGAGGATGTGGTTCAGTAGTAAGAGTGCTTACCTGGCCTGTGTGAGGCTCAGAACAAAATTAAAACATAATAAGTTTAGCTGTATTTATTTTAAATTATAGGATATGTATTTATTTTTATAGTTTTAAAATTATTTTAGTTCTGTGCATCTGTGCACAGGCACACACATGTGAATGCAGGTTCTTGGGTCACCCTGGAGCTGGAGTGACAGGTGGTTGTGAAGAGTTGCCTGATGTGGGTGCTGGGAAAAGAAGGAGGTCATCTGCAAGGGCAGCCAGCGCTCCTAACAGCTGGGTTACCCCCTCTTCAGTTACAGGATTTGTATTTATTGATAAAGCTTTAGAGACTGCTTTATTCTTTTTCTTCTTTCCGTTTACAGCAGGGCTTCCTTTATTTCAAACTTACTTTATTGTAAATAAAATTTGCTTCAATTTAAAAAAGTTTATTAAAACTCTTTCACCGTACTAAGAAGCCCCAAACTCTCCAACCCTACAGGAAAGTTAAAAGACTAGCAGAGCAAACACTGCATTCGCCATGTCACAAGTACTTGCTCTCCTCTCTTCTCCAGCACACCTAAGGGAAACAGCGAGGAGAGGAACAGTGTATGTGGCTCAGCTTCACAGACCTCTGCACATGCTCACTCGGCCGGCTGCTGCAGGCTTGTGTCAAGGTGAGGCAAGGCAGGAATGCACGGCAGAGTAAACTCTCTCACCTCCTGCAAGCTAGGAGGCAGAGAAGAAACAGGAGGCAGAGAGAAGACATTCCTTTCAAGGGTGGTTCCAGTGCCTGCCTCCTCTTCATTTGGTCCCTCCAGTCAACTACTGGTTCATCAATAACTGACATGTCTGTTGATGAAGCTGGAGTCTCTATGAGCTAGCAACCAAACCTTTAACACAAGAGACGCCAGGACATTTTTATATTCAAACATAACACCACAGGAAATCGAGTCACAGACCTCATGGATATTAACACTTTTCCCTAAACACATCAGCAAAACCAAGATACCAAAAGTAGTATTTGGGGAAGTAAATTTCAAATTCAATTCAAAAGATATACTTGTACAAAGAGACAAATAATCATAAAATATAAAATGAGTCCACTGAAATAAAAACATACTTGGTCAAAACAATGAGTAAGAAAATAAACACTGGCTCAATAATAAAATGACAGGATAATTGACTGGACGTATTAAGAAAAAAATCACTTAAATTGCTATCTTCTACCACATAACAGTAGGTTTAAAAAAATCTAAACACATTGAGTTATGGTTTTAAAAACTTAGTATTAAAGAGAATAATAATAATTAGTTCATTTTTAATTTGCTTTTCATTTATATTCTGACTCAATTGATATGAATACTTTTTTCCAATATAAAGGAAGTCAAGTATGAGAAAAAGTGTCAGGGCAAATATCAGAAGTGAATGAACAACAATTTCTGGCTGGATAAAACATTGAGGCTTAGATACAAGGATGGACTAGGAATGGGAAAACATGTTTTATGGTATACAAGGTTTATTTGGGCCATGGTTCCAGTTCCCATCGATGGTTGCTTAGCCCCATGGCTGTGGAGCTGGGAAGGCAGAAATTCACAGTGACAGTGAGCAGGAGCAAAGCTGCTCACAGAATGGTAGTTGGGACCAAGACCGGAAGCAAAGGGGCTGGGCTTCCAGCATCCTTTACAAAGGGCATACTCATTTTCTTCCACTGGGTCCACCTCTTCAAGTTCCACCATTACCACCTCTCAGTGGCACTACAGACTGGCATCAGAGCCTTCACATCACGGCCTCTGTGGTCCAAGGCAACTGGAAATGGTAGTGAGCATGTGAATCCCAGCTCTCTGGAGAGGAAGTGTGACGGCAACACAGACCCCATCTTAGGGCAGGGTCACCAGATTAGACCACCTGCTGTACTCAGTTCCAGGAAGGACCTCAGGAATGTGCCATGACAGCTTGAACAGCTACAGGGCAGTATGCTCCTGCAGACATTCTGTCTGCAGTTTATGGCCCTTGAAGATATCTAGATAATCCTGCTGAGCAGCCAGATAATCCTGTTCAGTGGGTTGTGGTTCCCCGCCAAAAGTCTAACCCAAAGGTTTCAAATGTGGCTTCGCGCCCAAAGTCTAGACCAATAGTTTCTAAAACATTACCTTGCCCCATATCCCTTCTACCCAATCCTAAGCATGTAATTCCCGGCTTGTGGTTTTTCCCTATAAAAACTCTCTACACCTGGGCTGGTGGCCGCCACCACATTTCCCTCCATCTGCTGTGCAGTGGCCCAGGTTGAACCTGATAATAAAAGGACCCTTATGTGCTTGCATCGGAAACAGGCTCCTTGGTGGTCTCTGGGGGTTTTGCAAAACGGGTACAACGGAAGAAGGATCTGGAGTTCAAGGCCATCCTTCTCTACATTATTATTTTGAAGCTGGGGAGATAACTAAGTGGGTAACAGTGCTACCTTGGTGTGATCTGCAGTGCCCAAACATAAAAGGTCAGAGGTAGCTCTGCGGGTGCCTATAATCCGGAGGATGGGACAGCAAGACTGCCGGGACGAAATGGCCGCCATCTTCATTCCAGATTCAGTAATGTATTCTGTCTTAAGGAAATGAAGTGGGGAGTGATAGAGATGGATACCTAACATCCCGCTCCAGCCTCTACACACGCGTGCGCGCGCGTGCGCGCACGCGCGCACACACACACACACACACACACACACACACACACACACACACTGTTGTTAAACTTTTCCTTCCTGGCTATAGTTTATCATTTTCCTTCTTAAGAATATTGCCCAATATTCACTTATTAGGAACACATTGCTTGTATTGTAGAAACTTATAAACTTGAGATTTTTATATTAAAAATGTTTTAAGCCATCATAATAAAAGTGTAGGTTTTAAAAACTCAAATACCAGAGATGAGTAGAAAAATAAAAGACACTGAGCAGCTTGCAAAACAGCCTAATCACTGTCTGACAACCAATTCTGCTTCCACTTATTGATCAAGATTAATAGAACAAATTTCTACATAAAAAGGTGAAAAACATTTCACAATTTTCAGTCCGATATTTCTGTTTTCTTCTTCTTTGAAAACCCACAGGTTACATCCCACAAAATCAATTTCACTCCAGTTTGAAAATTACTTCTCTAAAAAAAGATATATCAACTATTTTCTGCCCTCTGGTCCCGTGGTTTGGGTTCCACATCACCGCTTTGGGTTCCATTTCTCACTTTAAAAGTTTCTTCTTCTAGTCTCTTCTTTACAATGTTTATTATATTACATTAAGTTCTACTTAAAAGTTTGAAAGAATATAGCTTATCCTATACCTCTTAGTCCACTGATGTTAGAATCTCTTAACTCTCCCTTATTCAAGACCAACAAATTCTTGATCTTTCACTTTCTTCCATGTTTCAACTATCATTAGCAATACCATGTTTTTATTTTACATGTTCATTACTTATTTATTTTTTGAGACAGGGTTTTCCTGTGCAACCCTCCCTGGCTTCACACTCACCATTAGACCAGGTTGGACTCAAACTCACAGAGATCCTCCTGCCACTGCCTCTCAAGTGATCTCATTATGTTAAATATTTATATTTGCTATTAGAATAATTATATCTTCATTTTGTCTTTAAGTTTGTTTTTAAAATTGAAGATCTTTTTCAATATCAATTTTGTTCATCTTAATGGCTATAGGATCAAAAGGCATGAAACAATTTGTGGAAAGGGAACTGTAAACCATTCAGTAAACTTCCACTTACTGAAAGAGAAGTTCCCAGATGCAGTGTCAAATGGATCCCCCACACGTTCAATGCTTACTCTTAACTGTTACCATCTTTGGACCAGGGCTTACCAACTTTTTTGCCTGTACTGGAGATTTCCATTGCCTATGACCTCGATGGCAGGGGGACACTTGTCGCTCCACAGTAAGCACCAAAGGTTTGTTTTGAATGGAGCTGGGGATTGATCCAAGGATTTGTGCTTGCTAAGACAAATATCACTATCTGCTCCCCTCCAGTCTTTTATTTTTAACCGAGACTTTGGTAAAGTAAAACTGTTTTTAAAGGCATTTTTTTTTTTTTTTGAAATCCTGTAACTTCCTGTTTTGTTGCTATTGATAACTTTAAAGGCCTCAATATTGCTCCTGAAATATCTTTTGTCTCATTCTTAGGGTAGATTCTTATGAGGTCTCACTACTGAGAGTTCATTGCTGGGGGGTGGGGAGGTGGTGGTGGCGGCGGCGGCGTGGAGTCAGACAAGTGAAAACAACCCTGAATTTGTCCTCATTCTGAGAATTTTATCTACAGAATGCTAGGTTGCAAGCAGTTTTCCCTCAGAAATAACTTTGGAAACACTATCCTAACAACAATCTACCGTGTCATCTGCGGTCGGCCTGGCAGGCAGGTAATGAACACTTGGGTCTATCTCAGTCTCCACGTCATCTGCTGCTCTTGAAATCTGAACTGCCAGCTTCCACTTGTCTGACTCTGCTGTTCTCAGCGGAGCTGAGTTCTCAGAACTGCCCATCCCAGAAACCCTTTTCTGTGCTCTGTATCACACACCACCATCCTGGATTGAAATTGAAATATAATTACATCATTTCCCCTTCCCTTTGTTCCCACCAACCCCTCCCCCAAAACACCTAGCCTCCACCTCCACTCCTCTCGCTCTCAAAGTCACGGCTTCCGGCCTCTTCTTCCATTTTTGCTAACCCCGAATCACCTGTATAAAGTTACTTGCATGCACTGGTATTGAATAACCAATAGGGAGACTCCTCCTCAGGGAGACTGTTTTCTCCCCCTCTCAGCACTCAGGCCTGCAGTTCTTTGTCTTGGGTTAGTGCCCCGGGAGACTGCTGCCTTTCACATTAGCATGTCTGTTGGGATCATCCTAGCTCAGGTCTTGTTCAGGCAGCCACGTTGTTTAGACTCCATATGGCGGCTTCGCTGGCGTTCCACAAGGTGCAACTTCACAGCAGATGCCCTGCTCCTCTGGCTCTTAACCCTTCCTCTTTCTCGTTGTGACATCATCCACGCAGAGTTTCTGTGCTCTTTTCTGCTCTCTCTGTCTTCTCTCTCTGTGATCTTATTCGTTCTCATACTTTCAAACCATCTGTTGGCAATTCCCAAATTGTATCAATAAGCAAGATTCTCTTTCTGAGTTCCAAACTCACATCTTTAAATATCTCCTGACATCCCTTTGAATGTCTCCCAGGCACTTCAGACTCAAACTAACCAAAATAGAAGTCTTTCTAAATCTGGATCTCCCTCAGCCTTTACCATTTCAACACAAGGCTCCCTAACAGTTCTTCCCTCTCCTCCTTCATATCTCAATACTCTTCTCATCCACTTCATCCAATCCTGTCATTTCCACCTTCCACGTCTCTAGTCTCTCGTTTAAGTGATGATTGCTTCCCACTGCATTTACAGTAAAATCCCCCACAACCAGCCCTGTTTCTGACATCTGCCTACGTTTGTCAAGCTCATCACTTACCTTTTGCCATTCTCCACTTATACCTTCCTTAGTTCACCTCTGCCATCTCTCGTACTCCGTGCTCTTTCTGTCTCAAAGCCGCTACGTTCACTACTCTGTCTGGTGTACTTTCTCCTCAGGTCTTTATGACACATGGATACAGAGCTTTCTTCCTCTAGATTATATTGGAAATATTCAGGATGTTCATGTTAACTCACAGCAGTTCTATATGAATCAGGAAAAGTTATCATTCTGAGACCACACACAGGCTGGATTTCAGCCCAAGCAAGTAGTGATGTAAATACCACCTCTAGAGAGACCACCTCTGGTGTCAGGATTGAACTCTGAACTCTACCACTGAGCTGTATTTTCATTCTTTGAAGAAGCTTTTATCTATCTATTTATTTTTTTTTTTAAGATGGGGTCTCATGAAGCCAAGGATGGTCTTGAACTTATTCCTGGCTTTATAAGGAGCTGGGTACTGCAAGCTGCAGGAAAATGTAATGGAATTCAGCTGCTATCACAAAAGCTACTACTTGGAAAAGTCAAGGACTTTTCCGAAGGTCAAGCCATGGCTTAAGAAGTCTTGATGATATTTTAGCTTTTGTGTATATATTAGCCGATTCCTGCAATGATTTTTGTATGCTATGTATGCTTCCAATAACTCATAACAGTGTATTTTATCTGAAATACCTATCAAGCATCCAAGGCCAAACAATCTCCTGACTTAAGGTAAATTAAGCTCAGATTCTTCTTTCTTATACAACCTTAGTGGTATTTATACTAACATTATAGACTCCTAACATTTACCTAACCACCTCTAGGAATGTAGTTTGAGCACATAAATTCCCCTTTTCTGATATATTAACCGATTTTAGCTCTTAGTTGACCTCCTCCTTTACCACTCCCCTTTTGGGTTGTAAAAGAAAGCCTGATGGTCACTGCCTGAGGAAAACTCTTGTCTGCATTTATGACCCTGTAAGAATTCAAGCAGCAGATAAAGGTAGAGAGAAACCAGGCAAGAAAGGAGCTGGGCATGAGAGCAGAACTGAAGCTGTGTAGACAGAATTTTATCCCAGAGGAATAAAGGAGACGGACTAAGCTCGGTGTACTTAGATTCTTTTCCCGAAAATAATTCTCGCCATTTGTAGCTTCTCTTCTGGGCTCTGGGAAGATTATTAAGGCTGGTCCTTACTAACATTCAAGAGCTGGGGATCAAACCCAGGGCTTCCTGCATACTAGTCCAGCATTCCGCCAACTTTACCAACTCAGCTCCATCCCAGCCCTGAGTGACTATTTTAGTATTCTTTTATTCAAAACCAAGGCACTCTCTCTTTCCTTCACAGACTTTCATCCAGACTTTAACTACTTAGCTAACTCTTACTTTATTCATTCATTCATTCGTTCATTTATAGTCTGTCACTCTGACTCAGGTAAATGACTTACTTCTGTGTCAGGTTCACTATTATAATCAATCACTGTTACAGGTCTACTAGGGGCTTGGTATGGTGCAGATCATAGTAGATCTCAACAATTTTTTTTTTCAGTGAGTGGGTAAAATTGTGCTCTGAAATTTTATAGGAATATGAAAGAAAAATTTTTTTTTCCAGTTTAGATTTTCACAAGACATTTTATGTGAAAACATATTTTCGTGTACCATTAATTTCTACTTCTTGAAATTTTCTGTTCTCTACTTTTTGGACATCTGTCTGACGGATCAGACTTAACTCTTATCCCACTACTCCAGAACTGGTGCTAAGACAAACTGAGTACAAAAAGGGACGAAGAATTTCTGGTCCACGGAGGTCCAACAATTGGAGCCAGCACTCCAATGCCCATCGTCAGAACACCAAGGAGAGGCAGTGAGAAAACAGACTGTGAGAACTGTTACAAGTCCCAGTCAGCATCCCATGTTCCCTGCTCTTCATCCAGGAGAGATGCGATCACTGAGCGTTTCCCTTACAAGAAGGGAAAAGCAGTGCCAGCCTAGCCCGCCCACTACTGCGCTGCCGGGTGCTATTTAAATACAAAGAGAGCTGGCAGGATAGAGAATTGGAAGATCAAGACAATTTGGTATAGTAAGGAAGCAGGAATTTCTAATAAATCAAATTCCTTGAAAAGTAGTGGGGCCTACACCACTTTGCTAATGTTCTACCTAAGAGAACATTGCCTAGGTCAAAGGACTTTTTGTCTCTTTTAGCTTTTTAAAAGCAACATATTTTAAATTATGTGTAAAACCATATTTTTAAATAAAAAACTATCTTATTCCATTTAGGAATCTCAAAAGCTATTCCCCTGAAAAGCAGATCTTGAAGCAAAGGGTACCAATTTGACAAGAACAATGATAAAAGGCAATCTCTTCCTCAGAAGGGTTTAAAGATTAGAGTTTAGAGGAGATAAATATGGACTGAAAAATACAGTCGTTGTGTGGAAATATTGGGGAGTTCTAGGGCTCAGCAAAAAGTAAATGATTATGACTTGCTTTCTTCTTTGATGCCACAATTCTAGTGTATTAGCTATACTCTACACGGTAACAATGCACCGCAATAAATGTAGCTTAGGTGTGTAATTCTTCTATTGGATTTACCTGGATCACTCATGACTTATAAGGTAGTCTGACTGAAATAGATTGTGATGTATGTTTAGAAATTTATACTGTTTGGTCTAAGGCAGCAGTTCTCAACCTGTGGGTTGTGATCCTTGGGGTCATATGTCAGATATTTACATTACGATACGTAACAGTAGCAAAAATTAGAGTTATGAAATAATAAAATAATTTTATGGTTGGGGGTCACTACAACATGAGGAACTGTTGTATTAAAGGGTCACAGCCTTAGAAAGGTTGAGAACCACTGGTCTAGGGAGTAGCAGCTGGACAAACCACTTTCTTCATAAGGTCTGTCATTTCTACAAGTCAGAACGGCATTCTTCCAGTAGAAAAGCAGCAAGCAGTCAATGCTGAAAGCTGAAAGGCTGCTGCTGCTTATTATTATTATTATTATTAGTAGTAGTAGTATTTCTTAAAAGCTTCTTAAGGCCAATGCTTAGGATTCATCAAACATCATTTCTGTTGCATATAGTTAATCCAAAAAAAAAAAAAAAAAAAAAAAAGAAAGAAAAAAAAAAAAAGAAAGGGAGAAAGAAAAAAAAGGCCACCCCTGTGTTTTTCACATCCCAAAGTCATATTGCTCAGAAGCAGAGAGCGCGCCACCAACCAGCTGTCCGAGGGTCTTTTGCTCTACCTGGACAGGAAGCATAAGCAGGCAAGGCGTTGCCCTTTAAGTGCTGGCTTCTAGGGTTTCCCTTCCCCCAGTGTGCAGCAGCAGCAGCAAGAGGCAGCCACAGGCAGGGAGGCAGCGGCAAGTAGTCCCGTTAGGCTACAGTCTTTGAGCGCACACACAATCTCTCTGGATAACTCACTGAGCAAATTTTTGTGTGTGTGTGTGCCTCTTGCATGCCAGGCATTATCATTTACTTCGGGGATCTAAAGATAGATATGGTCTACCAACTATAGCATGAAGTTATGTTTACTTCCTAAATTTCTGAAACCAGAAAACTAGAGTTTCTCCTGGGTTCACTACACTAACAAAAAGGCCATTTAAAGAATAACGGGGATCATTGACACGATTGCCTAAAGACAACAAAAAGTGTAGTTGACAATGCCTAAATAGAATTCCTACTACAGAAAAAACTACACTATACCTTTATTAAGCAATGACTTTAGCGAGGGACATACCCACCTTGGCCTCACATTCTTTTTAGAGTAAGGAAGGATAGGTTGTAATTTTACACACGTGTGCAAACGTAAGGTTTTGTCCCGATTCTCTTTTCTTCCATTATCCTTTCACTGCACTGACGGCTTTGTCTGATCACCCATGCTGGTCTGTGTTAAGAAGGTTTATGAATCAAACAGCTGAAAGACCGACTCTTTGGCGTTCTTTGAATGGCCTCAGTTTGAAGTGTGTTACTGTACAAATCTGTGCAAAGCTAGAGCTTCAGCAGCCTGTTGACTTCTGCTGTTTTTTCTGAGTCTCTGGCTACGCGTAAGTAACTGAGAATGGCCTGACCTCAGCACTGCTCATCCTCATTAGTCTCCCCTTCCACCTAGCTGCTCAGAGTGGCGGGAAGGGTAAGACCAGAATCTTCTCATTGTCGTTTGAAACGGCCTAGAGCTATGACGCACAGGGATGGTTTTTTTTTTTTAGACTCTTGGGCAGACAAGTTAGGAACACCTGAACCAGTTGCTGTCAATGGCTAGCAACCTTTATTAGAGTTTTCGGGATGGCTGAAGAGAGGCCTGCAGAAGTGGAGTGGATAATGAAAATGTCTGACAGTTCCTCAGGCCTTGTCCTCAAAGTGAACAGTAATGTACCCAGGAGCTGGTTTCTGATCAGCTGTCCAGACACAGAACAGCTCATAGGCTGTGCTCTGCACACCAGTGCCAGCTTGGCACAGTCCGAGACGGTACAGTCCACGTGGCTCAGAACTTCTAACTTGACAAACAGCAGATACCTAGGAGTATTTGCAGCTGATATGTCCTTTCAATACTATCCAACATAGATTTGGTCTGACTGATACACGCACATTTTACAAACTAAAAATAGCTTTCTATAAAGCAGCTCAAATAGATTAAAAATCAACTTGCCTTATCACACTCAATTCCACTGTTGCGTTTATATTTATTTTTTGAGGTGGTGGAAATTGAATCCAGGGCTTCATGCATGTAAGGGAAGCAACTGTTCACTAAACTACAGCCACTTCCCTCAATAATACATTTGTCAAGAACCGCAACAAAAGCTGTTAGACTCTGAATGTATTTTCTTTTCTTTTCTTTTGGATTTTTTGAGACAGGGTTTCTTTGTGTAACAGTCCTGGCTGTCCTAAAACTCACTCTGCGGACTAGGCTGATCTTGAACTCACTGAGATCTGCTTGCCTCTGCTTCCCAAGTACTGGGATTAAAGTCGTACACCACTACCCCCAGTTCTGAATGTATTTTCAATCTTTATATATATTGAAATGACTTCAAAAGAAACTACTTTTACAAACTTTTTCCTCCCCTATTTTCTAAAATTTCTCATGAATATGTGGAAGACCCACTCCCATTTTCCCCAGGGTACTTTTGAGGAGAGAGAGTTGAGAAATATTTAGAAAGACAGAGGGGAGAGAAGCAGACAGAAACTCAGGACAGCTTCAGGAGGGCCTAGATAAATATCTACTGGCCCCTTCTGTCTCTTCTAAAGGGCTTTTTATAGGAATGCCAAGGGGTGGAGCAAAGGACCTCCCCCTAGCACAGCCAAGTGCAGACCCTTCCAATTACCTGGTAACCATGCACATAGTTAAGCCATCCTCTAATGCAGCCCTACTGTGTAAAGCAAGCTCAGATCTCACTAGGAAACCTTTGTGGGCCTCCACATGATGGTACCTGTACCTGTTTCCTACACACACATATTGGTGAAATTATTAAGGCCGCTCCACATAGTTAAAAGGGAGGCTTATTTAGTGGTGTAACTTACAAATGAAGGGATAGGTAGGTTGCAGGGTCTGGGGAAGACGTAGTCCAGCGGTGTTCTCTGGAGAACTCTGCTCAGTCTACCTCCAGCATCCAGGGTCCAGGAACCCAGAGAGGCGGCGAATCCGGATTTCCAGTCTTCAGGGTCCTCTCTTGGCCCTGCCTTGTAGGCGTGACAGTTACTGAAGCCTCAATGGGGGTTGGAACTTCCAGATCAAAGCTGGAATGGCTACCCACTACACACACATTATCAGGAAATGGCAGCTTAGAACACCATACATCAACTCTCTCACCAGTCTAGAATGGTTTCTCTAGGTGTGATTTAGAAGTGCTGCCTACTTCTGGAGACTGTAGAGGAAAGTCCAGACTGTAAGAGAGTGTCACAGAGAATTACTTCAAGGTTCCAGAAAGCTGCTGAGGTTAGGCAATGTGTAGCAGAATCAGATTCGCCGCAGTTTCCAAATGGAGTGTGCTTGCAGCTATGAAGGTGAAGCTTACATTGCAATAGAGAGTCCGGGATATTAGAAAGCCAGAAGTCTGAGGAAATCTGCAGGAACTGAAGAGACCTGCAGGGAAGGGGCTAACTAAGCCTTTGGAGCACAGACAATGCTGTGAAGAGCTGAAGATGTTCAGCATGGAGCTACTGGGTTAGATGTTTAACCTGATTTCATTCTTTTTTACAATAAATAATTTTTTTTTTGCCATTGTCCTAATTTCTCCTTTTTGGAATGGGAATGATTACTTTGTGTCATTGTATGTTGGAAGCATGTAACTATTTTTTAAAAATAGGTCAGAGTTTGCCTTGAGTCTCAGAAGACTAATTTAGACTTTTCAGAAGGGTTAGGACTGCATGACTACTTTCAAAGGGACCTTTGACCTTAGACTGACTGTATTTTGCAGTGTGACATGGCCATGAGCATATCAGAATATTATGATTTATATATGAACTGTCCCTCCCAGGCTCATGTTGGAATACCTGGTCCCAGCTGTTGGGTGTTTGGAAAATCTTTTTGTAAGATGTGTCTCTGTCCTTCCTCACTTACCTAAAGCACCTTCTGATTGGTTTAATAAAGAGCTGAATGGTCAATAGCTAGTCAGGCAGAGGATAGGTGGGACTTCCAGGGTGAGAGGAACTGGGGGAAGAATCTGAAAGGTGGAAGATTCACCAGCCAGATGTGGAGGACGTTGGATGTAAGGTGTTGAGGGCAGATACTGAGCCATGTGGAAGAATGTAGATTAGTATAAACAGGTTAATCTAAGTTTTAAGAGCAAGTTGGGAACAAGCCTAAACTAAGGTCAAACTTTCATAATTAGTCAGAAGTCTCTGTGTCATTATTTGGAGGCTGGCAGTCCAAAGAAAGACTGGCTGTAGTTGGTGCTGTTATGGGAGGAGGTGGAATCATTGGTGAGTGGAACCTGGCAGAGGGAGTGCGCCAATGCGGGTGGGCCCTGATAGTCATAGGCTGGCCCTGCTCCTCGTGCCGTCCTTGCTTCCTAATCTGCTTCTCCACCATCCTGCTCCCCCTACTGCGGTGGACTGAACCCAGATCCTCTTCTTGGGCTTGGGACTGTATGACACTGTTTTCTTCTTTCCTCTTCAGTATTCCTCTGACTACATTTTAGGAGGAACTTGTGACTATATTTAGGATCCACCCAGACAATCCAAGGTACCTTCTCCATCTGAAAATCTTAAATCACATTTGCAAAATTCCCATTACCACAAATGGTAATATCCATGAATTCCAGAGATTGGGAGAGACTGGATATCTTTAGGGATCACAATGACTATCAAGAATTTGAAAGAACTGTCATTTGAAAATCTTGAGCATAAATGAAATGTAGCTTCTGAAACATAAAATATGACGCAGGGTCTGGAAGAATGGGTGAGTAGGTAAAGGCACCTGCTGCCAACACCATTCTTGGAACCCACACAGCAGAAAGGGAGAATCAACTTTTTTTGTCTTTTGACCTCCGAACACACACACATACACAGACACACATATACACCTTAAAAAAATAAATGTTTAAAAATATGATTCAGAAGGATTAAATTTAGGTAGAGAAGTCCAAATTTATCATTTAAATATTTAAAAAAGATGTATCTCTTATTATATGGATTAAATATTTAACATTTTCTCTAATAATTTTATATATTTAAAGGGCAAACAATTCTTTACCAAGTCTAAAGTACATGTTCAAATTTCCTCTGGGTTATCTCAGAAGTTCATATAAGCACCATTTTGTCTTTGTGCTATAATGAGGTAAAGGTTGAGGAGTGTAACGCTAGAGAATTTATTTTAAAAAAATGGAAAAAAAAATGAGTTGGGGATATGAGCTAAGTTCCTCTCTATTATGTTAGGAACTCTAAACATAATGTCTAAAATATATAATTCAGAAATATAATTCATGAAAGAAATATAACATAATATAAACATTTAGAGATATAGAAATAATGATCACAAGACAAAAATGGTTTCTTCAATGGTCAAGGCTGGAATAAAGAAAGCTAGAGCATCAGGGTACTGCTCCTTTTGTGGGCATTCTGGGTACTACTCTGCTTGGATTTGTTTTTCAAAAGAGGCTTATCCTCATATTGAAATAAAATTCAATTTACAGCAGCAGCAGAACTTAGTATTTTTCTATGGTTTTTCATCTAAATTTGACAACTCTCTTCCTTTTCCTTCTAGAGAGGGAAAAGTTACTTTTCATTTCCTAATAATAAATCTTATTTAATGACATAATTGCCCAATTATTTAAGCCTTATCCAAAGATGCTATCTTTACTATCTAGTTGGTGAGGTGGGTATAAGAGTCTTAAACTCTTTAAGTGAGGAAACAGACGTTCTTTATTTTATACTTCCCCCTGGTGCACTCACAGGGCATTTAATGAGATAGACAAGAGGTGGAAATGTGTGGAAAACCATCAAGTCACATAAGTTGTTAGATGGGATGCACAACAGGGAATCTTTAATGTGTTTGAAAGAAAAAAATAGAATTAAACTGCACACTTGTCTACTTCATAGCATTTCTTTTTGTGGATTTCAAAGTCAGTAAGAATAATACATTCAAAACACTTTGTTAAACCAGAATAATATTTATTCTTTCTTAGTTTAGTAAGAAATGTTATTTCTTAGTGAGCTTTAAGAAATGTTTCTAAACTATGTTCACATAACAATCTATGTTTAATTAAAAACCCTGGAAACACATACAGTATTTCTTTATGTTTATCCCTGGCCTGTGCACTGAAGGGAATGAATCCCCTGCCTCTAAAATCAAAAGGAGTCTAGAGCTACAGGTTGGTACCCATGACAGAGATACAGTTTCTCACCAACATGTTTCTCTCGGCATAGAATGGAAGAAGTATCAGATGCTGCCACAGTAAGAACCTCTCTCTTTAACTCACAAAGGAGAGCTAGAAGAAAACTGCTGATAAATGTCAACAAGCAACAGAGCTGGCCTTAGATTTTCATGGACCTGATGACTTAAAACCAATGCTAAGACTGGCTTATCAACTCGTTAGATAACTATCTGTAATGTGACCTTTTTATTTATTTATTTATTTATTTATTTATTTATTTATTTATTTATTTATTTATTTATTTATTTATTTTTCCGCTTATAAGAGTTTATTAGAGTTACAGGGACAGAGTGCTCAGGCCTGTGGGAGAGACACGTGCGTGGAGAAGAGGAAGAGAAGAGAAGAGAGAGAGAACCAGGAACATGGTGCTCCACTTTAAAAACCGGCTGGGGGTGTGGCCAGGTCACGTCACTACTCCACGCATGTGCGTAGATCACATGGTCATGTTGCGCGCTTACGTGGCCATGTAACGTCACGGATCCTGGTCACGCGAGACGCCTTGACCCAGAAATGGCTATCTTGACTTGGAATTGGCTAGGCGGAAGTGTCCGCCTGGTATATGCGACCGTGGGGGCGTGTTGTGAACCCTTCATTCCCGACTCTTTCCTTTAAAAAAAAGAAAAAAATTGTGGTTGACTGGGTATGGGGGCGACGTTTCTCTTAAAGACTGCTTCCAGCTGAATAGTGGGCGTTGGTTGGCTCTTGGGGGGATGAGGGGTATCTTGTGAAGTCCTGGGATGATGGTGGAGGTCCTGGAATGACGTTCTGCCGTCTCCTCGTTCTGCAGCTGTCCATCCGTGCTGTGGTTGGGGACCTCCTGTGCTGTGGCTGGGGACCTTCTGTTTGACAAGATACTGTTGACATAGAAAGAGCTTAGAGAGAAAGAATCATTATTATTTTATTTTGGAGTTGGCATTTGAGGTAGATCTGGCCTGCCCAGATAGAGGCATGTGACATTTACCTGAGGTAGATCTGGTCTTAGTACTCTACTTAATTTCTATCTGAGACAAGCCTCATTAGGGGCAGTTCATTTAAGGCACCTGTTTTCCTTAGGCAAGCCTTGCTGGAGGTAGTTTATTTAAGGCACCTGTTTCCCTTATTAGGTTAGCACTTAGGAAACACAGGTGATCAGTTTTGCTGAGTATTGAACAATGATAAATTGTTGTATTACATTATTCCTTACTGCCTGGATATTTTGATGGTCCTTTTGCCTCCGGCTCTGTGTGGCCCTGGTTTGGAAAGGGAGGGGTGATACCTTATTCCTCTGGAATTGGTGACAAGGCAGTGGATCCTGATGTCCTCTGGAGCTTGAGAGTGAGAGGCCCTGTTTGTTTCACTGTATATGAAGAGAGATTTTTCTGGGATGGAGGTGAGATAAAAGGTTTTAGGTGGACCCAGTGAGGAAAGCCCTCACTGTTTAGCAGCTGTGGGGGTTACAAGAATTACTTTGAAGGGTCCCTGCCACTTAGGGTAAAGGGGGTAAAGGGCGTTGGCCTGGAGGAAAGAGAAGAACCTGATCCCCAATGTGTATTGGAGATGGGCAAGGATTGTCACACGGCTGAGGCAGTGAACAGTCTGCATAGCTCCATAGAATAGACATAATAGGTGACATAAAAGAGGAGTTAACAGGCTATCTGGAACAGTTGGAGGCTTGGAAAAAAGACCTGGTGTTAGAACTGGTCTGAGGAGATATTTAACTTTTCCTGATGGTGGGCATATGGGTAAAATCGAGCTGTAGCCCTGAGGAGGTGGGAAGCCTCCAGCATGGCCATTATATGGCCTGAGTTAGACACGGATCCTCCTTTTGCTGTGAGAAGTCCACGCTCCCTCCAAATAGCAGCGTGGGACAGGAGGATATGAAAAGCATATTTGGAGTCTGTAGAGTTAGTGGCTAGGAGGAGAAGTAGGAGAGCTGCTGGCGTGTCTGGGAGGAGGCAAATGTGTGGAGCGAAAAGAAATGGATGCTCCTGGAATTGAGTGGGACTTTTGAGGCCTTTCTTCCAGAAAACAAGGACTTGGTTGTCAGGCCTATATTAAGCCTAAACCTTGGTGCCATGTAGTTGTACTTAAATCATTTCAATGGAAAGTGTTTTAGTGATTGGAACTTCTAGTGCAGTTTGGAGTTCTTCCATTTGAAAAATGTGATATTTGCATGGGATTGTTTGAATCTTGTTTTCTAGTCCCTCCCCATCACCACCCTCATAGTCTGAAGGTAGATTTTTCTCTTGATAAAGGAACAAAAAAGTGAATATCTTGTTTGTAAATAGGTATCTAGTAACTAGTGGTAAACTTGAAATGGTAGAATTCTTTAAAGCCTAATTCTAGATAGCCTTAAGAAAATGTATCTAAATTACTTTTGAACCTGTATTCACCTTGTTTTTTTCAAATATCTTAAGTTATATTTTCTTTTTCAGAGCTGCTTCTTATTTGGGGCTACTTTTTTTTTTAATTGAGGCGTAATTCATAAAAGGGTATATTGTTTTGATGAGACTTTTTACAACTGTGGCTGGATGTCTTTCTTTAGTCTTTCAAGAAGGGCCATTTTACTTTTTTGGAGTTACTTTTAAAAGTCATGAGGTCAACAACTTGGACTACTATGCATGTAAGTGCTAATGCAAATTAAAGCCCAAGTTGACCTCCAGCAGCAGTTCATTCTATGTTGACAGTGAGAGAACACTTTGCCTGTTAGGATACTGTTACTCGTGGACTGAAATGCTGAAGAAACCCCTCCCCCTATTTTGTTTTTTTTGCAAAAATCAAGGTAGATTCTAGGGTTTCCTGGTTGACCTCAACAGATAAACTGAGATGATAGTCTTAGTTCAGAAATGATCTGAATGTAGATTTACAGTCTACGTGTACAGCTGGCTAAGTGAGATCGATTTCACAGTTCTGCATGTATCCCATCAGCTCCCCATTAGTCACTGAACTCTTAAAACTGGTATTGTAACATTATCACAATGTTTTGCGCCAATTTTATAAACTTTACAGTGCAATATGTGTTCCTTTTCTGAGGCAAACCAAAGGTATATTTCTCAAGGTTCTGCTGCTATCAGCAGCGTTGATGGAGGATTTTTTATACATTTGTAATAGATAGAAATAAACCAGAGGGGGAGAGATGGCTCAGAGGTTAAGAGTACCGACTGCTCTTCCAGAGGTCCTGAATTCAATTCCCAGCACCCACATGGTGGCTCACAACCATCTGTAATGAGATCTGGCGCCCTCTTCTGTGTACATAATAAATAAATAAATCTTTAAAAAAAAAAAAAAAGAAAAAGAAATAAACCAGAAAAAAAGAAGAAAAAAAAAGTGGTGGAGGAAAAGGTGAACACTGCAAGAATACTCAAAAGGGCTGAGAGTTGCAAATGCCAAGAATGGCTTTGCATAGTAAATGGAATAGAACAGCTCTGAACTATAGCTTACTTTTCCTGGTTTGGTCTGACAGAATGATTGAATGCTTTTGTACAAAAATCAGAGCCTTAAAAACAAGGATTTGGTGAGATTGTAAAATGGTGTGCCACTTTGGCAAAACAGTTTGGTGGTTGGTCAAAATGCAAAACATTGTTACTCTGTTACTCAACAATTCTACCCTTAGGAATATAACCTCAAACTACTGAAAATGTGCACCTATGAAACATGTACATGAAGGTTTACAGCAGTGTGTTGCTAATAGTAAAAAAGTTAAAACAACTCAAATACCTATCAAATACTGGAGAGAAATAAAATGTGGCTTATTCATACAATAGAATATTATTAAGACATAAAAATGAATGAGAAACTGACAGATTAAATGACTTTGGTGAACCTTCATAATTTCATTTGTAGATCTTTCCATTTCTAATTTATAAATACATTTGGGGTTATAAATTATAAATGTACTGCCTCCTGTCAACATTGTATACTTCTATTTGATGATTTCTGTGTCAAACATTATATGGAAATGTTTCCAAGTATTTTCTGTATTAACTGTGAATGAATAGAACAAAATAAGTTGCCTGTGATGGAAAAAAAAAAAAAAAAAAAAAAAAAAGATCGAATTCCAAAAAAAAAAAAAAAAGAAATGGACGCTCCTACCTTAGCTAGGAGATCCCTCCCCATTAAAGGTACAGGGCAGCTTGGCACCACTAAGAATGTGTGTGTGAGAGGGATGCCTCTGAAAATACAATTAAGTGGCGGTGTCTGCTGAGGTGGATAAGGCTATCCCCTGTACCCGACAATAAAGGAGGTGGCATCCCAAAACTCCCAGGACTGAGTCAATGGCTCTGGTGTCCAGAAGGAAAGAAACTGATCGCTTCCCTGCTGTGTTCTGGGTTCCCTGCCATGTCTGTAGCCAAGCCTAGGTCTGTTGGAGGTCTTAGCTTGATGTACCCATGCATCTTGGTGCCTGGGGGCAGTCAGCTGACTCTTTGTCTTTCTAGGTGGCACTTTTAACAAGGCTGTTGATGGCCTGGCAGGGCATTGGGTAGCCTGTGGCCTTTTCCTTACTTAAAACAGGGACCCAACAGCTTTTGGAAGTCAGCGAGTGTCAGCACTTGGCAATTTTGTTTTTGGGCTTTTATCTCTTCCCTGGCACACCTTAAATGCCACAGGTGACTCTTTTGCCCGTGGGGTCAGGAGCCTTGCTCTCCAGATGCTAAAGTTTTAGTCAGGTAGGTCTGGGGAACAAGAGACAGATTTTCATATTTATCCTGAACTATTTACTGGTATTAGGGCAGCCTTATGGAGGTCTGTCAGGAGACAGGTAATAAACCTATCTCTGGCTAGACAGCCACTCTGGGTGTTGTAGTCCCAGTGTGGCTCTCGGTCAGGAACCACCTCAGTTCCTGGGGGGTGTGAAAGGTTAATTTGATGAATTTCGTCTGCATGAGTCCTAGCCTGCTCCCATACCCGCCTGAGCTCCTCAGAAAGTCATGAAAGGTGAGACTATAAGATTGAGTTATATATTGAAACTGTTTAATAAAGGAAGCAGAATTAGACGTATAAGAACCCAGCTTACTTTCTATCTGAGAGAGTTCTGTTAGAGAGAGAGGATGGAACATGAATTTTAATTATTGGTTCCTTAGCAAGATCTAGAGTCAGAGATTCCGGAGTCAGAGAATCCTCTGGTTTACGTATAGCTAGGAGCATATGAGTAGGAGAGAAGGAAACGAAAAGAGACAGTTTAGCATTGAGAAAGAAAGCAACTCTTTCCATTTGCCTGAACGCCGACAGTGATTGGATAGCTCCCGCAAAATATCGGGATCCAAGGAGCCACTAGGCGGCCATTTTTTGTTATTTTCTAAAGCATACTTTGGCCCTTTTATGAACATAGACGAGTTAGCTTAGAAATCTTTATGTAAGGCATTAAACTGAGAGGTTTTAAAGCTTCAACAAGACAGCCTAACGGAGAGGAAGGACTAACAGGGTTGGAAGCCTTGTTTCCCATGTCTGCAGCGGAGGCAGAAAAATAATAAAAAATAAATAAAAAATAAACGTGATCCGGAGCCAAGACCTCAGGCGTCCCCAGGGTCAAGGGCGGATCCCGGGCGCAGGCTGCTCCTCGACTTGTCAGCCAAAAGCAGTAGCCCCCTCCACGGTGAGGGAAAGGATTCCCCGGGAATCCAGACAACGTTTGCCCCTTCGTCAAGGAGATGGACGTGCCGGCCTCACGTGGCTCCCAGGACGCACCAACGGCGGTGGCCCTAACGCGAGAAATATCTCAGGCTGCAGACGTGGGAGATGGCTAGAAAAGTTAGGCCTGCGATAGGGGCCGACCGTAGCCAGTGAAGACCGTGGTCGGGGGTTCCCCGTCTCAAGAATACGTGTGAGGCGCCGGACGATCAACGGTCGTTCTCACAGATTCAGGAAACCGTTTACGCTGGCCGAAAAATGGGGGGACTCACCAATTAAAGAAAGCGGTGTTGGATGCAATTTGGATGCGGTTCAGGCGAATGGAGAGCGGTCTGTCGCGTACGGAGCAGATTCTCCGGTTCGCTCAGTTTCGGCACCAAAATGTTAGTTATTTAGCTGCGTTGTGTTCTTACCCTGCAAGGAAGTGTAGCTTGATTTTTTCGCCTTGCCCACAGTCAGGACAAATCTCTGTCACCCGCCAGTCCCACAGCCGCTCAGACCCAACCAAGTAAACACAGAGACTTAATTTGCTTACAAACTGCATGGCCGTGGCAGGCTTCCTGCTAACTGTCCTTATCTTGCTAACTGTGCTTTTATCTTAAATTGGTCCATTTCCATACATCTATACCTTGCCATGTGGCTGGTGGCTTACTGGTGTCTTCACATGCTGCTGGTCATGGCGGCGGCTGCAGTGTCTCTGGTCATGGCGGCGGCTGCAGCCTCTCTGGTCATGGCGACGGCTGCAGCGTCTCCTTCTGCCTTTCTGTCCTTTTATCCTGCCTAGCCACGGCCGATCAGGTTTTATTTATTAACCAATCAGAGCAACTTGACATACAGACCATCCCCCAGCACAGCCAAGTGCAGACCATCTCAGACACCTGCACTCAGGCCCATGGTCCTAATCATCCTCTATACGGACCTGCTGGGTAACGCCACAAAGAACCTGAGAATGGGCTCCCACAGGACCTACAGAACATCCCACAGCACTTCCCCTTTTCTTTTTTTTAAAAAGGAAGGTTTTAACTTTTACACATCTCCAAAGTCAGCTTGGTATATTTGGGAATTTGGGCGTAGCTTCTCTTAACTACTTCCTGCTGGAGGGGGGCGCTGTATCTTATGGGGATGCAAAGAAAATTTTAGGATCATGGAGTAGTCCGTGAGACTGTATCGTCTGAGCCAGTTGCCTTGAAACGATTCTGGATGTTGGATCATCTGGGCCATGGTGTCATCGGAGACCTTTCAGGTGGTCTTGGCTGGTCAAACCTGATGTATCTTAATCTGGAACAAATCCATAGCCTCTGGCTTTCTGTAGAGACAAAAGCAGAGTCTCCTTTCCAAAGTAACACATCCTTATATCCAAATTTTAAAGTCAAGATATCTTTAATATATACATATTGGTTTAACTCAACATCTTTTACGATCAAATGTTTTTCTGCAGTTAAAAATCCCAAAGACAATATAATCCAAACTCTCTGTGTGATATCCATCTTTACATGGCTTATTTTTTATATTACTTTTACTTTCTCTTTAAAGACTTTATTTTTTTAAACTTTATATTTCTTTATATAACTGTCTATGTTCCTTTTCCTCTCTCTTCCAAGCCTATGTACATTTTTACACACATTGTAAAGCATTTAAAGTCTTGTTCCATCTGAATCTGTCTTATTGCAAACTTATTGCTTTAAACTGTAGCCTTCTAAGCCTGAAACGGCTCTGTGGCTGCTGGCTCCGCCCCCTTCAATTTCCCAACTTGTCGGTGGTACGTTTTCCACCAGCTCTGGGAGCCATCAAGTCTCAGAAATAGTGGGTCTACACTTTTATCCAAGCAGCGTGTAGCCCAGAAACCTTTTTTGTTTTGTAACTAGCAAAGGCTAAATCCACCACGCAGCTTAATGTGCTACTTGCAGAGGCCTCATTCCCGCCATACTGCAGGTCAAGCACACATGCCAGGAACCCGCCAGTAACTCAAACCGGCGGCTGCCGCTCATTTGAGAGAGAGAATTAGGAACTGTGGGGCGTTTACCGACGTCACCGTTCCTGGAGAACTTACCGATGTCACCGCTCCGTGTGTTGAGTTCTGAATCCTCTTTACCACCATGCGAGGATTCTTCTCAGATCACACTTTATTGGAGCGCCTCTTGGTTAAGGGACTTTGTCTTTAGTATTTATTTTTTTTTTCATAACACCGGCCTTTATCCCTGTTCATTTGTCCTTTTTCTTTAGTCCCTCTTTTTTTTTTTCTTCCCTTTTTTTCTTTAGCCCTTTTTTTCTTTAGCCCCAAGTTCGGGCGCCAAATGTAGCTTGATTTTTTCGCCTTGCCCACAGTCAGGACAAATCTCTGTCACCCGCCAGTCCCACAGTGTGGCACAAAACACGACAGAATCCGCTTATAGAGTTTATTAGAGATAAAGGGACAGAGAGTGCTCAGGCCTGTGGGAGAGACATGTGCGTGGAGAAGAGGAAGAGAAGAGAAGAGAGAGAGCCCTGTTTTATTTTTTAACGTCAGTTATTTGAAATAAAAGTTCGTGTTATGCTATAAAAGTTATTAAACTATTAGTTTAAAAAGCAACTGTGAAAAAATGGAAGCCTAGTCACAATTTAAATTCCCAACTTGTCTCAGCAAACTTCCTGATTCATTAATAACAGTGTTTGGCAACAGGAAAGAATGAGGTCTTTCTTTCCCTCAAGTATTTGGAAACTGAATTCACTTTTAGACCACTCCATTCATGAGTAGTTCATCTCATAGATATAATTTGGTATATTTTCCAGTTAACGCTATTGAATTATATTTTGATTCAGAAAATACCTTACAGTTAAATCTAGTCATTAACTAGCAACTGCTAACAGCCATCCCCTCTCCTCTTTCCCGTGGGTGGCCTCGGATTGAGATGGATAGATGGCAGCCAATACTGAGTGTGGGCAGTAGTCCAGTGGTTAATTGTTGCCTAGACTCTTGGCTCAACTCTTCCGGCATGACATAGAACTTTTCTTTATAACATGTTTCTTCAAACTATACTGTATCTTTTTTTCCTTTTTTTTTTTGAGTACAGAGTATGAGGACGGAATGATAAAAGTAAATAAATAATGACCACACATATTGCCTATCATATACTTTAGCAATTTGTAAATTACCCCATGGGCTAAGTATACAGATCCATGGTGGAGCACTTGCCTAGCGTGTGCCGGTAGTGGGTTTAATCCCCATTACAAAAAAACCAAATCAACCCCCCCCCAAAACCTAAATCATCCCTTATTAGACAACCTCAAGTCACCAAGATGTTGTATTTGCTGCTCTTATTCTTATACTTTGTCCCACATTCATATTCTAGGAGAAATCATTACTTAAGAATCATTACTTCTAAATATTAATTAGTGGTTCTTGACAGTAGAGGCCAGGAAACTCTACTATGAATTAAAAGATGTAATGACACTAAATTGATCATTCAATGTATGTGTACAGAATACTTGCCATGTAGCAGACACTGATGAAGAGGCCTAACTTAGCATCAGTGTAGCCATGACAGGCTGCAGACTAACGATACTGGAACTAGGCCTCACCTTCGCAATAACTAGGAAAAGCCACAAACTGTACCCTGAGGGGGACCAATCAGAATTGAGACAAGTACTAAATGCTCTAGAACACTAAGGATAGCTTCCATTATCTCTATATAGGCTCCAATTTTCTTACCGCAACGCCAGTGCCAATCACTGACAGAACTCCTGTTACCTCACTCCTGCCCAGTCAGGAGGTCAACCCCCATCTGAACCAGAATTCCCAGCCTCTCCCACCTCCTTAAAAACTCTGCTTCGACTCAGCTCGAGGCTCTCCCTCATTCAACCGCTGTGTCAGAACGGATGGAGAGCCCAAGCTAGAGCTTGCAATAAAGGCTCTTTGCTTTTGTATACTAACTTGGTACTCCTGGTGGTCTTTGGAGGGGGGGTCATGACACGGGCATAACACTGATGAATGCTAAATCTAAAGAGGCACCCTAAACTATGCTCAAAAATAAGGGAGTAGGCATTATTATTTGTTGTTGTATTTATTAGAATGTGTCTGTCTGGAAGCTATGGCTGTAGCTGTCTGCAGGGTTCTTCTTTTTTTTCAGGTTTATTTATTATGTATTCTATGTTTATGTATTATGTATTCTTCTGCAGGCCAGAAGAGAGAACCAGATGTCACCAGATCTCATGGTGAGCCACCATGTGGTTGCTGGGAATTGAACCCGGGTCCTCTGGAAGAGCAGCCAGTGCTCTCTCTCACTGCTGAGCCATCTCTCCAGCCCCCTGCAGAGTTCTTATGTAGCATGTGTGAGGCCCTGAGTTTGCTCACAAAGCATGAGATGAGTTAAACCAAAATGGGTTTTTCTCATTTTTCTATGGTGAAGTAGGAAGATGGGCTGAAAAAAATTAGAGTCAGAATTTATATGATCCTTGAATAACAGCATAGCTCACCAGAGAAAAACTAGCTTACAGGCTTCTGTTTTGTTATCTCACTTGACCTCTTTGTGCCTATATGTTACTTCCCAGCTTCATCTTCCTTTAAATTCCCCCTCCTACCAAGTTTCTAAAAAGGTTTACTCTGTAAAACTACCACGTAGCAGGTTTCTAACAACGTAGATCTCAACATTATGCACCCTTAAGGAATAGTACAGTAATCTACTAAGGGGAAAAAGTAGCCAGAGTCTAGAGAGATGGCTTAGTAGTTATGAGCCCTTATTCCTGCAGAGGGCCTGGGTTAGATTCCTAGCACCCACACCGAGACTCATAACCTTGCAGATTCCAGTTCCAGGGCATCCCTTGCCCTCTTCTGACCCCCACAGGCACCAAGCATGTACATGGTGCACTCGATACACTTAAAAGAAGAAAGAAAATCTTAAAAAAAAAAGATCAAACAGAGACGTGTGTGTGGGGGGGGAGGGGGCTGGATGTAAAGAGGGAACAAGTAATTGCTTTATGGTCCTGAAGAGCCTCGGGGTTGGTTTCCTTATCCCATGATTTGTCAAATGAGCTCCTTTCCTCATTCTGAGAGAATGGGAGACTCCACAAAGTCTCGGAAGATCTGGAATTTAAATTCAGGCCCCTTTCTAAAGAAATTCCATTTGCAAGGCGCTGTATGAAAATAGTATTTAGAAATGTGGTTTCTCGAGTGCAACTTGGCCAAGAACCAACCCCTGACTAGCTATAAATTTAACCACTTAAGATGAGTAGTGGTTTACTTTCTGGGGACTTTTTAGAATTAGTAAATGCACAGCCTTCTTTGTGTCCTAGCTCAATATTTAATCACTTCTAAGTCAAGATGCCATTCTTAGGAATTACTGTTTTGCTGGATTTAAAGCCCAATTTTTTTTAAATCTCTAATCTTCTGTGAAAGTAAAAATAACTGGCCATTATATATATGTGTGTGTATGTATGTATGTATATAAAATAAGCCTGGTAAAATTAAAGATTCTTTGTTGCACTAATTTTTTTTTTTCAGGGTTACACTAGGAGCCCCAGGCCATCGGTGCTATTTTAGTGCTAGTGCTGACCGATCAACACAGCTCATTTAGTGCTGGAACAATTTTTCTACTGTTCAGAGAGAATTGAAAGTCTAAGCAAAACCTCCAATCTCCAAATGTCTTTATTAAACCAAAGACATTGGTTATTTAGAAACTTATTTGGAGAAAATTATTTTCCCAGCTGAGATATTTGGGGGACTAAGGTCTTGGATTGCGCGTAAGCAACCTGGTCACTATCCTTTTCTATGTTAATAACATTTCCATATGAACCCGAGGAACTGAATAATGAAAGCTCTTTTTTAGAGAGTCATTTAGAAATTCTCATTTACCTTGGCTGAACAACGTTGGTTGCACAATGCATCAAACCTTTCTGGAAGTACTTGGTTTGAGGCACTTGAAAGGGACCTGACAATCATTGGTCAGGCTGGGTAAAGTGTGAATGCTGAGTGTGAGATACACCCACTGACAGTCACACAGGCTTGTGGGGTTGGCAAGACTAGCTGTGACTGCACATCCGGGGGAGTCCCCTCGCTGGTGCGGCTTTAAGATCATCTTTCATTCGAGGACTTCAAGATCCACCATCAGGAGAGCATCTCTCGAAGGGTAAGAAGCCATTTTCACATTGCCTAGAAATGTAACGCCGCATCACAACACAAGTGTGCTCAGGAATGGGATCCCGGGCAAGGCGAATGTGGTTCTTTATGGTGAGGGGAGCCTTCCCTTGGCACTTCCTTCGACGCCCTAAGTCCCTCTTCCTGCTGGCAGGCCACACACATCTGGTTTCTTGATTCTGGACGCCCTTGCTCTCCTCAAACCAACTGTGGGCAGGGCCGTCAGGTGCCACTGGGAAGGGCCTGGGGTCCCCGAGGACGCCGTGACGGGGAGCTCAGAACCCGGCGGCTAGGGCTTCCTCAACGGGCCAATCCGGGTGGCGTGCAACCCCAACTACACGCTGCGGCTCTCTCACACGCTCGCGGCATCTGCATTACGCTGCCACGGCCAAGGAGCCCGGCCTGGCCGCGACCCGCCTCCCGTGCAGCTCCCACGCGAGGGATTCCCGCGTTCGCCTCTGCGCCCGCCTCCCTCGGGCCCCGCACGCCCCGCCCCCTGCCACCTCGGCGCGTCTCATTGGCCAGGCCCTGAGCAAAAGTCGGCTCCAGACTGGCGGCTGCGCCTGTCGCTCTGACCGGTAGGGACATTTCCGCATTGGGGGGGGGATGGGGGTGGCTGCTCCGGCCGGAGGGGGAGGGGAGGCGTGTGCAGAAAGTGGGGGCTCCGGTGTCGGGAGGCGGCGGCCGGGCGGACGCGGGCTGCGAGCGCCGGGTGCCGGGCTCCGGGTGCTGGCGTGTGACGGGAGCGGAGCGGAGGCCGCCGCAGCCGCCGCCCTCGCGCAGCCCGCGAGACTCGATCCCGGGGCCTCCCAACTTCCCAGCCGCGGGAGGGAGAGGAAGGTGGGTGTCACCGAAGGGGCGGGCGGGCGGGCGTGCGGGAGGGCCCCGGGCGACCTCCGTGGGGGGTCCTGCTCGGAAAGGCGTGGCGGGAGGCCGAGCGTGGGGCGTGGAAGAGTGAGGGGAGGGAGGGCCGAGGGCGTGCCGGGAAGGGCCAGGCCTCCCGGGGGGTCCCGGAGGCCGGTCCCCGGGGGGAAGGACGAGCTGGGCCTCGGCGTCCCCTCCCCTCCCCCGGGCCCCCCGTGGCGAGCCGCTGCGTGGGGGAGGCCGGACACCGGAGGCCGCGGCCAGCTGTCTGCCGGGGTGCGGGATTCGCAGCGCCCGCCGCCGGGTCCCGGCTATTTATGGGCTGGAGGGAAGGTTGCGCTGCCCCTTCGCCGGCCTCCCCGCCTCCGGAGCGGCGCCGGGCGCCTGCAGCTCGCGGCTGGACGGCGGCTGGCTGGGGGCCGCGGGGTGCGGCCGGGGGCCTGCGGCAGTCCTGCCCTAGAGGGCGTGGAGACCGGGCGGGGTGGGGGGCGGTGAAAAGGCCGCTCTAGGTCCGCCTCTTCATTGATGAAATTTAAGTTCGTGTGGTTTTACCTTTTCCGGAGTCTCCAGCCTGGCCCCCAGTGGTGTCGGGATCGCAGAGTAGCCAGGAGTTCCTAGGCTGACTCGGTCCCACCAAGTTTCCGTCTTCTGGATTTTTTTTTTTTTTTAAGGCCAGTTTTTGATCGTTTTGTACTAATACTTAAGTAGCTAAACATCGGAGGAGAAAGAACACATCGGTTGTTGCTGGGAAGGACGAGAGACCTTCCTTATAACGCAACTCCAAGACATTGAAATTTATAAACCAGATTATTTTTTAATAAGACCCCAAAATGTCGAGATTTGTGCAAGGTAAGACATTTTGCTTCTTATCTCTTGACTGCTTCGTCCGAATTTGGGTACTGGTAGTCTCCGGAGTAGTGGGCAGTTTGGAACTGTAAATGTTCACTTGTGATGCCGTTTGCCAAGCCTTTTTGGTTAAATTGATATCTGAGCTGCTTTGTGCCGCTCGCTGGGTTGGTGTTTCATATACGTGTTATTCACGCCCCTGTGCCCTGCAGGGGTTCTGCCTCCCTAAAATCAGGTTTAATAGTATTCTGACTTCGCGGATAATTACCGTAGTAATTAAAACAGATTTTGACTGCTGATTAATTCTTGTTCCCTTCTTGTGGTCTGTGATAAGTTATCATGGAGAAAGGAAACCCAGAGGCTAGGGGCAGGCAGGCAGATGGGCTTGCCAAGCCTCCTGAGGAAGCTTTACCGTTCTCCACTTCTACTCGGTGTGTACGTGGATTGAGTCTCAGATTCATGTATTGCGAAATCTGGAGTAGTTCTGGAGTAGTACTGGAGGTCATTTCAGTCAGAGAAATGACTTTGCTGCAATGCTGTTTGCTTTTGTCTTTTCTTTTTAAAAATATTAAAAGATTATGATTTCTTTACATTGAAAATTGCCATCTAAATTCTGTGTGTAAAGAAAGGAAGGGTTTAGCAAATACCCCTCAGCTGGGCTGTGTTAAGTGTGTGTGATATACACGTGCAGTTGGTGCTGCCTTAAACAACTTCTTCTAACTTGATAGAGTTTGCCTTCATTTGTAAGGAACTCTTTCCTTCCAGACCCCAGGGTATGAGAGCTTCAGCCATCTTGCTTAACGCAGCCAGGAAAGTTTGCGACCACTTCATGTGATTCTCAGTAATGGTAGACGTACCTTTTTTTCCCCTCTCTTTTCTTAGTTATGCCAGTGATGTCCATCATTTGACCCTGGGAATGAAAATGCCCCACTGAGTTATGCCTCACTTTATTAACTCTTCCCAAATTTTGTATACTAGATTAAAAGAATCTGACTGCCTGCAATATTATGGAAACAGATGGGACCCTTATGCCTGCCTGCCATCACCACTAAGCTCAGAAATGTCATTTTGTCATGTTTTGAAGTTCACGATATGCGTTATATGTGGCTAGAGATGCTTCTTACGTTCTAACTTAATAAATGTCTTAAGATTAGGAAGGCAGAGATAGCCTAGAAGTTTACTGGTCTCATAAGTACCATAAAGCCAGCATTTTGTAAGAATACGCTAGAGAAAAGCAAACAGATCGCTTCTCCTAGGAATTTAAAAAGTATTAAACTCAAGATATACCATGTAGTTAGTATTTTTAGGATAGCTTACAGAGTTGATGCACATTTACAGTTTTTGCTGTTGAGGCGATCTTAAGATTTCTAAATTAAGTGTACCTAAGTGCCTGTGGACATCTGTCTTTTTACTTTTTTATCCACTTTTTAAAAGCCCGTTATTTTGAAATACTTCTACATTTTTCAAAATGTTGCACAGTTAAATTAGGAAATTAACATAGTTGCATTAACTAAACCATAAACTCAACTCTGAGTCCTATTCCCATGATGCAACCCAAGACACCACATTTGATTTATTTGCTAACCACTTTTACTTGGAGTAGTAGTTTTCCTTTTAAACAGCAATTTTACCCAAAAAGATGACACTCCAACTGTTTTTAACTCTATCATGCTATTTCTCATTGTATAATTTTTGTATTTTAAGTAGGAACCCTCTGTGTGTTAACCTTGGCTACTGTTAGAAATGATAAAACTAATTGGCTAATTTCAGAATTGTCTACACACATCAATTTTCAAGTGTAAAAGTTGGAAAATTCTGTTTTTCAGTTTTTTTTTTTTTTTAAAGCAATTCAGTTCTTTGACCCCCTCCTCCCAGAAGTTACTGGTGTTTCCTTCTACTCACTGGAACTCTGCTTATGTTGTTTCCTAAGGAACATGGTAATGAATGTTAGGGCTTCATGTGTCTCATTTTATCAAGACTTTAGAGCTTATCAAAGTTAGATCTTGTGCAAAGATGAGCTACTAGGAAGCCTCAAATACACAAGTTGTTTAAAACTTCGGTCCTTTCCAACACCTTTTGTTGCTTCTTAAAGATTTTATGGGCGGGAGAGATGGCTCTGAGGTTAGGAGCACTGGACCAGGGTTCAATTCCCAGCACCCACATGGCAGCTCACAAGTGTCTATGACTCCATTTCTAGGAGATCTGGCACCCTCACACAGACATACATGTAGACAAAGCAACAATGCACATAAAATAAAAATTAATTAATTAAAAAAATTTTAGGAATGGCCTATTCTCGAAGTAGACTACTATTTCCTGTTGACAAAGATAATATATCCCTGGGGAAAATACAGTTTCTTGAAATTAGATATTCTGAAAGAATTTGTCACAGGCAGCAAATGCCCACGACCTAAAATATGCCATATGCTTTTTATTTTTTATTTTTTATTTTTTATTTTTTTTGGTTTTTCGAGACAGGGTTTCTCTATGTAGCTTTGCGCCTTTCCTGGAACTCACTTGGCAGTCCAGGCTGGCCTCGAACTCACAGAGATCCGCCTGCCTCTGCCTCCCGAGTGCTGGGATCAAAGGTGTGCGCCACCACCGCCCGGCGTGCCATATGCTTTTTAAATAGGTGAGCCTATCCTATGTTTTGGTGGTAGGTTTTTATGACATACCTTAAATTGCATAAATACTGGGAAAGATGAAAGGTCACGGACTTAGATTTGATTTCTGTTACTGAAAGGTGATTTTAGACACTTTTCTGAACCTATGTAAAATTTGGATATTAGTGGTGTACACTCTTAACCCCTGCACTCAGGAGGCAGAGGCAAGTGGATCCTTGTAAGTTCGAGGCCAACCTGGTCTACAAAGTGAGTTCCAGGACAGTCAGGGCTGTTAAACAGAGAAACTCTGTCTCAGGGGAAAATAAAAAACAAAAACCTCAAACAACAACAAAGAAATTTGGATATTGGACTGGGAGTATAGTTGAGTGATCAAGCCGGTGCTTAGCATGGGTGAGGTATTGGATTCAGTCTCTGTCCCCGCCTCCTCCCCTGGGTATTAGTGCTTATGCCTCGGGGCTATTGAGAACCTGAAATAGGGTGTTGTGTTAATTGACTGAGCTAGGTAAGTGGTGTGTGGCCAGTGACTCTAATAAAATAATGATGGCTTTCCACATAGCATTCTTACCTGACATGCTAGCAACAGAAATATAGATAGACAGTTCTGGATTTTCATATTCCAGATTTAATATTCAGGTCTGGTTACTTGAAAGTTGTACATTTAAAAGAAACATACTAAACCTGTACAGGGCCTGAAGGGGAAGGCAGGGCAGGGTAAAGCTTGGATATTATAGGGGTAAATACAAGTTACTTTTTAAAAGTTTAGTTAACATTTCTTTTCCTTGAATGCTCATGGTATGCATTGAATTATATGGGTTTCCCTTAAGGTACATACTCGGGTTCAGTAGATCTGTGTGTTGTGAACTATTCATTGAGAATGCACATCTTGGATGATATGAAACATAGGGATGCTACATTTGACTGGACTTCAAATCTAAGCACTACCTTTTCGATGTTGTTTTTGTTTTTTTGAGACAGGGTTTCTCTGTGTAGATTTGGAACCTGTCCTGGAACTCGCTCTGTAGATAATGCTGGCCTCAAACTCATATAGTTCTGCCTGCCTCTGCCTCCCGAGTGCTGGGATTAAAGGTGTGTGCCACCACTGCCTGGCTAAGCACTACTTTTTATAAGAAAACTAGGTATCTTCTTCCTCAGCCACTTAGACCATAAGAACTTAGTGGGAAGTTTTCAGTTAATAAAAACACTTAATACTAATACAGCGGTGACTTCTCCATATTTAATTACTGGGCCAATAACGGCCTAAGTTTCTTTGCATATCTGTGTTCTTCAGCCACTAAGTGGTACTTTCTTGTAGGGTAATGCTTTTAGAGCGGGAAGCGTATCAAGCTGCTGTATTCTGCCTGTGAAATGGCTTGTTTAGCAGCCCCACTTTTCTAAATAAGTGAATACTGCCTCTTTCCTGCCTGTCACATTTGGAGGTATTAGCATCAGCAGTTGTGGAGTTTTGCTGGGTTTGTCAATGGATGCCATTTGGAATTTTCTTTTTGAAAAGTTCTGAGAACTGTCTCCCTTAACGTTTGGAGACTTATAAGCGGTAAAGAGACTGAGGTTGAATAGCCAGCCAGCCAAGGCTAGTTTATATGCTTAAAACTGTGATTCTAGAAGTATTTTTACAACTGTGAATATGCCATTGTCTATCTAAGCTAGGTAAAAATGTCCTTTAGTCTTAAAAATTGAAGTATCATATTTCAGGGAAATCCATATAAATTCATCTGTATTACTTAAAAATATCTGTGGCCTGTCAGTGTTCCCATTTGTTGGAATTTTTTGATTGTTGGTGATTCCTGTTGGGTAGATGGCAGGTGGTCAGCAAAGATTGCTGAGCTAATTATAGCTGAAGGGTCTCAGATGAGCACAGGGGAGGCTTGGTTGTCAAGGTCAAGCTTTGGCCTGGTTCTTCTCAGATCCTAAAACCTCTTGCTTATCACTGCAGTGACTTAGATATTTTTGTACCCAGGGGATTGTGGTTGAGTTAAGTCAGGAGTCGTGACAACAGGAGGGTTGGCTAGAGCACTCCTGAAGGCTGAGGTCAGATGGGTTATGTTGCTGGAGGGTGGGGGTGGGAACGGAGTTCAAGTCCGTCACAGCTGTAAGTATGTGGGGAGCTCAAGTGAAGCATTGGTCTGCCAAAGCTCGACTGTCATGTTGTACTCTGTAATCTCTGTGGTGAAATTCCCTTACTGAACCATGGTTGATGATTTCCATTTGAGAAGGACTACTGAGGAAGAAATTTGACAAAGAATATTAGAGAGATAAATATTAATGGGTACACTTCTTGGAAGCGCTGTTTCAGAATTCTGAAGAGACACCAAAAGTTTCTGTAATAGCGTTTTTCCTACAAGAGTGCGTCACAGAACCAGTGTCTATGTGCATGTGTCGTTTCTTCAGAGATGAATTGTAGCCAACTTAAAATAATGGGAGAACTTGTGATAGGAATATAAACTGGCCTGATAATACAAATGTTTTATGTAGAACAATCTACTATAGCTTTCCACCAAGCTTTATTTGGTACTTTTTGTACAAATGACAGCATTATGAGTTCTTAGAAGTCTGGAGAGTTAATAGAAACAAATACTTGGAAGTTAACATTTCTTACTGGTGAAAAATGAATAAAAGATGTATTAACTTCCTATAGTGCTATTCATCCCAAAATTATTTGTACAGTGGAGAAAATGGTGGTTTTGCTTCTGCATTTATACTATTGGAATAAATTCTAACAATGTCAGACTGTGTTTGTATTGAGGTACTCAGATTTAAATGCGAGGAGAAGGATGGTTGATTTAAGCCCTTTGATTCTGCGGGATTCTTTAGAAACTGGAGGTTTTCTAAAGACTGTGGCCCTTTTAAAACAACCTACAATTTCTTTTCTAAAATATTCAATTTGAAGAAACAGTGTTTGAATTGTGAACATTTTTGGTTTTTTAGTAGATTGTCCCAGGCATAGTTACTATTAATTGAAATAGCATCTCTTAGATCTCTAAAATTCTATCAGACATAGATTTTTCTATTATTAACTTGCTAAATTCTTTAGAAGTTGGACTTGCTAAACCGTCTCAAGAAAATTAAACTGTGGTTTTTGATTGAGCAACTTTTGTGTAAAAACTATAATAGTGTTGTGTTTGAGAACTGTTTCCCAGTTCTCGATTGGAGATGCAGGCATCTCCTTTAGTTTGTTGTGAAGTAATTGTCTAAGGCTCCATTCCTGCCTCTGCCAATAGCTCCCATTGTTTATTTTTCTCAGTCATGGCCAAAAGAAATTGGTTGTGTCCCCAGCCATTTTGACAATTAAGGATTGTTTCTGAGAACCACTGGGAAACAAGCTATGCTGTCTTACTTAGCTTAAACAACAGTGTTTCATTTTCTCCAAACGCTCCTAGATATTTTTGTTAGTTTTTCTTACATAAAAACATAAGAGTTTTCCTATTCCTTTGTGATTTCACATGTGTCCTAAGAAAACAGTGCAAACCTGTTGATGGTGTTCTTGGACTTGAAGTAGTCATGGTGTGCTTCGTCTGCTGTTGACTTGCTGGTCACCAAAGTGTAAAAATAAAAAATACTGATTTAGGGAACAGCTTGTTGAGAACAGCTCTTCTTTCTCCTGGGCACAGAAATCTGAAAAGCAATTAGAGTTGCTGCCTTGGCAAAAGCTGATACAGTATTTTATTTGTGTTGTGATTTTGCTTAGAATTTTAAAGCTTTACGCATACAGAAAAACAGTTACATAGATATACGCACTGTTTTAGGCCCAGTGTACAGGGGTTAAAAGATTAGCCTTGGGAATAAACTATTTCTAGATTGTCTGATTTCCCCCATTGCTCAGGAAACACAGTATCTAAGGAAAAGTAGAAGAGCATAAGATGCAGTGAGAGAATGCTTTCATGTTTAGTTTTATTGTCACCGGATAACAGCATATCATTGGGTTTCTAGTTTTCATACTGATTTGGTGGCATGCTCCTGGAGTAATAAACCATGTAAATGTACTGAAACTATGAGTTAAAAGAGAAGCAAGCAGGCTGCCAGACAATAGGACTTGGGTTCCACTTAGGGAAATCATCCTGTCTGGGCTCATTTCTTTATCCGTGCAACTAACTGACCTTAAAGGCCTCTTCAGGCTTAACAGTGTGTCAAAGTGTACTTATATCAAGATGTAAGACTGGGCTACCAGGTAATTGATGGCCCTTGGTAACTTCATGTTACACTGCTTCCCCTTGGTGTGACTTTCTTCTTAGCTGCTAACCCTAAAAATAAAGTGATACTATTTAACAAGGATACTTTGAATGTTTTCCACAAGTGATAATTTATTCTTTAATTGAGATTTTTAAGAACTATTCTAGATTGGAGATGTTTATTCTGTAGTGTAACACTTGCTTAGTATGTATAAAAAAGCCCTGGAATCAATCACTAGCACTACCAAAAGAATAGACTGTATTGTATTATATGAAAACAAGGTTAATTTTAATGAGAAGTCTAGTTTATGTATTCTACTAGTTTTGATATAAAGAGAACAATGCATGATTAGCAAAAGTCTTGAGTATTCTCATAGTAGTGTTGTAAAGCCTTACATCCTTTTATTTTTGTTGTCACAACTGTTTACTGGCTGGGATTGCAGCCCCAAAGAGCACTTGCCTAATAGGAAGAAAGCCCTGGGTTAGATCTCTGGCAGGCCTCACCCCAAGCATTTATTAAACATTCATGTGGTCAGTCTCTCTCTCTCTCTCTCTCTCTCTCTCTCTCTCTCTCTCTCTCTCTCTCTCTCTCTCTCTCTCTCTCTCTCTCACACACACACACACACACACACACCTGAGTTGTATATGGTATCTGCCTATAATCCCATAATAGGGGAAGCTGAGGCAGGAGCATTGTCACAATTCAAGGGCTACCTGAGTAAACAAAACAGCAGTAATAATAATCATTATTGCTCGCCTCACCCCAAGCATTTATTAAACATTCATGTAGATCCTCTCTCCCTCTCTCTGTCTCACTCACTCACTGAGGAACACATTTCTATAAAATCCTTTGTCAACTTAAACAGTTGTGTGTCACTAAGTCATAATTATGTTGCATGTTTACACTAATCAACTGTAAGAAGTTAGACCAATCTGGGCCTGGTGCCATCTCAGAAACAGCATGTCCTTGAGGTATAGAATAGGTGACAAGAAGAACCAGGAGCATGGCTTAAATAAACATTAAAATAAATGAAATATTATCAAAGTAATACTGGCAGTGTTTGCCTATTAGAAATGCATATGCTTCCTACCCCAAAACTGTTGAGTCCGCATGTCTGGGAGCTTACCCAGGAATCAGTGTTTTAATTTTAACTAGCTCTCCAGGTTATTTATATGCAAATTAAAAGTTTTAGAAGAACTGTGATTTAGAAGTCACAGAGTAGGGAATTGCAGTCTTTGTGCACTTTTAGTACTTTTACTAGCTACGACCATTCGATGTGCTTGGATTGTGGTCTTGATGACCCAAGAGCACTTGTTGCTCTTGCAAAGACCCATGCTTACTTTCAGACTGACCTGGAGGCTTACAACCATCTCTAACTCCAGTTCCAGAGACTCTGATGCTCTCTTCTGGCCTCTTCAGGCACAGGCATGCACATTGAACACACACATGCAGGCAAGACACTCATACACGTAAGATAAAATAAATATTTAAACATCCTTTTTAAATTGTAAGAAAACAGAAATTCCTGGGTCATGAATTTATATTTACTTCAGTAGACATTGAATATTCCACCAAATAAGGAAGACTTAGTACAGAGATGGGAATCAATTCATACCTCTCGGTATCACAAGAGTAAAGCGGTAGGCAGGTTGGTTAGCAGGCCGGCCGTTGTCCGGAACAGAAGAATGAAAACGCTGGGGAGGATCAAGACATTTTTAAAAACAGAAAGAGAATGGAATTATAGTGATCCAAATAAGTGGTTTTGTTACTGATTGAAGAGAATGTGAAGGCAGAGGAGGGAGGAGCCAACTTTGTGACTTCAGCTTTAGTCTGGATGACTTAAGAAAATGTTAATGGCCGGGCGGTGGTGGCGCACGCCTTTAATCCCAGCACTCGGGAGGCAGAGCCAGGCGGATCTCTGTGAGTTCGAGGCCAGCCTGGGCTACCAAGTGAGTTCCAGGTAAGGCGCAAAGCTACACAGAGAAACCCTGTCTCGAAAAACCTAAAAAAAAAAAAAAAAAAAAAAAAAAGAAAATGTTAATGGGCTGGAGAGATGGCTCAGAGGTTAAGAGCACTGACTGCTCTTCCAGAGGTCCTGAGTTCGATTCCCAGCAACCACATGATGGCTCACAACCATCTGTAATGAGATCTGGTACCCTCTTCTGTATACATAATAAATAAATAAATCTTTAAAAAAAAAAAAAAGAAAAGAAAATGTTAATGTTGTAGGGAACAGGAAGGGCAGGAAGTGTAGTTTTGATAATGATTTCTGTTTTAGACACAACAAAGCTGGGTTTGAAGTACCCGGTGTATCCAGGTATAAAAGATCTAGAATTGGTAGCAAAAGTAAGCCTGGAGCTGGTGGTGGTAGGATTTGGATGAGAGGTACATACTTAAAAGCTACCAATAAGAAGAGCCTGAGAGACAACGGCTCAGTGGGTAAAGGTGCTTGAGTACCGACATAGAAGGAGAGCCAGGTTCTGTCAGTTGTCTTCTGACCTCCATCCTCCAACATCTGCATGTGGGCTGTTATCAGAACGAGGTTCTGTCAGTTGTCTTCTGACCTCCATCCTCCAACATCTGCATGTGGGCTGTTGTGAGAACTGTTTGTTACTGGTAGTGAGATTGGCGACAGGAGAAATGAAGAAAAAAGCAGCTGATCTGGAGACACTCTTAAAGAGCTCAGTAGGAGAAAGAAGGGGCCAGTTGTGGAAACTGAGGCATGATCACAGAGGTCAGCCAAGATGTCAGATACTTCTGGGTAGTGGAGCCCAATGAAGAGCTCTTTTAGGAAGTGTTTTCACACATGAATTTGAAGGACAGAAGAACCTAGTTAGCTTGAATTGTCCAACCAGTGTATACTTCCACTTCATTCACTGTTATTTCCAGTTGTGATTACATTCTGGGAGTTTTATGTTTGTTGTTGTTTGATTTGAATACTTGGGAGGCACAGGCAGGTAGATCTCTGAGTTCTAGGCCAGCCTGGTCTATATAATGAGTTCCAGGACAGCCAGAGCTATATAGAGATACCCTGTCAAAAAAAAAAAAAAAAAAAAAAAAGACTTTTGACTGTTGGCTGTAAGTGTCTGTGGGCTTCCAAGGGATGTTGAGACTACTGAGATGGAGGGAATAGGGGTAAAGTAAAATAGGGATGGTTCTTCACCCTTTGCTGCTCATGCCTTTTGCCTTCTGTTTTTTGCTGGGTTTCTGAATGTCCGGTAAGTTTATTCCCACTCCCTCACCCCTACATAGGCAGACTCTTCTTTTCCACCCACTAGTTCCCAAATAACCAACACGGAGACTTAATATTAATTATAAATGCTTGGCTTTTATTAATTATGCTTGGCTTTTATTAATTAATTAATTAATTAATTTATTTATTTATTTAATAATTATTTAATAATGCTTGGCTTTTATTAATTATAAAAGCTTATGCTTTAACTGGCTCTACAACTTAAATTAACCCACATTTCTTATCTACTCTCTGCCATGTGGCGGTACCTTTTTTCAATATGGCTTGTTTATCTTCTGCTTTCTCTGCCTCTTGCTGAGACTGGAGACTCCACCCTTCTTCTTCCCAGCATCCTCCTAGTCTGGGTCTCCCACACAGTCTCTTCCTGCCCAGCTTTTGGCCAGTCAGCTTCTTTATTAAACCAATCACAGTGGCATATAGTCACACAGTGTAAAGGAATATTTCACATTTCCCCCTTTTTGACTAATTAAAAAGGAAGATTTTATCTTTAACATAGTAAAATTATGCACAACAAAAACAGTTATTAAATAAGAATTACAGGTATAATATTCAGTCCGTTTGCATTTGGCCAGTTTAGGGAAAATACTATTTATCTTATCTTTGTGAGTCTAAAGTTTTACACCTAATTTACTTTTCATCGTAACTAAGGAAAACTGTAACTATTTAGTCTTCAGCTCCATCAAAGACCCAGAGGGTGAAATGTTACCTAATGACAGGGACATCAGGCTGCCTGGACAGTCACTCAAAGTTCCTCTGCAACATTGGAGCATCTATCTTTGGCGTATAGTATAGGCCTAGCATATCTGACAGCCATTTTTGAGAAGCAGGGAATTTTGAAGGACTGTCCTACCTTGTCTTGGCAAAGATTAGGAGTCGCTTTCTTTTGTGTCCTGCAGGTCTATTTTGGGCAGTAACTGTAAGCAGTTGAGGCAAGTGCCCAAATGGCTAGCTTTTGCCATAAAGTAAATTCCATATGGGGTTCTTCAATGCCCATCACCTTCTCTGAAGTAAATTGGTGCTGCTGGGAGCAAATGTGTCTCACTGTCAAGAAAAGCCTTATGTTATTAAAACATTTTAAATGTCATGTTCTGTAGGTCTTTGAAGTGTTTGAAGACCATCCCTCTTTCTAAATATATTGTGTATGACCTTGAAAACATACCTAACATGACTATAAGTTTGACTATTATAGATGACTATTAATCTGTATTTCCTAATTATACATTACATTTTTAAGTGAGCTACATAAACATAATACCCCAAATAAGAGTAGAAATATATATACAGTATAACAAAATTAAATTTGTATCAATAAACCAAAATCTATACCAATGTAAAATATTTTGAGATTAAAGTAGATTCAATAATCTACCCTTTTTCCTATCATTTCTATGTCATATCCCCATTTTTTCCTTTAGAAAGAGATCTTTGAATTTAACTCCTTTGTTTTGCTTAGCTTTTTTTTTTTCCTATGACCAATAACAACTTGTAAACCTCCCTCCCCTTAAATGATAACAAGCATCCATAATCCATCCTTTGGAAATGTGGATATTGTGTTTTTTAGACTGCTTCCTGTTGTCTGGGACACTGGTATCTTTTTTTTTTTTTTTTTGGTTTTTCGAGACAGGGTTTCTCTGTGTAGCTTTGCGCCTTTCCTGGAACTCACTTGGTAGCCCAGGCTGGCCTCGAACTCACAGAGATTCGCCTGCCTCTGCCTCCCGAGTGCTGGGATTAAAGGCGTGCGCCACCACCGCCCGGCATGACACTGGTATCTTTAGGGAATCTAAATCTAATCTGTTTGTAGTCAGGATCTTCAGGGGGTCTTCCCCATTTAAACCTGATCCATATCAACCTGGAATGAATCCATAGCTTCTCATCTCCTGTGGAAATACAAATATAACCTCCTCCCCAAAGTAACATATCTTTTGACTTCCATTTTGAAGTCAAGACATTTTTTAAATATATAGGTTGGTTAAATCTAGTAGTTTCCATAATCCACTATTTCTTGACAGTTATTGCTTGTTCATTAGCAGTCAAAAAATTTAAAGGCAACACAATAACACACAGGATCCAGACTTCCGTGTATTTCCCATCTTTTACATGGCTTTTTTCTTTTATATTATTTTACTACCTTTTTATGCACTTTATTATTTTAAAACTATGTATTTTTTATGACTGTCTATATACCCTTTCTTTTCTCTCGCAAGCCTTTGTACATTTTTTAAACACACCGTAACCTGTTTAGAGGTTTTTTCCATCTGAATCTATCTTTACTGAGCATCTGTAACCTTTTCTGTCTGCATGAGCAAAACCTGAAACCCACCATGAAGTGCACCAGTGGAGCTCTTGCTGGTGGATCAAACCCACAGGTAAAGGCTGAGAGACATCTTTGTGTACTGTGGCTCCTTGAGAGACTGGGAATCCTTCATGCACCTTAGCTCATGGCATGCTGGCTGTTGCCAGGAGACGCATCTCTGTGCTATGGCTAGCATGAGAGACATGAGACGAGAAAGCTGCGTTTGGCCCCATTTTTGTGTGTTTAGAACCTTTTTAAAGCTTTCTCATGTCTTACGTGCACCACATTGGAAGCCATTTGTAGGCAGACTATTCTTTCCCATCCGCCAGTTCCCAGATAACCAACATGGAGACTTAATATTAATTATAAATGTTTTGCTGATAGTTTGTGCTTGTTACTAACTAGCTCTTGCAATTTAAATTAACCCATATTTCTTATCTACCCTCTGCCACATGGTGATACCTTCTTTCAATACGGCTTATTTATCTCCTGCTTCCTCTACTTCTTGCTCAAGACTCAAGAGACTCCACCCTTCTTCCCAGCATCCTCCTAGTCTGGGTCTCCCACACAATCTTTTCCTCCTCTGCTTTTGGCCAGTCAGCTTCTTTATTAAATCAATCACAGTGGCATATAGTCACACAGTGTAAAGGAATATTCCACACATCCTCTACCCCCCACTGCCTTCTGCACTTGGATAGCAAAAAGTCCATAATGTTGAAATTTTAGTTTTTGTGAATAAGGAAGAACTATATTATAGCAGGAAGTGGGGCTGAGAAGAACAACTACTGCTTGGTCTGTATGACACTTACTGAAGTATAATGAAACCAGCCCCATAATTCTAATAAATTCTAATAAGCCCAGTTTTGTGTGATGGGGACTTAGTCTGTTGGTTAGATAAATAAGACTTGGAAGGAGAGTGATACTTAAGGGTTTTTATTTCAAAATTTAAAGAAAACCAGACTAGAGGAAAATGACTAGGATGTGTTGATTCCTGTGGTGGGATGGAGCTGAGGACACATCAACAACCCTTGATTTGTAGGCCCTAGCATCTGCCTGCACTGTGACCTTGCGGAAGTCATGTAACTATTTGAACCTCAGATTCCTCCAGAAATTGAGGAGAGTAGATTAATTGCTCTCTCTCATCTTTAAAAATGTTTTTTGTTTATGACTATTTAATGAAATGCTTGATTGCTAATTGAAGTAGTAGTGGATCAGTTCCCTTTGGTAGGAAGTGGGAAGGGAAGAAACCATTTGTATGAGGTTGGAAATCTTGCGTTATTCCAGGATTCTTACATTGATCTTCCCTTAGAAACACAGTTGCCATTGCCTGAAGTGTAACTTTAGATAATGTTAAGTCCTAGAAAATTTCTTCAGTCTGTACTTTACCTTCCAGAAATTCCAGACCTTCCTCTAAAAATTCAGGATGAATAAATAACTGAAAAGAAAAATGGATTTTAGCTCTATGTCTTCTGGTCTACACTGAAGCATGAAAGATCACACTGCTCTTGCTATGAAATTGAAGCTGGCTTCAAACTTGCACTCTTCCTGCCTAGCTTTTGATTGTTGGGGTTTCAGGTGTGTGCCACCAAATCCAGCTGTTTCTGTATATTCTTCTGAAAACTCATTCTTATTCCTTAATCATTAAAAGTATAATTTTATAGTAGTAGCACGTCATCCAGGAGAGTGAAACCACAGCAGAATGGGGTAGAAGAGAATAATGAGTTTGTTATTATGTTCTTTCCTTGTAGAAGCTGATTGATTGTATTTGAAAACAGGATAGAAGGAATGCAGATTGTTCCTTCTGTGCATCTAATACTTATGGAAGAAATGGGAGAAATAAAAGGAATGTTTTTTATAACACAATTTTGAATCTGTGTTTGGTATTTTTTGAGGATATGTTTGAAGGTTGGACCTACTAAAGTTGGCAGAAATCTAAGATAATATCTTCCAGCCAGCCTTTCTTATTTGACTTACTAGGGAGGATACTGACATGATAAATTCTGTATATTTTTACCTTAAGCCTTATGAGTTAATTGATAGGTTATTCTAGAGGGAGAACCTTTCAAGTTGGTTTAATTTCCTTCATTTAGCTAAATCTCAAATAGTCACTTCATTATATTTAAGCTTTGCATTCACTCTTAGTTTTAACTCATGTTGACATTTGCCCAAAGTATAAGTTAAATGTTCTATCCACTGTTTTTTAGGAATGTGACTATCATATTTAGCTTCAGGGGCAAAACTTGCAGTCTATAAATAACTTCTGAGTCTGTCAAATTTTTTGTTTAAAAATCACTGTATAGTTATTTCCTGATCTGTTCAAACTGATTGGTGTTCAAATGGAACAAAAGAGTTCATGTTTTTTTTTTAATACATGCCTTTTTCTTCTCCGTATTTAGTTTTCTTGCAAATTATTTGTCAACTGTTGTGAGAATTGAATTTGGTAGAATTTCTTATTTCTCTTTGCTGTTGATTGTGGATGCACATGACTAGCTGCTTTAAGTTTCTTTCTCCTTGACTCTCTGCACTAATGAGATGTAATCTGGAATTGTAAGCTGACATAAACCCTTCCTCTCCTTGAGGCTGCTTTTTGCCAACCTATTTACCAAAGCAGCGGAAAGGAAACAAGAACGCCTGTTGGGCAGAAACGGTCCTGTCGACTGAAGTTACCTCTGGGATTGTGAGAACATGCTGCCCGGGTTCCCAGGACACTTTGGGCTTTGGTTTTCACGAACAGACGTAACTTTAAAACTGAGCAGTGTGTGCTGTTGCTGGTTTTCAGTCAAGGTGTGGGTCCCGACCTTTGCTTGTCTGAAATCTTAGTCTCTGCTGGCCAAAGGAAGGCAATATCTAGATTCCCAGTCCTTGCTCCCTGTTGATTGGTTTCTCATAGTTTCTTGGAGAAAATTTATGCCAAGCCTTAAAAAGACAACAACAAAACAAACACCAATTAACTTGTCCCCACTTTTCCACCACTGTGATCTGTTTACATTTCTGGTCCATCAAACCAAACCTGTTTTGAACATTTCTTTATTCGTGTACTAAAGACAGTCCTTTCTCCAAGAGAATAAACAGGAGTTTAATTCCTAAAGTAAAAAGATTTCCCCTGAGGATTAGCTCCTAAGGCCCACCCAGCCTGTTTATACTTGTAACTTGAATGGCAATTTGGGGGAGGAGGAGTTATTGAGATGGTCCTACTTGGAGCCTAGCCTGGCCTTAACTCACAGATCCATCTGTCTCTGCTTCCCAAGTGCTTGGTTTAAAGGAGTACACCACTATATCCAGCAAATTGTGGGGTGGGTGGGTGGGTTGGTTTGTTTGTTTGTTTTAGACTGGAGATTGAACCCAGGTCTTCAGGTATATTAAGCACACGCTCTACCACTGACCTACACCTACCTGAATGGCAATTTAAAGCAAAAAAGCTATTCATAGAATAGAAACAACCCTCTTCTCTGAACCCAGTATCGATCCCCCCTTTCTCTCTCTCTCTCTCTCTCTCTGCACTCCCCTCTTCTTTTCCTTCCCCCCACCCAGCTTTTTAGGAAAGAGGCCTAAGTTGCCTTAAATGGCTCAGAAATGCTTATAACAGGGAATAACATTTTAATATTTTTGTGACTTAATCCTGATAGAAAGCCATAGTGTGGTGTTTAGATAAGACCCCAGCTGGGCATGATTAAGACTCAAGACATCTGGAATACAAACCAGTGTTTCTGAACATTTTGAGGCTATGCTCAGATGCTCTCAAGGAAACTTGGGGTGGAGGGCAGGAGATTGGAAGGGAGGGTACACTAACGGTCTGGTCTCCAAAGACTCTTAAGGATGGATGAGAGGGATGTTTCTCTCTACTCCAGAGGCCCTGGAACTCTTGGACTACACATGCTGTGATGCAACATCAAAGATTAAAAAACAGGAATTTTGAAGAAGGCTAATATTTACTGTGTACTGTTTGGCCCCAATACAAGCTTGAAAATTTTGGCTGAAGAATAAAAACTTAACCTCAAATACCATCTTTCAGTTAGACCTGTTTTGTAGAAGTCAAAGGAAATTCTCGCCAGGGCCTAACGTACTGACCTGTAACACTCTCTGCCAAGAAAACAAAGAAAACTAAGCTCTATAGGACACACGCTAGAAGTCAAGTTCCTGCAATCTGTCCATCCTCTGCTTATAGCACTCCCCCTAGAAACGATGCTTGGACTGTCAGGACCAAATTCACGTTCCTTTTCCAACCAAAGACCCTTAACGACACAAGAAAAGCTAGAAAGCTTCATCGGGAGCCCCCAAACATCACCGTCAGCTGGTGCACACCGGACATATCTTAAGTCTGTTTTCTGACTTGGTTTTCTTCATTTTATGGGGACTTCCAAAAAGCCTGGTTTTCCTCCTTGTGTCCTAACAGGCCTTCCTGCTACCTTCCCAGATGGGTAAAACTTTTCCTTACTCTAGGCCTGCTTTTTTCAGTGTCCAGAGATTATCCCTAAGACTTACCCAGATAACTAGAGTAGCCTAAGAACTTTCAATAATAGAGCGCCTTGGGCTCCACAGACTCTGCTGTTGAGCCCTGCCTGCTCGGTGTGAAACAGCTGAGACCTGGAAAACACGCTCTCACATGACCACATTACAGGGTTAAAGGTACTGAGGACAGATGGATAAAAGACAGTTTTCCAGATTGCCCAAGGCAAATGTGTTCACTCAAGAGACAGAAACTTGTTTGTTTTTAATGTTTTGTCATATGTGTTTGTTTCCATGTAATTGTATGTCATGTTAAGACAACATAACTCGGGCTAGAGAGATGGCTCAGAGGTAAGAGCACTGACTGTTCTTCCAGAAGTCCTGAGTTCAATTCCCAGCAACCACATGGTGGCACACAACCATCTGTAGTGAGATCTGGTGTCCTCTTCTGGCCTGCAGACATACATGCAGGCAGAACATTGTATACATAATAAATAAATTAAAAAAAAAAAAAGACAACATAACTCAGCTCCACCCTCAGAATTTCTCACAATAATTGAGTAAAACACTTGTGGCCACTTAAATTAAAACCAGCAAACAGTAGTATTCAAAACAGCTAGATAAAGCCGGGCGGTGGTGGCGCACGCCTTTAATCCCAGCACTCGGGAGGCAGAGCCAGGTGGATCTCTGTGAGTTCGAGGCCAGCCTGGGCTACCAAGTGAGTTCCAGGAAAGGCGCAAAGCTACACAGAGAAACCCTGTCTCGAAAAAGAAAAAAAAAAAAGAAAAAGAAAAAAAAATAGCTAGATAAGCTTACTCATTTGATTGTGTATGGTAAAAATGGTTATGCTTTTAGTTTTAATAACTAGTATCTTAAGGTAAATTTTAACAGCATTAAAAGACAAACCCACTGCCTGTCTACTTGTGATCTCATCTTTCAAAAACAGGCTTTTCAAGTTTCTTATCATTTAAGCTTTAGAAAAAGGAAAGAAAGGACCATGTAGAAACCAATCTGTTGGTTCCTGCTCAGCCTACTTAAAACTTTAACAGTCAGGCTAGGCTCCATGTCTTTAAAAATAAAAACTTATATGCTTTATTTGTATTAAAAGTAATATCTTTAAAAGTACAAATTTGGATTAAGGATGGCTATAAAAGATGATATGATCAGCAGTCTAACTTCCAGATAATACAAAATTTTTGGTAGTTTTAAAAATATCTTTGTATCTGACTATTGGAGTGTATGTGTGTTTATGTGTGCTGTGTTTTTATAATGTTTACATATTACCAGATTGGTTTATAGCTAATTAAAACTGTCAGTGTAACCCATACTCATTTTCATTAATAAGGTAAATTTTTAAAACAAAAAAAAAAATAGATAAACAGTCTCGGTTGAAATGTTTTTTGGTTAGTCCTTCTCTCAGCTGTGATCCTGTGAGCAGTCTGAAGACTTGCTGGAAAATAAGCTAGCTCTTAGGTCTTGAGGGCTTCTGCTCCAAGGCTTGTCATGGACAATTACTCTCATCTGGACAATTATCTTCTAGGCTCTGTTATTCCTAAATTAAAATTGAGAAAATTATTTAACACTATGCTTTCAGTTTTTTCTTTCTTTTCCTTTTTGCTTGTTTTTGTTGTTGCTGTTGTTTTGAGACAGGGTTTCTTTTTGTAGTCCTGGCTATCTTGAACTCACAGAAATCCATCTGCCTCTGCCTCCCAAGTGCTGGAACTAAAGACTGAGCCACCATGGCCCTGCTTCTTTTGGCTTTCTTTAAATAATATATCTAAAAAGGATTTAAATTTTATCAAAATAAATTTCATAGTTTATACTAAGTGTGTTAGGCTTCTAAGGTCTACAGAGAGAGATACAGGACAGGACCCAAACAGAGAAACCCTCTCTCAAAAAACAAAAACAACAACAAAAAAATTGAGTCTTAATCAGATTTACTTGAAAAATCTGTTTTTCCCAAGCAATAACTAAATTTTAAAGCAAGGTTTGTTTTTCAGCACTTGGTAACTGACCTTCTGGGTGTTGTTCAGTAACCATACTTGAAGGTCTGTGCTAATGTAAAAGTAGACTAAAGAGGCAGCCAGTATTTTAGCTCTTGCCCCAGGGCATCTGCATTCCATGGGATGATGGACACTTTTCACCTACAGCCCTGGTATCACATCTGTCTTGTTGGTTCAGAGACTGTACTCAAAACCAGAGCACATTCTATAAACAAGAGGGTCAACAGAGAGGACAGTATCTCCAGTGCTTCCAAGAGAAAGCACAGAGTCAGCAAGACCTTTACCCATACCAGCTAGTAACATAGATAAGGAACATTAAAGGAGTTGAGGGCTCCTCCCAAGTCCCAAGTTAACCCTGTGGATCAGACCCTTGCCTGGCCTTAACAATAAAAAATGAAAAAGTTAATTTGGTTAATTTACATTTGCTTATAAATACCTAACATAAAAGTAGAAACAAAAAAAAATGAAATTATTGGTAATAATACAAAATTAAACTTTAAAAGAAACAGTAGTTCAGGTCTTATACAGGCCTTCCCGTTAAATCCTGTCCATGGGCTACTAACATGCCAGGTAGTGTTGGCTGTAGCTATAATACGTTCTGTTTATGTGAATCTGTTCAGGTAGATTTGTAAATCTGTCATCAGTGGTTGTAACTTTACTCCATGTTTTGGTTTTCTTCATTATTTTTCTTTTGCCACTGTTGGTACTTAGTGGTTATACCTCATGTTGTTTTCCTTTTAATCTATTTCACAATTAGATTCTTTGTTCAAGTTGTTCTTTTATATCTCACCATATTCTCAATATATTAACTACCCTTAAGAACTGGCTACAGAGGATGGGTCTTGTGAAACAAGATGACCATGTGACTTTCCTGTCTCTCCCCCTTGCTGGGGTCATCAGTTGGCATAATCATGTTGCTTTGACTTAAACTTTGTATGTTAATCATATAAAATTTGTGTCTTCTAGGATGTGACACTTTCAAACTAAACTCCTGTGAAATGGAGATTACAGTTAAACTTTTTAAGTATGAATGTTTTTCTCTCATGTGTGTAAGTGCATCATGTGTGTGCCTGGTGCTTACAGGAGTGAGAAGAGGGTGTCAGCCCCTGGAATTGGAATTAGCAGTTGCAGCTGCCGTGTGGGAGCTGGGAACTGAACTCAGGTACTCTGCAAGAGCAGCTAGTGCTCTTAACCATTGAGCCATCTCTCCCAGTATTGTGATTATATTCACTGCCCATTACCCTCTGGTATTCCCCCATTTCCCTCAGAACCTCTTCTTCCTACTTACTTCCCTAGTGGCTCTGTCATCAGAGAGAAGACACACCCTTCTCCAGTAACCATTAATAGTTATTATGTTCTCAAAAAGAACTAAGGTCTGATTGGGCATCTCCTCTGTCCATGGTAGGAAGTTAGAGGGCCCAGTCTTGTGCATGTGTGTGTTCATGGTTGCAGTAGTAATATATCAGATAACAATGACAGTCTTCATCCTCTGGCTCTTAAATTCTCTCCACTGTCTTTTGTGATATTCTGTAGGCTTTGGGAGGGAAACTGTGGAGATGTCTTGTTTAATGCTGAGTGTGCATCGGTCCCTTATTCCCAGCACCTTAATCAGATGTGAGCCTTTTCACTATCAGCCTCCACAAAAAGGAGCTTCTTCTCAGGCTGAGACTTACATGGGTCTATGAGTATAAACATAAGTATTTAGAAGCCAATCTGACAATATATTCATACAGGGAAACAATGTTAGTGTTTTCCTGTTGGGGCCAGGCTCTCCTCAGCTACAGGCTTTTGACCAGGTTTATAGTATTGTTGCTGAATCCTAATGGCTCCTTCAGGAAGGATGTGAGAAGGCGCAGCATCAACGACACAGACACGGGGAATCAGTTGAAGGCAAACACCAAACTTGTTTATTCAGTAACGGGGAAGGCCTTATATACCTTCCTCCCAGCACCCAGTCTGTGTCACAATCTGGTGGCATTGCATGGTCGTCCCTCATTGGCTGGGCACGATCAGGACTCTGACAGCAACCAGGAACTCGGACAGCAACTGTTGCTAGGCCCTCAGGCAGCCTCCAGGTTGGCTCATAAGGAAGTATGTTATGTGCATGCCTTGGCAACTGGTTTGAGCCAATTTCCTTGACCTTATAGGCCTGTCCTACTACATAGTATCAAGTGTGTATTCTCTCCCTTGGAGGCAGACCTCAGATGCAATCACAAAGCAGTTGGTTATCTTTAGAATAGTCATACCACTGTTGCCCCAGTGGATATATCCACTTGATGAGTTAGTGTTATAGTACTTGGTCTATTGTTGATGGGACTGTTGTTGTATTTTCCCCCCAGCAGCCTGCGTAGCACCTTCTGGTACTGGGAACACTGCCCAGTGGGGAGAGAGTTTCCAGATCAGTTCTATCTTCATTTCTTTGTGTCCTATAATAAAGAGGACTGTATGGTGTCTTCAGCAACAAGGTCTTACCATCTAGTTTTGGGAGGCAACCAAGAGCAATGGCAATGGCAACAGCCTGTATTTCATGGGGGGTGGGTAGACTTCTTTGGCCAGCAACTTATTTAGAAACTTTGTGACATCTGGGAGCAACATTATCTAACTATGAAAAATACCTCTGTTCCATGCTCTAAATAATTATTAATTTATTTTTAGTTTATAAAGTAGTGGATTTTTATGTATCTTTTTCATGCATCCTTAGTTTTAATTAATCTTCCCCTTGCTGATTTTTTAAGAGTATAGTATAGTGATTTTTATTTACTGATAACCTTTTTCTCACTTATTCACTGATAAATCTTTTTATAGGCTTCTTTCTAACAACTGATAAAATAAATATGTATATAGAATGAATATTATATAATATATAACATTTAATTATATAATATGTAAATTAATGTTATAATTTAATAGTGCATTACATATATTTTATATAGTGTATATACTATATAGTATATATTATATATGATGTTTATACGTTATATGCAATATATAACATTTATATATTTTGATGTTTTATACACACATACATATATAGATATATGTATATGATTTATTAGAATGGCTTACAGACTGTAATCCAGTTAGTTCAGCGTGGCTGTATCCCAAGAGAAAGTTTGAGAATCCAGTGGTTGTTTAGTCCTTGAGAGTGGATGTCTCTCAGCTGGCCTTCAGTAAGCTCTGGAATCCCAAAGGAATAGGTTCTAATGCCAGTGAAGGAATGAACTTGCCAGTGAGGGTGAAGGCAAGCAGGCAAAGAGCTAAAGCTTCCTTTTTCCATGTCCTCCATATAAGCTGCCAGCAGAAGGTGTGGATAGATTGAAGGTGGGTCTTCCCACCTCAAATGACTTAATTAAGCAAAATCCCTCACAGTTGTGCCCAGCTATTTGGGTTTTAGTTAAGCCAGATGTTGTCAAGTTGACAGTCAAGAGTAGACATCACACTTTCTTTAGCATACTTCCATTTTGTTAAAAAGCAAAGGCCAGCGAATCTTCACCTTAACTAACCTGGAAATAACAAAATTCTTAAGTCTCTTTGTTGCTGACTGATTTTAATCAGTGGCTTTTTATTTTTTTCTTTTTAAGACCTTAGCAAAGCTATGTCTCAAGATGGTGCTTCTCAGTTCCAAGAAGTCATTCTCCAAGAGCTAGAATTATCTGTGAAGAAAGAATTAGAAAAGATACTTACAACAGCAACCTCGCACGAGTTTGAGGTAAGGGTGCGACAGTGTCTTTGCTTCGTGTGTCAGCATGCTCAGTCGCTGTGAGTGGCAGTTTCCAGCCTGAAATACGCGTGGGATGTAATGTGAGAGAGAGTTAGCATTGCGAACAGCCGAGGATCGTTAACGTTTGCTCATGGTAAAGCTACGGTCTTTTTTTTTTCAAGCTGAGGAAATTTCCTGAGTCACCAAAAGAGTATGGACAAAAACCAGACTTTATTTTGTGTTTTACTATCATTGGGTAGAGAAATGGTTACCATGTTTGGTGGGATCTGTAAGGCGTTAGTTAGTCTGTTAACCATGTACTCTTCATACCTTTCTCCCAAAGCCAGGTCTAGCAGAATGCTGCTGCCGTGGCAGCTGCCATGGGCATTTCCCAGAATTGAGAAGCTTTGCTTTTCTGGTAGCATGTTATCTTTTAGTTTTCAGTTTCAGTTTGTACTTAATGTCTGAGGTTAGCTATGTTTCATTCCTTTTTTGTTCTCTTGGTGACAATTTATTTGCACTCAGAAGTAGTGAAAGATATTGGCATGTAATAGGGAGTGAGTTGAAATTCATAGGAACCAAATATTGTTCAGATTTATATGATAACTGACTGGTGGGAGATAGGAGAGAAGTTTGGCTTGTGTGTTAAAGAATCATTTAAATATAATTTCTTTTTAGTTTTCTACTTCAGTTTCAAACAGGCCTTAAAAATTTTTCCTACTTTATGTTCTAATAGTCTAAGAATTTCACTTAAAGGTATTTTTAAAGTATAGTCTGTATCTAGTTTTACTATGTATTAAACATTCCGCTGTTTATAACAATTACTTCTATTTTCATAGCACACTAAAAAAGATCTTGATGGATTTCGGAAGCTATATCATAGATTTTTGCAAGAAAAGGGACCTTCTGTAGACTGGGGTAAAATCCAGAGACCTCCAGAAGATTCGGTAAGTTTTAGATAAAAGTGTAAGAAAAGAAAATTGAAGGTAATTTGGGATGTTGGTGTGACTTTTGTAGGAGGGTTGTGAGAACTTAAAGGACCCTATCAGCAGACACGCTACTCCCAGTCTGTGTGTGATCTTCACGCTGGACTGTGCAGGTAGCTGCCTTCAACTAGTTTTCTGTCTTTCAGACAGTTAGTGCTTTGCAGAGGCCTTCTCAGTCCAATCTCCTCACAGCACTAGCCTACATTTAACACACTGTCATTAGTTTACCAGACATTTGTCGTTAGTACAAAACATCCCCCTTCCCAACCGTGCAGGCACTTACCAGATTTTAAAGCTCCCTCCATGCTTCCAGTCCATCTCTGTAACCCTGTCTGCCTTACGCCAACCAGCCTAGCATCCCTTTCACTACACTCCCTGCGTCTAGATCTCTGCATGTATTATTTTCTTTCAATGGTATGGGCTCCTCACCTGTCAAAATCCTGTGTGTCTTGGAGGACAGTCCTGAGGCCTCACCTGTCACTGGCCCCTAAGCAACACTGAGGAGGTGTAAATGGTGGTGTTAGATGTTTAAATCTGAGCTCTACTGCTTTGTTTATGTAAAATGAGAATAATACCAGGTGCTTTGTGAACTTCATGGGTTATTGTGAAGCTTTGTTAAGAGTCTTTAGTAAAATAGAATTCACCTCAAAGCATTTTGTAGAGCTGTTTTTTTTTTTGTTTTTTTTTTTTTAATACCATGTGTGGTGTTCATTTCTGATGGGGAAATGTCTTTCTGTACACTGTGAATATGTGTTGATCTGATTGGATGATAAATAAAGCCATTTGGCCTATGGCAAGGCAGCTTAGAGGCAGGCAGGAAATTCAAAGAGAGAGACAGGAAGAAGGAGGGGGAGCCGCCGAAGGAGCAACATGTAATGGGATGTGGGTAAGGCCATGGAACATGTGGCAATACATAGATGAATAGTTATGGGCTAATTTAAGATATAAGAGCTGGCTAGCAAAAGGCTTGAGCCATGGCCATGAAGTTATAATTAATATAAGCCTCTGTGTGTTTACTTGGGGGAAGTGTGTGGGAGAGATTTGTCCTGACCACCGGCTGGCTGGGACACAGGAAATCTTCCGATTACACATTTCTTATGTGTCTGTAATCTTACTTAATCTAACAGTTTTGAAATATTATTCAGAGCAAGCTAACTTAAATCTCATCTCAATGCCTGTGTTTACCAAGTTTTGTTGGGACTCAGGTCCACTCGTGTAAACAGAACCAGCCATAGCAGTTTAAGATGACAGAGTCAACCTTCAATTTGTTTTCCTAAGGAAAAAGTCATAAATAAGGTCCTGCTTAGGAAATACTCTTATTCCTACATGTGGAAAAGTTCTTAAAATTTTTAAATTTATAAATTGCATATTTGTTTTAAAAATAAAGAAAACCAATCAAACCTAATCTTTAGAGCTGGGCAGTGGTAGTGCACGCCTTTAATCCCAGCATTGGGAGGCAGAGGCAGGAGGATCTCTGTGAGTTTGAGGTCAGCCAGGTCTGCTGAGCACGTTCCAGGACAGTCAAGGCTGTTACGCAGAGCAACCCTGTCTCAAAAAACAAAACAAAACAACAACAAAATCCCTGTTAGCATCTGGACTGTATTCTGTTATATTAACACTGAAGTTAAAACTCCTCTAGGCAACTCGCCAGGAGGAGGAACAGTGCTTGCCGTCAAGTCTGAAGACCTGAGTTTAGTTTCTAGAACCCACGGTGCAAGGAGAGAATGACCCTGAAAGTTGTCTACCTCTGATCTCTACATATGTGTAATGGTTCGTGTGTTCACACACATGAGTTTACTCACACACAAATAATAATACAGTCAATTAAAAAATACCTCTTCTCTGTAATGTCAATTATAATTAGCTAGCAGGGTTTTTTGGTGGGGACCCTAATTTTGGTCTTTGTTTTACTTGGCCCTGGAACACTAATTATTATGATTTGTGTATTTATTTGCTGTTAGGTAGTAGAACTGATATTTTCTTTCCCAAAGAAAATGAGATAATTCTTCTGTATAGATACGTTCTTAAAAAAAGAAAGAAATGTAGATTCATCCAGTTTTTAAAATTTTTGGGAACAGATCTAATATGATGGTAGATTTAGTTACTTTAAATACTTAGAATTTTTGTTTTAGACTTATTCCTAACTGAATAACCTGAGTTGATTACTATGTGGCAGGCTCTGGCAGGTCCGGCAGTAGACCTGGGAGCCCTGCCGCTACAGAGCCCACACTGTAGAGCCAAGGGCAAGGCACCAGCCCCTCTGTGCAGCAGCCCGTGTTCAGATCCTGGTCCCTGCAGGTGGGTTCCAGTGTCATGCTCGGTGGGTGGTGGGTTAATGCTGAGGGATGAGCCAGCTCTAGAAGCTTGCTGGGACAGTGGCCCTTCACAGTTTCTAACCTGCAGACTGAAGGTCAAGCCTGGTTTACCCAGTGACAGGATTAGCTGGTGGTGTACAACTTGTCCTGTAGTCTCATATGTGCACAGTGAGCCAGAGGATCACTTGATCCTGAGTATAAGGTAAACTTGGGCAACATTCTGAGAACTCATCTTTACATCCCTTCCCTGTACCAAAAAGTAGAAAACATTTCCTTATATGTTTTACAGGTGCCTGCCTTTATCAAAAAGATTCCACTAAATAATTTCAGAAGAGAAAAGAGCCTCAGCTATTTAGTTAGCATAGATTTAGTTCTAAAGTTGTGGGTTTGTTTTTTTTTATTTAATTCTTTACATCCTAGATGAACTTATTCTTTTGAATAGGAAAAAAAGCATGTGTATTTGTTATTTTCTGGTTCAAGAATTGGCTTTGCTAGTGGAGAAATCTCTGTACTTTGAGAGATCATGATAGATAGTTGGAGTTCTGAAGTGAGGATTGGAGGATGGAGAAGAAGAAAAGCAGATCCATCCTGGGATTTACCCACCCACTTCCCCAGCATCCTGCTGACTCCTTTCCGGAGGCCATGTCCATTTAGTGAGCCATAATTGTTGATGAAAATGCACACTTAATATGAAAAAATAACAAATAGAAAAGACATTCTGCATAAGATGCCTTCTGTGTGGTCTTTTGTCTTTGTGTCTCTAAAAGTGTAAGTTTCCACTTTAAAATGTCCTTCAAAAGAAGCCTGTCTTGATGTGCACTCGTGACCCCACTTGCTGTGATGTCAAGGATTTTTGGATTGCAGAAGCAAAACTTCTTTGTACTTCTTTGCCTCAGTGTAGTTTTGCTACCAACCTTTGCAGTAGTTCATGGGTTACTATTCTTTCACCTGGTTCTTCACCCACCCCACCCCCCAAAATAAATTCTTAGGTTTTAGAGATGATGAGAGACATGGTTTTCCTTTCAAAATATAATTTCTATATAGTCAACATACTTTTCTTTAAAGTACAGGTAATAATTATCTTTCTGGCCAAATAGAAATTTACCCTGGGAAAACTACCATTTAGAGTGACATTGTTAATATCAATCTAGCTTCAAAGTTGTGTACATAAACACTGTCATCCAAAGCTCTTTGGTATTGTGTATGTGATTGTGTATACGTGGGCGTATGTGCAGGTGTGCACAACTGTATGGAGTGAAGAAGACAGCTCTCTCATGCCACCTTGTGGGATCAGGAGGTTGAATCCAGGTTGTAGTCCAGTGTGCAAGCACTTCTACGCACTGAGCCATCTTGCAGGCTTGCATCTGGTCTTGTACAGTTTGGAGTATTGCCATAGTTATAAATAAAGTTTCATTGAACTACAGAGACATAGATCTCTTGTCTGTAGCTCCCGTCTTGCTATAATTGCACAGTTGAACTGTTAAAATGTAGGCAATATAGGTTACTGTAATACTTAAAAAAACATATGTTCCTTGTCCTTTTGAAGAGCCATGTGTAAAAGCATTAAAGCGACCTCTATAGGATTTTTAGATGTAATTTAGACAATACCCATAGGTATCTTAAAAAAACTGTAAAAGGGGATCTTTTGGATAATAATTACTATAAATCCCAAGTAACATTCTAATGCAACCTGTCAATTATTATCAGTGTGGAACAAATAACTTGCATTTTATTTAGTGGCACAATGATTTCTGTAGGCTCCTTGCCAATAAGTTGTTTAAGACATGTCCTTCTCACCAAGTGCTGGGATTACAAGCGTACACCACCACTGCCCTGCTTTCCTATGGCTTGCTAATAGCTCTGACCCCCGGGCAACTTTATTTATTAATATACAAATAACATTTAAATACAAATAAAATATTACCATATATAATGGTAATTTGGGTTCTTAGCCACCCTAGATCCTAGCTGGGGGAGGCCCTGGCCATGCAGATAATGCAAAGGTCACCTAGACTATGAGTCACCTCTGGTCCTGCCTATGTGAGCTTGGTATGGCCTGGCTGTACAGGTAGCAAAAATCACCAGGTTATTAACCACCAGCTGCCTTGGCGGGAAAACAGGTTATCCGTTTCTCCCTTTGAAAAGACAACTCTATTGTTAAACATTCCTGGTTTCCTTGGTGCTAATCTGTGAGGGTAAGGACCTTTATATTCAGTATGTGTATCAGAGAGAAAGACAGAGAGACAGATAGACAGAGACAGAGGGAGGGAAGAGGAAAAGAGGGAGGAAAGGAGAGACAGAGACCACTTGAGATCATAGTGTTCATGAGTAGGGCAGGCAGAGGACAGCCTCCAGCATCAGCCCTGATCTTCACCTTCTACCTTGGTCAGAGAGGGTCTCTAGTTTTTTCACTACCTACCCAGACTAGCTGGCCCACAGACTTAGGAGCCAGCTAGTTTCTCCTCTCCAAAGGAGCCTGTCCAGACACCCAATTGTATCTTTCATGTAAGAAGTTTATATCAGACAATTGAAAAATAAAAATGGCTGTGTAGTTCTTCTGTCCTATGTCTGCATCTCTAATAGAACTATGAGGGAATTTCCACTGATACTGGGAGATTTTTTTTATTAAAGCAAAGTGAGCAGCCCATACCTACCGCTTACCCTTTATGCCCTGAAATTCCTTAGGGGAATCTTAACTAATTCTTCTTTGGGGGCGTGGGCTTCTTTAGTTTTGAACAACTGAACTATCCACCTGCTCCATTTTATAGCCAAAATAAAAACAGAAGTTTACACTAGGCACCCCAACTTGGGAGATCTTGGTGGGAATTACAAGCCCTCCATAACACTTGGAATTAAGTATATATATTTTTTATAGTAGACTCTCAGTGTTGTCATATTCTCAGAGGAGAACATGACCTGTAAAAATTAAGATCTGCTTTCTTGCAGACATGGTGGCACACACCTTTAATTCCAGCTCTTAGGAGGCAATCAGTAGATTGTACAAGTTCAAGATTTGCCTGCCTACATAGTGAGTTCCAGGTCAGCCCGGATTTCATAGTACAGTCTTGTCTCAGAACCAGAACAGACTGAACTGCTGTCTTAGGATGTTACGGAAGCAGTGATTAGCAGGTACCTCCTCCTTGACCACTACTGTCTAGATTCTAGAACTACAAAACAAATAGAGATGTCTTTCCTTCCAGCACACCCTGCCCCCCGGTTTTTAGAGAACTTGAGTTCAGAAATGACTAACTGCAAAATAATGCACCGTGAAAACCAGAAGTTGCTCTAGAAGCACGTAACTGACATGGGTATGAGAAAGACTTTCTGGTCTCAGGTAATCTTGAGGCAGACTTCTCTGGGATTGAAAGGCTAATCAAAAAGGAATAAAAGCTGTGCAAGAAAGGGTCCAAAAGTAAGGCATAAGTTACTCACATGACGTCCTTTGTGGGGGACATATCATGTGGCAGATACGTCTTTCTCTGTGTCTAGAGTTCCTTTGACCTCCATTGCCAGTCTTGTTCACTGGCCTCAGCCCTTCTCTGGGTGGCGTGCACCAGGGCGATGTCACACACTAATTTCCATTTACGAAAGAGGAATGGTGGAACATTAAACAAGTTTGAACAGCATGTGCCCTTGTATATTTCACATAGTTGTATTAGATTTGGCAACTTGGTCAAACATTGTAAGGTCCGTCAGCATCTTAGCTATTTCGAGCTTTTTAAATGTCAGCTTTATTAAGGTACAAGCTCCTTGAAGAGCTTCTTTCTAGGCCTCTGGTTCTAACTTCATCTCTTCTTAAACACACAGGCTAAGTCGCTTGTATCTTGTCAGAATGCTGCCTTTTCCTTTCTTCAGACTGTTCCTAGGGGATAGGTTGGTTTGCCTAGGCTCCAACCTTCCTTTTACGTCACTTGACCTTTCTCTTAGGTCAGTGGCTCTCAGTCACCTGTGGGTCACGACCCCATGGAGGGGGGCGAACTACCCTTTCACAGGGGTTGCCTAAAAGTATAGGAAAACACCGATATTTACATTATGGTTGGTAACAGTAGCAAAATTACAGTTATGAAGTAGCAACGAAAATAATGTTATGGTTGGGGTCACCGCAGTGTGAGCCATTAAAGGGTCACAGCGTTAGGAGGGTGGAGGACCACTGTCTCAGCTGTTGCTCATGTACACGGAGTTGCCCTTTAGTTTTCCAGAGAGCTCTTTCTGTAGGCTCTTCCTGTTTCCTTTCTCTCCGTCTCCAGCTTTCCAGGCCTGCTTCCACAGTGTGAGTTATATAATTAAACTAACAGGCTTCCTACATGCTTGAGTTAGTTGAAAATGCCCAGTTTAAAGCTAATATACAGTGTAAGCTGAACCGTGTTTCAGGTGCCACTTGTATTTGTCAAGGAATTTGTGTAGGATCATTTAGTTATTGTAATTCCTTCTCCAAAGGTAGCTACTGGGTTGGTGTGATGGGGGAGAGGCAAGGTGACTCCAGTAAAGAGCTCGCAGATTCTCACTCAAGAAAGTGGTCCCTCCACCCAGGTATTCTCTTACCATTTTTTCCACTTTCCTTAATCAGACTTTGTCCTTTCTAATCCATACTCAAGTGGAATGTTCTTTGTAAACTACCACCTTACCTGATAAGGATATGAGCCAGATGCCTCACATCGTTGACTGGTTTTATGACTCTAGTTCCGTTTGACATCTATAAAAAGGTGATGAATATACCTTTTGTCATGTTTAAATGATTTTTATTTACCACCTGTATATGTTACTTTTATGTTTTCTGGTTAAAAAAATGTCTGGACTCCTTTTAATCTCCGAGAATTTCTATACAAATTTGTGAGTTCAGTACTGTGTAGGGGTTGGGTTTCCCTCCTGTTTACCTTTCTGCTTCCTAGGACCTTGCCATCTGTAAAGCGTTGCTTTTTATTTAATTTTGGCTTTGTCATCCTGGTTTTTATCATCATCTCTTCTGTAGTTTACTAGGTTAAAGTACACAGGAGTATTCCAATTTTACTTCTCTTCAGTATTTTGAAATTGCTCCCATTTTTAGTAGGATAGCAGTAGGTGTGAGGGTTTGGAAGGTGTCAGCGGTAGGAAACAAAGTACTGTAAACTGAATCAAGCAATTGACAATGTTTTGTTTTGTTTGTTTGTTTTTGCTTTGTTTTGTTTTTTGAGACAAGGGCTCTCTATATAGCGCTGGCTGTCCTGGAACTAGTTCTGTAGACCATGCTGACCTTGAACTCACAGAGATCTACCTGACTTTGCCTTTGTTTTTAAATAAACAATTTTAGAACAGTTTGACTTATAGAACAGTTTTAAAGATCCACTTTGTTTTTAACTAGGAAGATAATGGAGCTATCCAAGCTAATTTTTATTGTCTGTATCACTTTTAAAGCCTCTGAGTCACAAAGGGCACAAGATAATTATTGTACTGATAGAATTCCTTTTCAGAGTTCAGAACAAATCATCTAAAAGAAGAAACATGGATATGTCAGAGGGTGCCTGTGACTAGACTAACTATGGTAACCGGTGGGAGCAGGCCATGAATGGAGATTGTTATTTACAGACAGGCTTGTTTAAGACAGTTGTCTTCATGGTGCATCATCCTAAAGCCCTTGGAGGATGATGAGGTGTTCTGTATTATCAGGAGAGCAGGAAATACCATTTCAAAGGTGTTTGTTTTGTTTTTTATTTCCAACTAAGCCAAAGGTTAGTTCCCTCCCTCCCTCCCTCCCTCCCTCCCTCCCTCCCTCCCTCCTTTGACAGTTATACATATGTGTAAAATGCATCCTGGTCACTCCTTTCCACACCCCACATACCCTGTCCCACTCGCACTTTCATGGCTTTTGGCTCTGTTTTGTGACTCATTTGGTTGAGTCAGGGCCATCTGTGTGGCTGTTGGAGGACAGTAGGGTCACCAGTGGGTAGATAACTGAAGGCGGGGACTGCGGCCCAAAATCTTTCAGTGGGAAACGGTTTGGCAGTGAAAGTTGGAGCTCCCTTGTCCTCACCCATCTGTCTTGGCTGTTAATGAGTTCATTCTTGTGCAGACTGAGTGCAGTCATTCCCAGTTGTTTAAACTGGCTGGGTGTTGCCAGTAGGTGGCCTTTAGAAGCCCTTCTCTCTGTCTTCCCGCTCTTAGATTCTTTCCACCATCTCCTTTTCTGCATCGTTCCCTGAACCTTGAAGAAGTGATACAGCATCATGTTTAAGGCTGAACTCTCAACCATCACTGTTCTCGGGATCTTAGATAGCAATAAGTTTGTCCATCCACCGCAGTTCACTGAGAGCTTTCTCTGACTAAACTTAGAGTGATAATTGTCTCCATACACATAGAAGACACTTCCATGTTATGTCAGTCTAGCCAGCAGTAGAATTAGGTCACATCCCGTTCATGGCCTCTGACCTCCCTAGCTATGAGTTTTTGAGCAGTTTTACTGTATGACTTAGGATTCCTTGCTGAGGAAAGGGCCTCATACAGTCAGAGAGTAGTTGGTTACCCCACTAACAGTCTTGGTGCTCTTCTCTTGCACAAATAAACATGTTTTGGCCTGGCAGGCCAAAACTCATAGTTTATAGAGTTAACAGTAAAGATCATTGATGTGTTTTCCTGCCAGCGCCATCGGCACAGTGAAAGCTAGCTGTCAGGGAGGAAGATCAGTTCCAGTTCGTGCAACCAGAACATCTGATGTTGTCAGCACTAGGGCCTTACTGCCATCTAGTTCTGGTGGGCAGCCACGAAGGAATGGCAAGAGTTTGTATTGTTTGGGGGTCTTCTATGGTCTCTCTGACCAGTAAATCATAAAGGAGGTGGCCCACTGTCTTAGTCAGTGTTCTATTGCTGTGAAAAGACACCATGACCATGGCAACTCTTAGAAAGGAAAAGCATTTCATTGGGGTTTGTGTATAGTTTCATGGTGGGGAGCATGGCAGCATGCAGGCAGACATGGTGCTGGAAAAGTAGCTGAGAGTTCTGCATCTGGATCCACAGACCTAGGAAGCGGGGCAAATACTGGACATGGCTTGGGCTTTTGAAACCTCAGAGCCCACCTCCAGTGACGTACTTCCTCCAGTAAGGCCAAACCTATTCCAGTAAGGCCACACTTCCTATTCCCTCTCAAGTAGTGTCATTCTCTGCTGACTAAACATTCAAATATAGGAGCCTGTGGGGGCCATTCTCATTCAATCCACCGCTCTCACACTTTGCATTAAGTTACATTTATTAACATGTAATTTACAGCAAGGTTTAAAAATTAAGTTAAAGCTTAAAGTTTTAAGTGAAAATACATGAATTGGCTTATATACTTTGCTTAAAGACTTTCCTATTGTGAATGAAATTAAGGTGGTTTTGTGAAGTTTCCTTGTTTAGTTTTAGGAATTAAAAGAGTACTAATAAGCAAAAGTCAAGATTAGAAACATTTTGGCCCTAAGTAAAGCACAGTTCATTTATTGTTTTTAACATCCTTGTTTGAAACATATTTAGGAAAATAACACATTATCTCTGTAGGCAATTTTGAGTTTATCAATTGAAGTTCCCTTATTATCTCAGTCAGCAGGAAAAGAAAAATAGATCCCAGGGCAGGTGACTTCTCATGACCTCTTAATCTTCCGTTTTTCTGTCCTGCTTCAGAAAAATGCTTATTATACAAAAGAGGAAAATGAAGTTCAGAATAATTTGCTTAGGAAAGAGAATCCAGTTGCAAACTAGATCGTTCATCAGACTCCTCAGATCTGGTTCTTTGGGGTTCTCCAGTAATGTTAAAGGAGCCTTTTATGTCTGAGCACACTATGGAATGTACTCCGTGAGCTTATCAACAAGTGTAGTAGTAACTGTAGCCAGAAACAAAGGCTACCCATTAATGTGACAGGCATTGCTCTCAGCTTTTCACATGTGCTTCCTTGGTGGTCCTCAGGCAGCCTTAGCGCTCTGTTATCCCTGTACATGATAGGCTTAGGGGCAGTGAGGAGTTGAGAGTCACCAAGATTTTCTGAGTTTGTAAGCCAGAAATTAGGCTGAGATCCGCCTGAGCCTACCCTCTTAACCACCCTCTATGTCGTAGGACAGACACCAGTTGCTGTGGGTGTTTGAAGGGAGCTTGAAGATGCTTTAACATGGCGCCTTGTCTTCGTTTCTCCATCCGTCTTTGAGTAAACCATAGAGTACACTCTTCTCCATTAGGACTTCCAGAAATGCATTTAACAAATACTCAGTAGTTACTGTGTGGTAGACATTTATCTGAGCATTGAGCTACACTCACGGAACTGCTTTCAAGCGCGCCAGGATGAGGCAGGAGGCAGTCTATGGTGGTTTGAATGAGATGTTCCCATAGTCTCGGGCATTTGAATACTTGATCCCAGTTGGTGGGTGTTAAGGAAGGCTTAGGAGGTGTGGCCTTGCTGGAGGGTCACTGGGGTAGGCTTTGAGGCTAAAAGCCTCCTGCCGTCCCCAGTTCCTCCTTTTCTTGCGGTTCCAGATGTGAGCTCTCTCGCTATTCCTGCTGCCATGCCAGCCTGTTGCCATGCTTCTCCACCACCGTGGTGATGGACTCTTACGCCTCTGCAACTGTAAACCCGAGCACACCCTTCTGTGAGTTGCCTTGGCCATGGTGTTTTATCACACAGCCAGTGCGCAGGCTGACTGACTAACTTCCCGTCACTGTTGTCTTGGCCCAGTCGCACCTTCAGCAGTCAGCATCTTGGTTTAAGTTTTTTGTTTTTTTCTTCTGGTTTATCTGTACACTCTGTGAAACTGTCAGATAACCACAGCTTTATTTTACTTACTGTGAGTGCAGAGATAAAGTTAGTAGCTTGTACAGAGTTTCCAGTTCTGCAGAGCTTTCCAGACTTCTCTGTAATAGCATCCACAGAAAATGGGTAGAGTGGATGCCAGTGCCGGCCTTGTGGTGATGAGGACTGTTTTTGTTTCAAGTTCTGCTTAGTTCTCCAGAGCTAAGGGGATCAACAGACTGGCAAATAGCAAAGCAGTTTTGAACTTCTGGTTTTCTGGGAAGATGTTTGCACAAAGGTAGGTGATATGTTATACACCCCAATAAATTTATCTGGAGGTCAGGGAACAGAACAAGATTAGACATAGAGGCCAGACAGTGGTGGCACATACCTTTAATCCCAAGATTGAGATCTCATGTCTTGCTTGGGAAAGACACACACCTTTAATCCCAGGAAGTGATGGCAGGAAAGGGAGGTATATAAGGTGTGGGGACCAGGAACTAGAGGCTTTTGAGCAGTTCAACTGAGATCCATTAGGGTGAGGACTCGGAGGCTTTCAGTTGAGGAAGCAAGGTCATCAGAGGAGCTGGTGAGGTGAGATTGCCTGTGGCTGTTCTGTTTCTCTGATCTTGCAGCTTTCACGCCAATCTCTGGCCCGGGTTTTTATTAATACCTTTTAAGATTTGTGTTCCAGATAGGCGTATTTGCCTAACAGCTGTGGAGGCTAGTTCAGGAGGCACTTGAGCAACTCCTTCCACTTAGGAGGGAGTGCTCATTATTTCTGAAGACTTGTAGCTGCTCTTTATGATGCACAAGGCCTCTCACCAGAGTGAGCGCTGTCCTCACTAAAACTTGATTGTCTTTGTTTCCAAACCTGTTTATGTAGCTTATCTTTGTTGTAATGAAATAATGGGACTAATTATATATAAATCAGTGAAGTGGGCTTAAAAATTACTACTTTAAAGCTAAGTTGAATGTTTTGGAAAAGCAGGATAAAGGTAAATTGCAAATAAAAATTGCAGGAGCTAGTGCGGGTAGGGAGGGAGCATGTAGTCCCGGTCATCTTGTGTTTGCGTATGTGAGTCCTGGGTTCAGTCTCCAGGAGCAGCCAGCCAGACCATAGCAGAGGGTTGGTGAAACAGCTGAGAGAAGATTCTGCAGGTCCAGGCCGTTTCTTCTGAGTGCAGCTCATTTTCAGATGTCTTAGTTCTTGGTCCATGCTGTATCTTAGGACAATATCTTAGTGAATAATTGTGTTTATTTATAAAAAGGTAAATGTGTTTAAAATTTTCCTAGTTCTACCTAAACTTTTTGCAGTTAGCTGTCTACCTGTCTAGGATGTTTTAGATTTGGTTGAAGAAGGCAGCTGGTAAGTTGGGAATGCTGAGCAAATTGGTGATAAAAAGGTGACTTTAGAGCTGAGACTTAATATGTGAGTGTTCTGAGTCAGGGATGGCCACTGTAAGTTTTAGAGAACGAAGTATGCAAAAACCCAAAGATAGGAGAGGGCAGAAATATTTAGAAATTAGTTTATAGTACTTATGGAGATGAGGTAGGAACAGTAAATAGGGCTTGTGTCTGCTAACTCAGACATGATCTCAAGAGAGATCATTTCGACTAAACTAGGAAAATAACAGAAGACATCAAAGGTAGCAGGTCCTGAGCCTTACAGCAGTCAGGATAGGAGACAGATGGGTAGTGGCTATATTCTGTTATCTTTTGCTGTTTGGTTTTATGAGACAGATTTCACTGTGTATCTCAGCCTGGCCTGGAATTTGAGATCCTCCTGCTGCTGGCTCCCCAATGCTGAGAGCAGAGGAGTGTCACCACACCTAGCTTTGGTGTGTGAGTGTTGTGTGTGCTGGTGCTTGTATGCATGCGTATACTGGGCCAGAGGCTGATGTCAGGTGTCCTCCTCAATTATTTGCTGCCCCCCCCCCTTTTTTTTTTGAGACAGAGTTTCTCACTGAAGCTATCTCATGGATTTGGCCAGACTAGCTGGGCAGCAATCCCTAACAATCCTCCTGTCTCCACCTCCTCAGTACCGGGGTTACAAGTGTGCACTGCCACACCTGGTGTTTACTTCAGGCTTGGAGATGGAAATTCAGGTCTTCAGTTTCACACAGAAGGTGTTTAAACCCTTAGCCATCTCCCCAGCACTCAGCCTTTGACTATAAAATCATCCTTTTCCCCCTGGCTGACTAATCTACTGTTCAGTTTCTATATATTAATGACTTTGTGTCATATTCATTTTTGTAGTTTTGGGATCCCTAATTTCCTTATAGTGAGTTGTAATGTTCCCAGTCATGTGTCAGCAGGAATCTAAGAAACTACGTGTTGTTCAGTATAAATCACTGAAATATTTTTCATTACCAAAACCATCTACATACACATACTGAATTGATTTTGTGTTCAGCACATAATAACACTTTTTTCTGCTTTGGCAGTAAATGCCAGTGAGATAAAAACAAAAGATTCCAGAGATACAAATCCTAGTTCATTAATTCTTTCCTTGTAACATTAGGTGGTTCATTTGTTTGCTTCAGGTCTCAGTTTTCTCACTCATATAAAAAGATAGAACAAAGTTCCTATTGTATGAGTTTTCCCTAAGATTGTTAATAACGCATGTACAAGTGCTTTCTTATAGCAGGCCTTCGGCCAAAGGTCCACAGATGTTTGCTGTTTTCTACATCGGTTCATTTATTTTGGGTATACATGCGTGGCTGGGTGTGTATGCCACTGCATCTGTGCGGCAGTCAGAGCGTCCCTTAAGGGGTCGGTTGCAGAAACTGAACTCGGGCTATGCACAGCCTTGCTAGCAAGCACCTTCCAAGCACCTTCACCACTGGGCCATCCCACCAGTCCTGTTTGTGTTTTTGTTACATCTTCAACAGTGTGTATGAAGGAAGGAAGCTCCTAGATGGTGGGTAGCGTGCTGGGCACAGTCAAATGACTAGAGATTGGGGCTGTCCACCAGACGGTGAAGAGCTGTTGGAGAGGCAGGAAAGAAGGAGAAGCAAAGAGACTTTTCTGTTTTTTTGTTTTTTTTTTGGTGGGGGTGGTTTTTGCTTTTGTTTGCTTGCTTGCTTACTTTCTTTTCTTTTGTGGGGAGGCAGCAGGGATGAGGAGAGGATATGGGGGACCAGGAGGTGAGCAGAACTGGGGTACGTGCTGTGAAACTCCCCGAGTCAATAAAGAAGTTGTAGAAAAAGACTGGGACAGTCAAATGGCCCAGCAGTTAGGAGCACACATTGCTCTTGCAGAGGACCTGAGTTTGCTTCCTGGCACCCAGCTGCCTGAAATGCCAACTCCAGGGCATCTTACACCTCGGCCTTCATCATCTGCACTCAGCTGTACAAGGTACCCCACAGACACAAACACATGCACCTCATTTCAGTTATCAATACATCTAAGGAAGGGGTTAGAGATAGTGTCTGAGTTTCTGTGTGTTTTCTTTTTATATTTTCTGATTTGTATCTTTGGTTATAAATATCAAGTATATGTGTTACCAGTATACAGAATTTGTATACATTTATAAATGATATTTTTAAAATGTTTTTTAGCAAAATTTCTATCAACTAGATGAACTGTCATTACATCCCTGTAGTTTTTTTTTTTTTTTTTTTAAGATTTATTTATACAGCATGTATGACTACAGACCAGAAGAGGGCACCATCTTATTACAGATAGTTGTGAATCACCATGTGGTTGCTGGGAATTGAACTCAGAACCTCTGAAAGAACAGCCAGTGCTCTTAACCACTGAGCCATCTCTCCAGCCTGCACATCTGTGTAGTTCTTACACATTAAATATGTCATTAGTTGACCCCTTTGTTACGTTAGATAAACTCATCTACCCTGACAAATTTTCCTTATTAGAGATAGAGTTTAATTTTTTAACCTTCAGGATTACAGGAAACCAGAGATCCTTATTCTGCCAAATCAGTAAAACTAAGCAAAATAATTCCTTCCCTATAAAAATCCATAGCTACATTATTGTGTTTTATGAGTTTTATTATGAAAGCCTTGAGGGATCTCTAATTAGCAACTCCATCAATACTTGTAGGTTTTATATCTGCTAAGCTTAGGATAGCTGTGAGGGCCTGAGATTTGTCCTGGAGTACTGCAGTAACTAAAAGTTAAATACTCAAGTACTCACTTTGCATTGCAAGGTGTACATATTTAAAGGACGGTCATATGGTGCAGTGAGCTGAGGAGACTTTGTGCCGTGTCTTTGACATTCCATAGTCTTGCCTTAGCTCTAACTGTAAGAGTGAAGGATGTCTGATGACAGGACTTAGCTTTTTGACCACCTGTCATTGAGCATGACAAAACTTTGGAAATGCAATGTTTGTTCTTAATTTTAATTAATTAATTTTAAACTGGAAAATAAAACAGGGAGTCGAGTTTATTTTTGAAGGAAATCCTATAGTTGATACTCCCTAGTGCGCATGCTTGTGTTTCTGCACCTGTACACCTACAATAAAAGACTTAAACACATAATATCAAATTTACCACCTCAGCCATTTCCAAGTGTGCACATTAATTAAGCCAAGTATGATTACATTGTTGTGTAACCAATCTTCAGAACTTTTTTATCTTGGAAAACTCAGTATCCATCCCTGTTAAAGAACAGCTCTTCCTCTGCATCTGTTCCTTATCCTAGCTCCTGAGGCAGCTACTGTAGTCTGTGTTCCATCTCTGTGATTGGACTACTCTAATGATGAATGGGTAGGTGGGTGTATGGGTGGATGGATGGAGGGAGGGAGGAGACAGAAGATTTTTAATCTTAAATATTTTTATTGTTTTTGAAATTGCTTTATTTCTGTTACCAATTATATGTCCTTAGTTTTACCTTCATGGATAATTATGAGAAGATAGACAAGATCAGGGAATTGTAATATAGAATTGTTCTTTCTAGTGACTATATAATGCCATCAGCAAATAGACCCAGGGTGATTCTGTTTTCTATCTATTGTGAGAAATCTCTTGAGCCATTTTAAGATTAGCATAGGAGCAGCATTCTGAAAAGGCAAAATTTGGATTTTTCTCAGAAGACCATCAAACCTTTTCTGTATACCAGGCTTTAGAGACTGTTGGTGCCATTGAACAGCCACAGAGCATGTGTAAACCAGGGAGTATTGCTGTGACAGAGTGTAATTTTGTCAGGCAGGTGCTGAGTGTCCATAGCCTGTGGTTTATTGACCTTTGTTCTAGTATCAAACTGTGTGTAACTGGAAAGAGACTTCAGATAAACCCCATGCCAGAGAAACCATTTAGTGACTTGGAAAGAAGTGAGAAATTCAGTACCTTATTTTATCAGGTTTGGACTACTGTTTGTAAGTTGTATCTTTTATTTACTACTAGTAAGGAAGGGGGGGCAACAATTACATGTAAGTATCCTTTAGTTCTGACGTGCATCCTGGTTTTAAAAACATGACAATATGGTGTGAGGGTGGAGGAGCATATCTGAGTCAGTGATATGCTAATACACTAATACCAGCAACATTCAAGTGCTTAAATGGTTTTGTTTTGTTTTGTTTTTAATGTGGGATCTTACAATCATAATAAATCAGGGCTAAAGCATTTAGATAATTTGTCTTCATAGGTGGTGGTCTTCATAAGAGTCTAACATTCAAATGCTTTTTAGAGTGATAAATTCTTTTGAGACAAGCAGAACTTGTGCTGGAAGAGAAGTCTTAGTCTGTGCATTGTAATACTTTGGCCCTCCTCTGGAAAGGGGAAGCACCCCTGTACCTGTAATTCATTCTCTGTTGACTCTGAGCCTTGCATTGAAGATGGTTGAATCCTACATGAACATGTGTAGCAGGAATCTTCACAGTTCTTATTAATAAAATCAAACCTGAGACGAGTTGTTGGGGTCCATGCTGGTAGATCAGAGAGACAGAACAAACCACAGCTATCTCACCTCGCCGGATCCTTAACTGGTCCTGTTTCCTCAGACTGGAAGCTTCTGTGTCCTCATCCCAATGGCTCTCAGCTGAACTGTGTTAGAAGCCTGAATGCTTAACCAGTCAAAATCCTCTAGTTTCTGGTCCTCACGCCTTATATATCTTTCTACTTTCTACCACCACTCCCTAGGATTAAAGGCTGGCTTTCTGGGATTAAAGGCGTGTCACCATGCTTGGCTATTTCCAATGTGGCCTTGAACTCACAGAGATCCAGAGGGATTTCTATCTCTGGAATGCTAGGATTAAAGGTGTGTGCTATCACTGCCTACCTAGTGGCTTTTCTGTTCTCTGACCCCAAATAAGTTTATTAAGGTCCACAATATTTTGGGGAAAACAATACCACCACATCTCCTCTCTTTTTGTCTAAAATTAAAGAAAGCTTATAACTAATACAAGAAAAACTATCTAATAAGTATATACAATATATACAGACAAAAATTACATTAATTTTGTCTAGTCCATTAACATTTGACAGATTCAGATAAAAACTCCATTATATATATTAACAATGTCCAGTCCAGTAACATCTGATAAACTCAGACCAAAAAATTTTCATTACTTATCTTATTTAAAACAAGTAGTTCCTTTTTAAAAGTAGATTCCATAATCTCCCTTTTTATCTTATCATATCCATATTCTCTCTTTTTTCTTTTCCTAATACATTCAGTAGTCTACCTTTTGTCATTTTTATATCTTCCCCTTTTCTTCAGTGTAGATTCAATGATCTACCTATTTATCCTATTATTTCTTTTTTCTCAGAGTAGATTCGATGATCTATCTCATATCTATATTCTCTTTTCCTTTGTGCTTTCTAGGGGTGAAGATATCTTTAGGGAATCTTGAAAAGAAAATTTTTAGGTTAATCATCAAGTCCTGTATCATTTGTCCATTCTCTGCATAAAAGGAGAGTTCAGGGCTTGTTTCAAGTCCTTGTTCGAGTAGTCTGTCAGGCTGTATCATCTCAGCTAGTCCTCTCGAAATTGTCCTGACCAGTTTGTAGTCCAAAGTCGATTTTTCCATGGTGTTAATCAGCTTAATGGCTTTATCATAGTCCATGTGGAATCATCGTTGTAGGATCCTGTCATCTTTTTGAAGATTTCAAAGTCACTGTTAGGCGTGGTCATGGTTTCCCGCAGACTTTTTTTTTTTGCCTCCTCTGTGGTTTGAAGCAATCACAGTTTGATAAATGTCTGTCTCTCGGAACCATGAACATTCTTCCCTAGAACAGAAAATCTTCACAACAATTTCTCCCCACCATTTGTCTTGCCAAACTTTTCCAAACTGACCTTTGCCGATGCTTTCTTGTAACACGATGGTCCTGGCAATTCTTCTCTGAACCAGCAGCAGTAAACCCTTCGTCCCTGGTAGCAGCATCACCGCAGTCACCAACACCATGAGAAGGAGCTGGCAATGTGGAGCAGTAGCCACTGCTTCCATGGTCCCACCACTGTTTGTGGCTCAGTCCAGGCCAAAATTTCTCCCAAGCCTCTTAGGCCGGCCTCAAACTCGGGATCTTCCTGCCTCTGTCTCCTTCAGCAAATCCTACTGGTGTGCACCACCACCACCACCACCGGCTGAGTGTAGCTTGGGCCTGAGCTCAAGGCCACAGGCAAACAGCTTTTCCATGAATTCGTAACACGAACGTTGGGCGCCAGATGTAGCATGAATCTTAAAAGTTCTTATTAATAAAATCAAACCCGAGGCCAGTTATTGGAGTCCATGCTGGTAGATCAGAGAGACAGAATAAGCCACAGCTATCTCACCTTGCCAGTTCCTCTACTGGTCCTGTTTCCTCAGACTGGAAGCTTCTGTGTCCTCATCCCAATGGCTCTCAGCTGAACTGTGTTAGAAGCCTGAATGCTTAACCAGTCAAAATCCTCTAGTTTCTGGTCCTCACGCCTTATATATCTTTCTACTTTCTACCACCACTCCCTAGGATTAAAGGCTGGCTTTCTGGGATTAAAGGCGTGTCACCATGCTTGGCTATTTCCAATGTGGCCTTGAACTCACAGAGATCCAGAGGGATTTCTATCTCTGGAATGCTAGGATTAAAGGTGTGTGCTATCACTGCCTACCTAGTGGCTTTTCTGTTCTCTGACCCCAGATAAGTTTATTAAGGTCCACAATATTTTGGGGAAAACAATACCACCACAAACATGTAGTCTTTTCCAAGTTAACCTTGCTAGCTTGAAGGCATAGTAAGCATATGAGACATTCAGCTCTCAAGGTATTGAAGCTTTCTGGTTTCTCCACACAAGACAGAGCACGCTGTCAAAACCTTAGAGAGACTTTGGATTTTCAGTGTGTGTGTCATTTAAAAGAAAATTGAAATAGAATGGCAGTTAAAGATGGCATGTGTCTAACCACTTCAGTCCACATCAAGCCAAACGGAAGCTTTCTCATTGACATTTAGTTAGATGAGAGTTTAGGTTTATTGTTTTGGTGTGGGGAGAATTGTAGGCTAATTATTACTGGAAAAATGATAGTCCACAAGATTATTTTTATGTTCTGAAATGAAATTTCTAGTGTTGCAATGTATTCTAAAGGTTTTTAGTTTTGTGCGGAGTGAACTTTTCTGAAATTGAGCATATTAACCCCTGATCTTCATAAGTACTTGATTAGTTCATACAGCTGGAGACCCTGGTCTAAACGTGGAGTGTTGAGGATGGAGAAAGATCCACCAGGGTAAAATGCAGAGGCATAGAAACAAGAGGTAAGAACAGTGTGTTAGAGAAGCCAGAGCTCATGTGCCTTGAGGAAAGCGTGCTGGGGAGAGAAGAGAGACTAAAAGGCCTTACCTGCCTTCCCTTTAGGATTGGTTCGGATTTTTGTAATCCAGAGAGGTAGTATGCCGGCTTGGTGGTAGTCAGGAACCTGGGCTCTCTCTCTTACTGCACGGTCGTCATCCATAGCACATGTCCTTGTTGTGCCAGGTGGCCCAAAGAACGAACTGTAGTTGTGTCGCTGTTCCAGATGACAGGCAGGGAGGGAGGGAGAGGGACAGCGCCCCCGGTTCTTTCAGAAGACACCTCCCAGTTCATTTCAAGTTAATCATTTTGACCTGAGCTTTGGCATAAGCAGCTGCAAGGGAGGTTGGGAATAACTCTTACTCTGGATAACAGAATGAGTGCCCAATAGAAAGTTTGGATGATGAAGGGAAAAGAAAAGAATCATATTGAATTTGACAGCTAATGAATGGTCTTGCCATACCAATGCTATAATTAGTTAATGCTTTGATGAAGAAATATGCTGTATCAGTTAAGAGTTCTGTTGCTGTGATGAAATACCATGACCAAAAGCAACTTGGGGAGGAAAGGATTTATTTCACTTACACTTGTATATCACAGTTACCAGAGTTCATCATTAAAAGAAATCGGGGCAGAACACAGACAAGGCAGGAGCCTGGAGGCAGGAACTGATAGGGAGGCCATAGAATGGCGTTGCTTACTGGCTTATTCCACATGGCTGGTGCAGCCTGCTTTCTTATTGAACCCAGGACAATCAGCCCAGGGGTGGCACCACCCACAATGGGCTGGGCCCTTGCCCATCATTCATCAAGAAAATGCCCTACAGGCCTACCGGTAGCCAGATCTTATGGAGGCATTTTCTTAATGAAGGTTTGCTCCTCTCAGATGACTTCTGCTTGTGTCAAATTGACGTAAGTACTAGCCAGACACATGCTGAAATTCTTCAAAAAACAAAAAAATGATTGAGAGGTGAAAGTGGATTGGATGGAGCTCAGGAGACCACTGTAGCAATAGCAACACAGGTCAGAGATAACGAGGCTGAAAGGACTCACTGAGCAAGCTGTGGTTTTGAAGCCAACAGTGCGGAAGAGGAGGTCTACGTAGAGTGAGCTTGGTAAGAAGTAAGCAGAGCGAGCAGCCAAGGATGGTATGGTGTTTCGGGAATCAAGGGAAGTGGGCTCTTCAGGATTTAGGGGGCAATCAGCTGTGTCAGTCACACCTGATAGGAAGCAGTTGGGGTTCTTGATAAGACCTGCAGTTAAGATGTTAGTGACTTCACTCATGGTAAGAGCAGGCAGTGCCATAATGGAGGAGAAAGCCAGACTTCAGAAACTAACGTTAGAGGACATAGAGGTGCGGAGTCAGACCCGGAGTGGGAGGGAGAGAGATGGGGAGACTAAATGATGGATGAAATGGAATCTTGGAGATGGACAGTGCAGGATGTGGTAGCAGGAAGTCAATGGCTTTTATTTACTCTGTGAATCAGAGTTGAGTTTATTTTGGTGGCCGAGAGTGTTAATGAACGTGGGAGTTAACTCTGTAATAATAGGAAAGGTACAAGATTTATCAGCTTTTCCACAAAGAAAATAAATAATTTCACCTGTGTATGATTTTTTTTTCCTGCTAAAGAAAATAACCCAGATTCTGGCGTTACCTTCAGAAATATGAAATGAAAAGACAATATATGAAAGTACATGGCACAGAACTGGCCACATAGACACTGTGCGTGAGGATTCAGTGAACAGTTCTTAGAATACTTCCTATGCGTACGGAACATCCTAATTTGTTGTACTTTTTACACCATTTATTTCTCTCAGGCAAATTGCTTTTGTCAAGAGAAAAAAAGTGGCTCACACTGCAGTGATCATCCTGGTGAGACATGGGGGGGGGGAGCGGTGCTGCCTGGCTTCGGGCAGTCGGCACTTCCTCTACAAGTGGCCCCAGTTACTCTCTGGCCAGTGGGGACAGTGTGTCCGGGACTGTGTGCTGAATTTGGCTTTTCTTCTAACTGAAAACTGAGTTGTGAGCAGAGTTGGCAAGATGCAAATCATGGCAGACTGTTGTACAAAGATCTTTGCATTTCTGTAAAATAACTAGGTTAGTATTCTAGAGGGCAAACGTTCTTAAGAATCACTGTATGTAGAGGATGGCCAGCTGCCTCTCACTCTCTTGCCAGAGGAAGCTCATGTTAACCAGTTCTTTTTTACCAGAAAGATGAGAAGAGGACTGGCTTGGCCTTTCCTGAACATTCCTCCACCGTGTGGTCAGCTGTAGTAGAGAGCTTCTTATCTTAGAACAGTGAATTCTTTTCTTGTCTGGGGAAAAACAGAGAAGCACAATGATTAATGAATGAATAAAAAAATGAAATAAAAGGACATGCTCCTTCTAAAGTTTGGAGAAGATTTTTGTTGTAGATAAAAGGAGAAAGCAGGCAGAGGGAAGGTCCAGGCGGAACGTGACTGGCAGACTAAACCCCACCATGAGAGGAGAGAGGAGGAGAGAGCAAAAGAGGAGCCATTGACCAAGAAAGGGGGCCCAGGCCAAGAGACCAGTGTAGCCAAAATAGCTGGGTGATACAGGGATCTAGGCCTCGGGGTGGGTGGGGGGTGGGAATGGGCTGGGGTGGAAGCCCAGCCCCTGGGAGGGAGAGGTTTAGGGGAGGGGCGGGCAGGGTGAGGAGTGCTGAGAGGAGCCACAGGCACTGAGTGAGGTTTGTCCTGGGTTTGAGACCTTACCTTCCAGCCTGTTGTTGATAAGGGGCCAAAATCCCTTCTGTAACTGCTTCCACAGGTCCTGAGTGAGACTAGCCCTTGGTTTCTTTGAGACGTGACAATTAGGACCGGAAGCTCAAAGCTGGTTCACACTTAGTGACTCCAGTGACTCGGTGCGAGTCACTGCAGCTCGTCTCTGTTGTGGCCTAGCATCGACCAATGCATTGCAGTGTATTTGTGTGTGTTCTTGAGGAAGCTGAGAAGGAACATGGAAGAGCAGAGTCTATGAAGTCTTGTCTCCTAAGTTATATAGACATCATCTACCTTCTCCAGATGTCAGGGAACCACCACTCCTTCTTTGTGTGGTACTGTCAGTGACAACTACCAGTCTTTAAAAAAAAAAAGATCCTACTGAGGAATTTAGACTTGAGGAGTCTGAAATGTTGCTGTCTCTGGGTGTGTCCAGTGTAACCAGCTGCTGCTAAGCAATGTTCCAACGTTGACACCACTGCCACACCCCTGGCCTGTTGAACTACACTAAGTTCTGTGGAACTGTTTGGTGAGCTCCCCTGGTGGAGGGTGTGGACTCTCATGAACAGGGCACTTGTTATGTACAAGATGATTTATATGACGGAAATTCCTGCCTACTCCCTAATAAACTAATAAGTTAAAACCTGCAGTAAGCTGTAGACAAAAATATCCTGGCTTCTTGGAATCAAATAGTTACTAGATTCATCAGTTTTTGAGTTTGTTGCCTAGCACACACACGTGTGCGTGTATGGTGAGGAATTTGGGGCGGGGATGGGCGGGGGTTAAGTCATGAAATGTAAGTCACAGACGTGCTTCCCTGGAGGTTCCCAGCAGCGAAATACCCTCCAACACTCTTGGCTTTCATTTCCTCCCTGTTCACTACTGTGTGGATCTCTTCCTTGTCCTTTAATGGTTCTTTTCAGATTCTTTTCCTTATAAACAAATTCCCCAGTAGGATCTTTACTTCTTTAAGAGTCAGACTTACTGAGGCAGGTAGGTGTATCACTGATACTGATTAGGACATAACACTTCATAGAAAACCTCAGGCATCAAATATTAACTAATTTTTTTTTTGGCCTTGAGTTGTGAGTGCTCATGCCCCAGAGTTTATAATTTTTTTAAATTAGTATTACCATGTATCTGATTTCCTTAAGGTCTTTTCATATATCTTTGGTTTGACTACCCCTGCCCCTCCTCCCTTCTCTGCCCCCTCCCTCTGCCCATCCTTCCCCTTAGCCCTTTGCACCCTGGTTCTCCTCTAGCCTCCTCCTAGCCTCTCCTTCACGCTCTCATTCACTTCACTTCCGTGGACTCATTTATGAGGAATTGGTCTTACGAGCCAATTCTTGTTTGTTGTTGTGCCTCGCTTTCTCACTTTTGAGACAGGTCTTCTGCATGTAGCCCAGGCTGCCCTTGAACTTGCAGTCCTCCTGCCTGTTGAATGCTGGGATTACAGAAGTGCATTGCAGCACCCAGTAGTATAGCGTTTTGAAGTTTAATTACCATAAAGGATGTGAGTAACTCTTATCTCTAAATATTTTGCTTCACAAACTATGGAGTATAGGTCAGAGAGTATTTATCATGAACATCCATGATTTTGAAGTTGTTATATTTTATTTGTTTGTTTGTTTGGTTTTTGTTTTTCCTCCTGGAAAAATTGGAAGTCAATGAGATTGGTGTTTGGTTTTTAACTCATCATTATAGAATAAAAAATTCCTTTAATATACATTCTTGAAAAAAATGGACCTTAAGGGAATTAAATAGCTAAAGATTAACTGTGGATCCCAAAGTTCTTTATTTAATGGGAATGTTAGTGTTCCAAAGAATTCCTTAGCGTATAGAATGAAGATGTGATCCAAATCCTGTTATCCTTCCTGACATTATTATTTAATTGCATTTCAAATACTATCAGCTAAAAATATAAATTACATTTTCTTAAAGATCTTTAACTTGTTTATACATTGAATTCTTGTTTTGTTATTATGCTTCCAAGTTTAACTTAAATATTTGAAAACATTATTGTACATAAAATCATCAGTTGTAATGTTTTTTCTTTTTAAACATTCTATTTTGACTCTGTGTATGTGCGCGTGTGCGTGCGTACATGTGTGCGTGTGCGTGCGTGCGTGCGTGCGTGCGTGTGTGTGTGTGTGTGTGTGTGTGTGTGTGTGTGTGTGTTTATGTGTATGTGCGTGTGTCCATGGAGGCCAGAAGAGAGAGACAGTGTTGATCCCCTGGAGTTGAGTTACAGGCAGCTGTGAGGCACTTGATGTGGGTGCTGAGAGTTGAACGCATGTCCTTTGAAGAGCAGGAAGAGCTCTTGACCACTGCTGAGCATCTCTCCAGCTCCATCATAGGGAGTTGTTGACTGTTCTTACATCTAGATATTTGCCTCTTTTTGCATCAGAATACTCAAATATGGAAAAACATGCCACAATATGTGTGGTGCTGATGGTGTACCTATTTTATAGAATGATTCAGTTGTATTCATAAGTTCAGAGACAAATAAGTAATAGAGTTTTAAAATACATATCCAGAGCCTTAATTAAATGAGAATATTTCTGAGGTATCAGTTCGACCTAAAATGAATATAACAACTGGATTTTCAGCAAAGTACTTGGTGTGGGAAGTGAAAGTAGCTGCTAAGTAGAAGTTACTGGCTTTTTAGAAAAAAATTAACTTTTTAGAAAAAAAAAATATATATATATTACACACACACACACACACACACACACACACACACACACACACACACACACACAGTCCAAGGAAACCCCTGACCGTGACCGACCATCTGAAGCCACGGTGTCACAGCAGCGTTCTCTTATTTCAGGTGATTTTGGCAACAGCTGGGTTAGGAAGGATTATAACTTCGCTGTGACACAGGGCACAGAAGGCTCCATCTCTGTCATCTCCTCTTGTTTTTCTAATGGTGTGATGCTTAAGGTGGGACTTTGTCTTCCTTAGAGCGCCTTTCATCCTCTTCCGTGGTTGTGGTGGTTGTTGTTTGTTTGTTTGTTTGCCACCAGCCTTTCTTTTGGTTCATGGATGAGAATAGCTACCGAAGCGTACGCAGCATATACCAGGAAAACTGACCATCCTACCACACTGAGAAATAATTTAGAGTGGGTGATAGTGGGCTTCTCAGCAGGAAGCCTTGGAGAAGAGTACTTTCTTTAGTATTTACAGCAAGTAAGAGAGTCTTCATCTACACTTGGCAGTTAGCAGAACTACGTCACAAATGAGTATTTTGTAGAAAGATCTGTGAACAAGAATTATGTAAAGAGTTTGTCCATCAAACATGTGATGTTGGCCTACAAGGCTTAGGTCACAAGAGGGGAGCCGCCCGGGTCCTTCCTTTTCCAATCAAAATGACCTCACACAAGTGCACGTTTACAGATCACAGAGCAAACGACAGCTGACGTCTGTAGAGTAACCACTGGTTGGCTACTTATGTTATCTATCTTCTACTGTGGCAGAACTAAAGAGGACATTTGAGGGCTTGTCCTATTAAAGCAAAATAACAGAAATTTCACACGTGGATAGAAAATGCATTGTGATCTTATAAAAAGCTTTCATTCTTGCTATAAGATGTAAGACTTGTTACTCTGCTTTGAACAACAGCAAAAACATGGGTCTTTCCTATAAATGTTACTGTTTCTGTGCTTAAAGAACAAACTCAAGACTAAGGCCCTGTGCTCACAGAGCTGGGATGATAGAGGGGGTGGGGCCCTTTGCTCACAGCTGGGATGATAGAGAGGGTGTGGGGCCCTGTGCTCACAGAGCTAGGATGATAGAGAGGGGGTTGGGCCCTGTGCTCACAGAGCTGGGATGATAGAGAGGGGGTTGGGCCCTGTGCTCACAGAGCTGGGATGATAGAGAGGGGGTTGGGCCCTGTGCTCACAATGCTAGGATGACAGAGAGGGGGTTGGGCCCTGTGCTCCCAGCTGGGATGATAGAGAAGGGGTGGAGCCCTGTGCTCACAATGCTAGGATGACAGAGAGGGGGTAGGGCCCTGTGCTCCCAGCTGGGATGACAGAGAGGGGGTGGGGCCTCAGCCTTTGTTCTCTCCTTCCCTCCCAGGGCATTTCTTAAGACAAGGACAGTGACGTCCTTGAGTTAAATTTCTGAGGAAGGAACTGTGCTTGTGCACACCTAGAATTGTGGCTGAGAGCCTGTTCCACCTTCTTCCGCTGGGTTTCTTACGACTAAATGGGGAAATATGGAAAACAAAGAGATAAATGTATGTTGGCTTTTTGCCTCCTGTGGTAGGAAAAATAGTATATGATTAATAATGTATTATTCTCCAGAATTGAAGTAGAATATAATGCACCTAAAATATTTAGATTGATGAGTATCTTGTTTGATATTTTGATTAAGATTGGAAATAACATCTTAAGATAATTCAAGATTTAGATATTCACACCAGTCAGACAAATGGCTGTGCACTGACTTCACAGTAATTAGACATGACATTGAGCTGCTTCTTTGTGCAAGGGAAATTGTCACGTGGACTTGCTGTAATTTTTCATTGAGAGAACAAAACTTTTTTTTTAATTTTTATTTTTATTTATTTTTAAAATTACACTCATTCATTACTTACACTCATGATATTAATCACATTTGTGGTATTCATAGATTACATTTGCAGTATTCATTTAAATATATATATATATATATATATATATATATATATATATATATATTTAATTTTAAATGTCGAATGTTATTTCTTGAAGGGGGTAGGAGGACTTAAATACAGGCTTACAGCACAATGGGAGGACTCCGGAGGGCAGAAGTTTTGCTACTAATGTTTTACAATCTTGCATCTAAGCTGTTAACTCCCATTATTCAGGATACACAGACAAGGAACTTCCCTTAAGCATTCAGGAGAGTGGAACCTGGCAGGGAATTAGCATAGGGAGGATATCAAGGTCAAGGTCCGCAAGCAAGGCAACAGTTACCCAAAACAGGGGCCAGGGCCCTGCAGGTCCCCTTTTTATTAAAAAATGAGCTTCTGACTTGGTTTGCGTGGGACGTCAGCAGGTCACCTTACCCATCATGGAGTCGCCTGCCCAGGCCACACAGGTGCTCTGTCTTAGGTTGGTGAGCGCCCCCCAGGCATTACCCATTTCTGAATACTCAGTATCATACTGGCTCAGTCGTGTGTGAGCTGCATAGTTAATTGCTGCCAAAGATCTCAAAGTGGCACTGGGCTTGCAATTTGTGTGTTCGATACAGAAAAGACCAACAGAGATTCTATCTCACCCATAGCCAGTAGGCTAAAGGCAACTGAGCCATTCCCTTCCTTAACGAGCCATACTGTACATTGGAGTCCTTGTAAGATGGTATCCCAAAAGCAACTGGAACTTGAGTTTATAAATTTATAATTTTCAAAGCCAATTGAGATGTATATAACTACTGAATTAAATTTATCATGCTCAATAGAATGAAAGATTAGCTAACTGTGGTAACTATTTTTGTTGCCAGGGTCTCCACTGTGCTAGCTGTAGTAAGCAATTATGAGATGGTAATCCCAGAAACAGTAGCAGCGGTGGCCGCCTCTGCTATAACAGCAACAGTGGCAGCAGCAATGTCAAATTCTCTGAGAGAACAAAACTTTTAAGGAACCGTGAAAGTAACCTTGGGGTTGATTGTCTTTCCTATCTCATAAAGCTACTTAAATGATATCTCTAATTGTGTATTTTCTTTCAGATCCAACCCTATGAAAAGATAAAGGCCAGAGGCTTGCCTGATAATATATCGTCTGTGTTGAACAAATTGGTGGTGGTGAAACTCAATGGTGGTCTGGGAACTAGCATGGGCTGCAAGGGCCCCAAGAGTCTGATCGGTGTAAGAAATGAGAACACCTTCTTGGATCTTACTGTTCAGCAAATCGAAGTGAGTAGTATTTAGCCATTCTAAATGGCTAAACTAAAGCAGGTGTAGTTTTTACACTAATGTAAGTGCTATATTAGGAAATGTGGATGTGAGTTTGAGCTAGTCGAAGAGAGTGCTGTTTTGTCTCCTTGTTAGGATGTGGGGGTGTTTGTAAGGGTAGATCCTTAAGATGTAAGTTTGATTGTACGGAGCAGTTGTAGATACTGAACACCTGAGTCTGTCCAGATCCTCCTTTGATCTGCCTGAACTACTTTCTCTCAGTGACAACCTTCATGACACTAGTTTTCCCACTTAATCCTTTGGGGAGCTGAGGAGGATGTCCCACATCTGCTAGGATGTGGTGGATGCAGAACGACTCTTGGCTTCCTTCTTTGACAAAATTTCTAACTGTAGACCCTATGGTGCAGAGACCTTGTCTTTCCTTCCATTGTTTCCCTAGTCTGGGCAGCAAGTGCAGTCACACCACGAGCGGCAGCTAAGCTACTGTGTGCCCAGTAGTCACTGCGCACCAGCTTTGCTGAGCACCGTCTCCACAGTGACCCATTCATTCCTCTCAGCAGCTCACAGTGTAATCAAAATCTGAATATAAGACAGTCTGGTTTCTGAGAGTCTCTTCCTGCTGTGTTGCCTCCTTTGGGAGACTGAGAAGATCTCAGCCGAAGTGTGATTGACGTTTGAAATTCACCCTGAGGACAGGAGACCGTGACTTGGTAGCATTTGTGTTCTCACCCCACAGAGCTTGGATACAAGAGCAAACGCTTATTTAGCACCTGTCTGCCTTCAGGCCATAGGACTGTTAGCTGAGCACACGGCTCCAGTGCGGACTGTCCTGGGCAGCCAAATGTGGGCCTCAGCTGAGTTAGCCATGGAATTCAGATAGTAGCTTCTGTTCCAAAGGGCCATGATTTATTGAATGAATACTTGATGAATTGCTTACCCACACGTCTGGCTCATGCCAAGTGGTTACTTATGTAAAATGTACATGTATATATATGTATATATAAACCCAGAGAGAGTTATAGGTCAGGCTTTAAACATTTTGTGATTAGCTGTTGAAGAGACAATTTTAGATTGCAAGTCAGAGAACGTGAGTCTGGATGATCTGATTATCACTCTCCTCTTCAGCATTTGAACAAAACCTACAATACAGATGTCCCTCTTGTTTTAATGAACTCTTTTAACACGGATGAAGACACAAAAAAAATACTTCAGAAGTACAATCATTGCCGTGTGAAAATCTACACCTTCAATCAAAGCAGGTACTGGAAATAAAAATAACTAGCTGGTGGGATTTGGCCCCTGGGAATTCTCTTTATTATTGCAACACAGTGGCCTCATGCAGCAAAGGTCAATCCATGCAAGAACTTGACACCTTTAAAACTAAATACAGGCTGATAAACATGGGATGGTTATAAACTTTGGTTCTGTAATTTCCAGTTTCTCAGGGGATCTGCTTGAGATCTTATTCTATGTCCTAGATATTCAAAGGCAGCTTATAAAGTCTTCACGTGCTTAAGGTCTCCAGTCAGGTGGGTGACTTCCTGCAGACAATACTGAGCATCTTCACTGTGGGAACGTTTCTTCACCTGAGTAGATAAACCTGTGGAAATTTAAGTAAGTTTTAGAGAAAAACATCTACTCTTGGGGGAGTAGAGTGAGTAGAAAGGAATTCAGATGATTGGGGGACAAGCTTTCTAGTTAGAGGTAGATAGACAGCAGCCTACAGAAACATTTTGGAAATAGTATCTAAAGTTGGAAGTTCAGTTTGTTGGTATTTTGAAATCTGTTTTCACATCACTTTTTTTTTAACATCATAGTGTGTGTTGCCTGTTTCCTAGTGGCTGTCCACGTGCTCTTTCCTGCTTTCCTCTCCTGTTTGCCAGCTTTTATCCGTGTGCAGACACCTGGGTGCTCAAGGAAGGAGCAGCAACCCCTGATGACTGTGTTTAAGAATGGGCAGACTGCCTCAGAGAGATCTTAAGGCACAAGAACCAATAAGTTTAAAAATATTTACTTACTGAGTCTTTCTTCTTAGAGAATTGTAAAAAAATACCTTAAAAATATGAAGTGTCTTCCTATTTGTATGGCCATGGAAAACTTCCCTTGAATAACTATCTAGAAAATATATTTTTTAAAAAATAATGACAGGTTTTCTTAAAAGGATTCACCTATAATTTACTATTGACAGTCTCTGAAATGGAGGGATGTTTTATTTAATATTTTAAAAAGATTTTGTTTTATTTTTTATTATATGTATCTGTGTATATCTGTGTGTGGGCATGTGCGCATGAGTGCAGGTACCCAAGGAGGCCAGAAGAGGGTGCAAATCCCCTGAAACTGGGTTTACAGGAGCTTGCGAGCCACTTGATAAGGGTGCTGGGAACTGACCAGTGCAAGCTCTTAACCATTGATCCATCTCTCCAGCCCTTGTTTCATTTTAATCTGTTGTTTTACCTGAAGGGTTGGGGTACACTACAATAAAGAACTTTCTTGTTTTCTTTTTAAAGGTACCCGAGGATTAATAAGGAATCCTTGCTTCCTGTAGCAAAGGATGTGTCTTACTCAGGGGAAAGTACAGAAGCTTGGTACCCTCCAGGGCATGGAGACATCTATGCTAGTTTCTATAACTCTGGCTTGCTCGACACCTTTCTAGAAGAAGGCAAAGAGTATATTTTTGTGTCTAACATAGATAACCTGGGTGCCACAGTGGATCTTTATATTCTTAATCATCTAATGAACCCACCCAATGGGAAGCGCTGTGAATTTGTCATGGAAGTCACAAATAAAACACGAGCAGATGTAAAGGTAAATACCAAAGAATCAATTTGGAGATTTATGTTTTTACATTTGATAAATTATATAGTCAAAAAAATTTTTTGGGTTTATAAGTTTCTATTCTATGCACAACATACTTATTATTTACTTAACATCATTTTAAGAGAGTGTGATGTTATTCTGTGAGGTACCTTAGGTTCTAAATAACAGTGTGTATCATGAGCCCAGAATTAATAATAGTCTAAATCTGTGTCAGTAATTTAAATTAAAAAGTTTCATATGTTTCTATGGAACAAATGTGAAAACACACAGCAGATTTGTTCACACCATTACTACTCGTCAAGTTTGGCATATTTTATTATGTCATCGCTTTCATGGAAATTTATTTCTATAAAATGTGTATATGTATTATATGCATACTTTATGTATTATGTGTACTTTGTCAGTGCACTGTCTTTACAGTTGTGTAAAAAAAATGCAGTTGTTTAGTACAAAGTATAAATTGAACACTGCATATTTGGTGTTGTCTATGTAGGACTAAGCTTTGTGGTGGTGGGTAGTGGTTTGGAAATAAGAGGAATGTTCCTGTAGCAGACTTTAGGAAGGGGAGGAGGACTCTGGTGTACTCACCAAGGCTTTAATAATAGACAGGACACTGTTTAAAGTAACAATCTCAATCATGAATGTGTCTCTGGGTATTAGAAGGTTATATAGTCAGTGTCTTCTAGGAAATTTTACAGAAGTCATAATCAGTGTGGTATGGCTGATTGCAAAAGATTTGGAAGCACTCATGATTTTCTGCTTTTCTAGGGTGGGACACTCACTCAGTACGAAGGCAAACTGAGACTGGTGGAAATCGCTCAAGTGCCAAAAGCACATGTTGATGAATTCAAGTCTGTGTCAAAATTTAAAATATTTAACACAAACAACCTATGGATTTCTCTTGCAGCAGTTAAAAGACTGCAGGAACAGAATGCCATTGACATGGAAATCATTGTGAATCCAAAGGTAAGTGACGATCACAGTCCAGGGTTCCCTGGCTTCTAAAGGCAGACACCTGCCTACTCCCTCTGGCTAGTCAGGTTCTCCAGGTCTGCACTCATCTTAGTGATGGGCTCCTGATTTGACCCTAAGCTGAAAGGACCTCCTCAGTTCATTACTGCTTTTATACTCACATGCCATTTTCCTGTAGGAATCTTGAGTAAGTTTTCTCAACCCTAGGCTCTTTACTGAAAAATAGACATGTTGCTCACTCAAGTTAAGAGACTTAAAAAAAAAAAAAAATCACATATGGAGCATAATATAAGTTCTTGGCTAATGTCAGCTCTCATGATTCTATGAAACCACTTCCTGTCGCAGCCTGAGGTGCCAGCCTCCAGGCCCCACAGGGCTTGAAGGGAAACCCATAGCGTTGGCGTAGCTGAGACTTTAGTATCCGAGGGGATTAGGGAAAAGGACACTCACACACTCTCTTGATGGTTTCCTTTTTTTATTCTCCTCTCATGTTGTTCTCACCCTCCACCGCTTATATACCACAACAAAATCTTTCAGACAATGCAGGAGTCACATTCCATTTCTCAAGTGAATGATTATAGGTAAAGATATGTTTTTTTGGTTTTTGTTTTTAAATCTCCTTAACAAGATTAAAAACAGAGTCATCCTGACAACTCACATGCAGTGTATCTAAGTAGTTTGTCATAGAATAATAGATCATGAGCTCAGCTGTGTGTCCTTGTGAACTCTAGATTGTTTTTCTGGGATTGTTTATCTTAAAAACTATTAACAAGTCATCTTGTCTAATCTGAAGTTATTTGGAAGCTTTGTTTCAGCTAATGATGCACACCAGAACCTGTGACTGCATTTCTCAGCATTAAGATGAAAGGAATTTGAGCCAGCCTGGCTCGTTGTGTTTTTTTTTTTTTTTTTTTTTTTTTTTAAACAACATTAATTTGAGCTGTGATCTGAAGCAACTTCATAGGGAGACCTCATAGGCCCTGACTGTGTAGCATTTCCTTGTTTTTATTTTTATTCATCAAAACTCTTTATAAGATAACATTATATCAATTAGACAGCACAGTTTAGGAAGGAGTCATCTTCTTGACAATCCACAGATGAATATAGCCAGTAGATTGGATGTTTGGGTGAGATAAACACACTATATTACAGGCAGTGTGTGGGTGGGTGTCTCCCCACATCCACTCATATCATGCCAGATACCAGAGAAAGATTGGAACAGCAAACATGTAAAGGCACAGCAGAAGCAAAAGACATCCTGGGGTCTGTAGTCTTATAGGATTACTTAAACAAGATCGACCCATCAGAGTTTCCTTCTGGTGGGCTGAACCTTGAACTTCAATTGCCATCTGCTGCTCCTCTAACATGGCTACTGGCAGCTTTCCAAGTATTGACATCACACATGGAACAAAGCTGGGTGTATAAGGTCTGTGTTTCCTGGGTGTGGTGGTATAAACCCTTAGTTCTAGCTGTGGAGAAGTGGAGGTCGGAGGTAGTTCAAGGTGTCCTCAGCACATAGAGAGTTTGATACCTGAGATTCTGTCTCAAAACAAACAAACAAAACCAAATAAGCCCCAAACCCTGTTTCCCCACTCTTACCAACCTCCTTTTTTCTTCTTTCTTTTTTTATAGACTTTGGATGGAGGCCTGAATGTCATTCAGTTAGAAACTGCAGTTGGAGCTGCAATTAAAAGTTTCGAGAATTCTTTAGGTATTAATGTTCCAAGAAGTCGGTTTCTGCCTGTGAAGACCACGTCAGATCTCTTGCTTGTGATGTCAAACCTCTATAGCCTTAATGCAGGGTCTCTGACCATGAGTGAAAAGCGGGAGTTTCCTACAGTACCTTTGGTTAAACTAGGAAGTTCTTTTACCAAGGTAGGTAACTTGTTAAGGTAATTAGAGAATTATTTTTCACCGTTGACCTGTGTTTCCTTCTGTCTTTGGTATGCAGGAATTGACTTAATGTGTAGTTGCTCTGGAGAGTAGGAAAGAATGCTTTAATTTGGGGACGTTTTATTTTGTCTCTTCTAAGACTACTACTGCTCTCATCAGTCAGAAAGGGTTATTACTAGTTTAATAAATATGTATTGTGCTCCTGTCTTCTCTTGGTAGATTCTAGATATGGAGATTTGTGGAGACCCACATAGGTTTCCTAGTGAGAGCTTGCTTTACCCAGCAGGGCTGCATAAGGGGATGATATGACCACCTGCGTGGTTACCAGGTGTTTGGAAGAGTCTGCACTTGACTGCAGTATGCTTAGATCTAGTAAGGGGGAGGTCTAGTAAGGGGAGGTCCCACCCCTTGGCATTATTTGAAGAGACAGAAGGGGCCGGTGGATTTTGATCCAGGTCCTCCTGAAGTTATCCTGTTTTTTGTCTGTCTCCTCTCTGCTATCTTTCCACCTAAAGGTTTCCTTTTTTTTTTTTTAATTAAATTTTTTTTCATCCATTTTCTATACCAAAGATCCTCCTCTTCCCTCCTCCTGCCCCTCCAGCCTCCCCCTTTCAACCCACCCCCCATTTCCTCTTATAAGAAGGAAGGAGGTACATTTAGTAGAGGCAGGTCCAAGCCCTTTCCCCTGCTTTAAGGCTGTGCGAGATGTCCCATAATAGGCAGTGGGCTCCAGAAAGCAAGCTCATGCAACAGGGACAGATTCTGATCCTACTGCCAGTAGGCACCTTAAGCAGATCAAGTTACACAACTGTCGCGCTATACAGAGGGTCCAGTCCAGTCCCATGCAGGCACCACAGCTGCTGATCTGAATTTCATGAGTTCGCATTGGTTTGGTTTGGTTTGATTGTCTCTGTAGGTTTCCCCATCATGATCTTGCTCATAGACTCCCTCTTCCCTCTCTTTGACTGGACTCCTGGAGTTTTGCCTGGTGTTTGGCTGTGGATCTCTGCATCTGCTTCCATCAGTTACTGGAGAAAGGCTTTATGATGACAGTTAGGGTATTCACTGATCTGATCACTGGGGTAAGCCAGTTTAGGCACCCTCTCCACTATTGGTAGTAGTCTAAGCTGGGGGTCATCCTTGGGGATTCCTAGGAACTTCCCTAGCACCCGGTTTCTTCTATCTCCATGATGTCTCCCTCTATCATAGTATCTCTTTCATTGCTCTCCCACTCCATCCTTGTTCAGCTCAACCATCCTGTTCCGCCATATTCTCATCCCCCATCCCGTCCTCCATTGCTCACCCCTCATCCCTACTTTACTCATGGAGATCTCATCTGTTTCCCCTTCCCAGGGCAATCCATGTGTCCCTCTTTGGGTCCTCCTTGTTAGCTAGCTTCTCTGGAGTTGTGGGTTGTAGTCTAGTTATCCTTTGCTTTACATCTAGTATCCACTTATGAGTGAGTCCATACCATGTTTGTCTTCTGAGTCTGGGTTACCTCACTAAGGATGATATTTTCTAGTTCCATCCATTTGCCTGCAAATTTCATGATGTCATTGTTATTCACTGCTGAATAATACTCCATTGTGTATATGTACCACATTTTCTTAATCCATTCTTTGGTTGAGAGGCATCTAGGTTGTTTCCAGGTTCTGGCTGTTATGAATAATGCTGCTATGAACATAGTTGAGCATGTGTCCCTGTGGCATGTTTGAGCATTCTTTGGGTATATGCTGAAGAGTGATATAGCTGGGTCTTCGGGAAGATTGATTCCCAGTTTTCTGAGAAACAGCCATACTGATTTCCAAAGTGGCTGTACAAGTTTGCACTCCCACCAACAGTGGAGGAGTGTTCCCCTTGCTCCACATCCTCTCCAACATAAGCTGTCTTCCGTGTTTTTGATCTTAGCCATTCTGACAGGTGTTAGTTTGATTTGCATTTACCCAATCACTAAGGATTCCTTAAATATCTTTTAACAGATTCTTCTGTTGAAGATTCTCTGTTTAGCTCTGTTGCCCATTTTTTTTTCTTTTTTTTTTTTAAATTTATTTTACAACATCATTTAGTTCAACATAATAGCCACAGAGTCCCCTGTTCTCCCACTCTCGCCCCCTTCCCCCTCCCCCCACCCCACCCCCCATTCCCACCTCCTCCAGATCAAGGTCTCCCCCGAGGACCGGGATCGACCTGGTAGACTCAGTCCAGCCAGGTCCAGTCCCCCCCTCCCAGACCGAGCCAAGCGTCCCTGCATAGGTCCAGGATTCAGACAGCCAACTAATGCATCTGTTGCCCATTTTTAAAATAGGATCGTTTGTTATTTTGGTGTCTAGTTTCTTGAGTTCCTTATATATTTTGGAGATCATCCTTCTGTCAGATATGGGGTTGGTGATCTTTTCCCATTCTGTAGGCTGTTGTTTGTCTTATTTACTGTGTCCTTTGCCTTACAGAAGCTTTTCAGTTTCAGGAGGTCCCATTTATTAATTGTTGCTCTCAGTGTCTATGCTTCTGGTGTTATATTTAGGAAATGGTCTCCTGTGCCAATGCATTCAGGACTACTTCCTACTTTCTCTTCTGTCAGGTTCAGTGTAACTGGTTTTATATTGAGGTCTTTGATCCACTTGGACTAGAGTTTTGTGCATGGTGATAGATATGGGTCATTTGCAATCTTCTACATGTTGACATCCAGTTACTCCAGCACCATTTGTTGAAGATGTTTTTTTTTTTTTTTCTCCATTGTACAGTTTTGGCTTCTTTGTCAAAAATCGGGTGTTCATAGGTGTGTGACTTAATGTCAGGGTCTTCATTTCGATTCCATTGGTCCACATGTCGGTTTTTATGCCAATACCAAGCTGTTTTTATTACTATAGCTATGTAGTAGAGCTTGAGGTCAGGGATGGTTATGCCTCCAGCGGTGGCTTTATTGTACAGGATTGTTTTAGCTATCCTGGGTTTTTTGTTTTTCCATATGAAGTTGAGTATTGTTCTTTCTAGGTCTTTGAAGAATTGTGTTGGGGTTTGATGAGGATTGCATTGAATCTGTAGATTGCTTTTGGTAAGATTGCCATTTTTACTACGTTAATCCTACCTATCCATGATCATCGGAGGGAGATCTTTCCATTTCTGATGTCTTCTTCAATTTCTTTCTTCAGAGACTTAAATTTCTTGTCATACAGGTCTTTCACTTGCTTAGAGTTACCCCAAGGTATTTTATATTATTTGTGACTTGTAATGACTGTTTCTATTTCCTTAGGGGTTACTGGTCTATTTAAATTGTTTATCTGGCCTTGATTGAACTTTGGCATGTGGTACCTATCCAGAAAATAGTCCATTTCTTTTAGATTTTCCAATTTTGTGGAGTACAAGTTTTAGAAATATGACCTGAAGAGTCTCTGGATTTCCTCATTGTCTGTTGTTATGTCTCCCTTTTCATTTCTGATTTTGTTAATTTGGATGTTCTCTCTCTGCCTTTTGGTTAGTTTGGATAATGGCTTGTCTATCTTTTGATTTTCTCAAAGAACCAACTCTTTGTTTCATTGATTCTTTGTATTCTCATTTGTTTTATTATTTCGGCCCTCAATTTGATTTCCTGGCATCTATTCCTCTTAGGTGTGTCTGTTTCTTTTCATTCTAGAGCTTTTACGTGTGCTGTTAAGTCGATAGTGTGAGATTTCTCCAACTTCTTTATGTGGGCATTTAGTGCAATGAATTTCCCTCCTTAGCACTGCTTCCAAGGTGTCCCATAAGTTTGGGTCTGTAATACATTCATTTTCATTGAATTCTAGGAAGTCTTTAATTTCATTTCTTCCTTGACCATTGGTGATTCAGTTGAGCATTATTCAGTTCTGTAATTTTGTTTTTGAAATCTAACTTTAAGCCATATGGTGGTCCGATAAAATACAGGAGGTTATTTCAATTTATTTGTATCTTGAGATTTGCTTTGTGACCAAATATGTGGTCGATTTTAGAGAAGGTTCCATGAGGTGCTGAGAAGAAGGTATATTCTTTTTTGTTAGGATGGAATGTTGTGTAGCTATTTAAGTCCATTTGAGTCATAACATGTTAGGTCCCTTATTTCTCTGTTAAGTTTCAGTCTGGCAGATCTGTCCATTGATGAGAGTGGAATGTTGAAGTCTCCCACTGTTAATGTGTGGGGTTTGATGTGTGAGTTAAGCTTTAGTAATGTTTCTTTCACAAATATGGGTGCCCTTGTATTGGGAGCATAAATGTTCAGAATTGAGACTTAATCTTGATTTTTCCTGTGATGTGTATGAATTGTCCTTTTCCATCTCTTTTGATTAAAGTCTATTTTGTTAGATATTAGGTTAGCTACAACAGCTTGCTGCTTAGATCCATTGGATTGGAAAATCTTTTCCCAACCCTTTACTCTGATGTAGTGTCTGTTTTCGAGGTTGAGGTGTTTTTTGTATGCAACAGAAGGATGGATCCTGTTAGCCTGTGTTTTTTGTAAGAGAATTGAGTCCATTGATATTAATGTATATTAATCAATGATTATTGATTCCTGTTATTTTTTGGTTTTGGTGGTGGTGGTGGTAGTGTGTGTGTTTCCCTTCTTTGGGTTTTGCTGATGTGAGATTACCTATCAACTGTGTTTTTGAGGGTACAGTTAACTTCCTTGGGTTGGAGTTTTTCTTCTAGTACTTTCTGTAGGGCTGGATTTGTGGACCAAGGATTCAAATACTAGAGCTTTCAGGGGCCAATTCTCATTCCAATCACCACAGTAGAATGGACTTTGAAAAGAAACTGAGGCGAGTAAAGTAGCTAGAGGGGAAGGCTGAGGTACTGTCCGCGTCCACAGACTTAGATTCTTAAAGCTGTGGACTGTTACAGTCACAAGTACAAAGAGGTACTTAGGAAAGATGAGAAAAAACGAGAGAGAAGGGAGGGTGTATGGGATGTAGCTGAAGAGGCTCGTTAAATAAAGAATGCAGAAGTATAATCAAGATGGAGAAATGGAAACAGTAATTCTGAAATGCACCTGAGAAGTGTATGAACAGAAGCAAAACAGCAATAAGGTATGTACGCAAGAGCAGGGGTCAGAACTGGAAATGAGAGGAAATCCTTACGGAGTGTTGGCATGGCTGTGCTCATGTGAAAGGTGAAGTCCTCTGATCCCTCTGGCTCTATTGGTTTCATGTGCTGCTGTCTGAAATATTTTTTCTGCTTCTTCTCAAAGGTTCAAGACTACCTAAGAAGGTTTGAAAGTATACCTGATATGCTGGAATTAGACCACCTCACTGTTTCAGGAGATGTAACATTTGGAAAAAATGTTTCATTAAAGGTTTGTATGATGAAAGTCATGTTTATTAATGGCTTTATAAAATAGGCTTCACTTTCTAGTTCTAAATTTACCTTCATTAAGGAATAATTCTTAGTGTGAATAGATGATCTACTATATTTTAGTACTAGTGTATCCAGACACATAACCACTTAAAATACAACATAATCAGTAGAGGAACTTTGTGGAATGTAGCCATCAATGAGAAAGGAAACACTAGGTAGAAGTGAAATGGGATGGTCTTCAGAATAGTCCCTGTTAGCATTATGATTATTAGCTCACTCCAGATGACTCTGAAAGTAGGAAAACTTCATTTATAGTCATCATCTGTTCCTGTTGAGAAATCGGAAGAGGGTAGATAATTAAAGCTCACAATTGAAGATACTTTCCTTTTCCTAAGTACATGATCTAATAAAAACCCTGTATTGATATTTTAAGTGTTGTGTTAAGGCCATTTGCTTCATTGAAGGTGTTGAAACAAGATTATATGTGAGTATAACTTCATTGTGTATACTGCTTAATCGAAAATCACACTAAGACATAAGAAATGTTTCCAATAACTTCAAAAACAAAAAAGGAAGGAGTAGGGGGCCAAGGAGATACACACCTGCGGAGCCCACAAAAAAAAGGCACAGTGGTACACGAGTTGTTACACCACTGCAGAAGCAGATGGCCCGATCCCTGCAGCCTGCTAGTCAGTCACACCTGCTGCCTCACCTGTTGCTCACAGCAAAGTGAGATCGAGAACCCCTCTGAAAAGGTGTGGGGCGCACTTGAGATTGCCTCTGGTCTTCCACATGCGTGTGCAGGTGCAGTGACACAGAACAAAACCAACTCTGTAAATATCAGCCAGACACCCTTTACTTCCTTAAGAAGACTGACTAATGCCTTGCAAGTGAGCCTGAGACGGGTCATTGGTGTGTCTGCTTCCCCCTTCTGGTGCCACCTCTAAGAAGTCTAGAACCACTCCTAGGACTGTGATGGAAGGACACATTTTGTATTTCTGAGGCTACTGACCTTTCATGTTTAATCTTACATTTACAGCAACTACACTGTAAAGGGAGTTGTTGAACATGAGCTTGATTTTAAGATAACCATTTGCATGTTTCAGTTGAAATTTAAAGTTACAATCGCGATTTTCTTTCTTCACTTAGGGAACAGTTATCATTATTGCAAATCATGGTGACAGAATTGACATCCCCCCTGGAGCAGTGTTAGAGAACAAGATTGTATCTGGAAATCTTCGAATCTTGGACCACTGAGACAAGCGCTTCCAGATACACTTTATACTAATTATGGGCTAAAGAGTTTCTTACAATAAAATGTCCTCTAAGATGCTCAAATAAGCAGGTACTTCACTGTGCTGTACTCTGCAGTGTTGATTTTTAAAGTAGTTTTCTGCAATCTGCTTTTAGCCTAAGGAAAGCATAAATGGAGCAATACTTTCCTTCTTTGATGAAGAGCCTAGTGATTAGTTCATCTTAAAGTGCAATATTATTTAATCTTAGAACTGTGCCAACTCGGCAGATCTTTAACAGAAGCTTGAGTGACGGTCACTTTGAATTGCCTTTGATTAAAAATAAAGTGATACAACAATCCACTTGTTGACTTGTGCGTCTGTGCTGTGTGTGAAGCCGCAGGAGACAGCAGTGCACGCTTGCTCGGTGTGGGTTTCCTGGAACGCTTGCTCACTAGCCAGGCAGCTGCCCACTCCTGGTTTGCTGTTTGTGTGTTCACGTCTAACACTAGTCAACAGACACCGCTACTGACACAGGAACTGAACTTGAACGTATTTGGTGTACTTCATCTGGTTTTTAAAATGGGGTCCCTGCCATGCTTTCTACATTTAATCCAAGTTCTTTTCCCAGCTGAATGGGTAGTAAGCAAAAGCAGAGCATGTCTTTCCCAATCTTGTGTTCTGGAAGAGTGTATGTTGGAGAAGAGGATAATAACTTCATTAGAAGTTCCCTTTCATTAAAGCTCCAGTTCTTAAACTTGTTATCTCTTAGAAATACTTATAACCTTTGAAATCAGGTCTGCTGGTAGTTCACACAGTCCTTTCTCTAATCAAATCATGTTTCCAGTTCTTCCATACTTGTTTTGAAAATGCTGTGTTTAAAGTATACTGTATTCTGCACCATTGAAAACAGTTGCCTTTTAAGTCTGATGATTTTTTACATCTTTATTTTTGACAGTTTAAGAACCAATGACATACCTCTGTAATGATTAAAAAAAAAAGATTCCTCTTGAGAAGACAAAACAAAAAAAACCAACAAAATAAGATTATTTCATTGTACAGTATCACCACAAGATTAGGCACTCAGACAGGGTGAGGCAAGATTCTGGGTGTGAGGCACAGGCACTTTCGTTTGTAGAGTGCTGCCGAGTCTAAAGTCTTAAATAGCTTACTCTTGACCTTACATTTCTGGCCCCGACACAGCAGCCTGTATTTTAAAAGTTCTGTTTATCCCTGGTCTTCACTTATATACATATCAAAAGTAACTTAAAAGCAAGAATCCAAGAGGGCCATATTTCATGTATCTAAATGTTAAAATGATAATTCCTAAGTAGGCATATTATATAAATATGTATTCTTGCCTCCACTAGAAATCAAAAAGCAAAGAAAAAACAAAAATACAACCCAAACCCTTCATAGGTACTTTTATAAATACAGCTATTAAACCATAGCCTTGTGTACATCACTTCTGGAAAGTATTTAAATTAGTAGTTGCATAAGTAAATGCAAACATTCTTTATTCCTCATAGTCAGTCTTCCATATATTTAGCAGTTTGAGGCTTTGCCCGGTGACATACAGTGGTAGTGAAAAGGTTAAATATGCAACACACGAAACCTGAAACTGACATTAGTCACTACAACAAAAACTGAATTCCTAAATCCAAGCAATCAAAAGATGTTTATTTTTTATAAAGATCTGTAAAAAAATAATTTTTCAAACAGCTTTACTTTCATAGAGAAAACTTTCTACAGAGGTTGACTAAGATTTTAATCTTTTCAATTGTACCATCATTAAATAAGGTGGGACACCATATGAATTTCATTGCACTGGAAGAAATGCAGAGCATTTTAATATAAAGTATACAGAGCGTTCTAGGCAGCTACAGCTGTGTTACAGCTATGTGTTCTTTTGGATTTGGTCCAAAGAAACCTGAGTCTGTTTCCAGAGAGAATGAAAATGTTATAGACACCTGATCAGTTACTCCTTACTCAAGGATGCACGAAAACGGCATTCCTTGAAGATCCCACTGAATCCAGCCCCCAACACTGACCCCTCCTCTTCCCTTCCCCGCCTCAGTTCACTCTGGGTCCCAGGTTCAGTTCCTAAAACACCAGGCATCCAGGTTTTCTTCAGAAACATGTGGTCTCCAGACTGTCATCACCTCTTCTGTTCCCAGATCTCGGCCATGTTTAGATCCAGGTCTTTAAGGCCTTTTAAGGCTTGAAGATTTCCAGTGTAAAAAGCTACATCTGCTGTGACCAATCTAGAGAGTAGGGAGAAAGATATTTTAAAATGTAATAACACTTCTGTTCAGATGATTCAAGGAGCAACACTGAGATGCTTGGCCTGCTAGAGGAGTTTTCAATTCAAAATTACTAGGGATGAAAAGCTTGACACTTAGCAGATTCCCACTATCCAATGGGCCATTTAATACTGATTTGATAATCTTTGGAGTCAGTTAAAACCTCTGCCTGATAAAATCAGATTTATTTTTAAGAAGCATGAACTAAAGGGGAAATTAACAGGTTAAACTGGAATGATTTCAGTTGGTTGTCACTACAGTGTGTGTAGCTACAACAGGGCGAAGCGCAAGGAGAGCTGGGGTTCTTAGGCGAGCACCACTGAGTACCGAACAATACCGAGGACTGGGGTTGGGAGTACAGCTCAACAGTGGAGTGCTTGCTTAGCAAGAATAAGGCTGTGGATTCCATCTCCAGCAAAATACACAAACAATATAACAATCGGATTAATCCCTACACCAGAACATTTCCTTTAGACCCTGAACTGGGAGAGCAGGAGCTGCTTAGCCTGTGACTCTGGGAAATTGAAGTGTAATTTTTTTGTTTGTTTTAAATACTGATGTGCTGATACTATTTTATTCGCATTCTTTTTTTTCAATTCAGGTATGTTTTAGGGTTCAGAAAAGTTTGTAAAATGAATTCTTACAGCATTCACACCCCCTCCCCCAAAGAGTGTGTGACGCACTGGAGGAGGTGCGTAATAGAGATTGAACTCCAGTCTTTACTAGGCAATTGCTTTATCACTGAGTTATCTCCCCAACCCAAATGGAAGGTATGAATTGTAAAAAGAACTAATCTTTAAATTAATGTTAGCTGAGCAAGGATTTGCTCCACCCACAAAATGCCTCAGAGGAACACCAAAGAACCTTTATGCAGAATTTTTTGTAGTATAGTATGAGTGATAGGGATAATTTAATTCACTTGAAAAAAACTCTGCACTTTATAAATGGGCAAATAAAGTATAATTATGATCGACTTTCAAGTTTTTAGTAGCTTGCCAATATAGAATGGGACCAGTATGTATGAAATACTTAGCTTTCAATGTGGTTTCCCAGTAGCTCATTAACAGCCACATGTGGTTTAGGTACAGTCACTTAGAGCAGCTTGGTCTTCTGCTGGGATACAACAAATGCTGGTGGTATACCCCCAACTCCTACCCTCTTTAAGAAAAGCAGCTTCTTCCCTCCTTGACTGCTCCTCCGAGTGACCAACAAAGAAAGTAACACTTTACAGATCATTCTGGACTCGGAATGTTTAGATTAAGAATTTTACCTATTCCAGCCTTTAATCTTGAGCAGTGATTTAAATGAACTACTAAGTAAACAATGTCTCTAAACCATTCACAACCCAGATTTGGAAGAAAATTAATGACCTTAAGGTCATAATTTCCTGGTCTATATATAAAATGCTTGGCCAGACAACTTACTTAAATGGCTTCACAGCAAGAAGATGGATCATGAACAACATCTACCTAGCAGGTAGGTGTGATTCTATGTGACTTCATTTAGAACATCCAATTTTCCGGTCACCCCTGGAGATACGTACTACGTACACTCTATACAGTGTGACTAAGCAGAGCTCATTGTTGAGGGATGAGTCCAACACAAGGAAGAACAGGAGGCGTGCTTGGTTCCCCACACAATGCCAAAGCAGACCTTCCTCTCACCGCTTCTCCACTGCTTCTGAAGTGGCCCTGAAATCAACGGCACCTCTCGTTTCTAAGAGAAATAGTTTCTCTTACTTTTGCTTTCACAACAGACTACCTCAAATCAATAGTTCCTATCATTCAGAGGGTAGTTTTTCAGGCACCAGAGAGATGGCTCAGCAGTTCTGAGCATTTGCTCTTCTTAGAGAGGACCTGGGTTAGTTCCCAGCACCCACATGGAAGCTCGCAACTGTAACTCCAGTTCAGGGGATCCCATGCTCTACTGGCTTCCAAGGGCACTAGGCAGGTGCAAGATGCATAAACAGACATGCAGGGAGAACACCCGGACACACAGATTTTTTTTTTTTTTAAGATAAATAATTTGTGGCACACCAAGAAAATCGTACCAAAGTTTAACAAGTGGTTGGTGCTTTTTACTTTTTATAAAAGACAAACACACACCCATTTTCGCAATGCTAGAGACAGAAGCCAGGGCAAGTCTCTACTGCTCAACAACATCCCCAGGCTCAGATTTTATCTTTAATTCTCTTCACAAAAGGAAGAAAAGGGTTTTTTGTTTGTTCATTTAATCTTTAATCCTAGCAATTGGAGGCAGAGGCAAGTGGATCTCTTGAGTTGGAAGCCAGCCTGGTCAGCATAGCAAGAGCCAGTCCCTGTCTAGAACTCAACAAACAAACAAAACAATCGAAGAAAATTCAGGCCTAGATAATGTGATTGTTCAAAATTTTATATATGAGCTGTTAGTAGCTGGCAGAGCTAGAGTTTAACCCAAACTTTGTAAAATATAAATCCTATGGTTTTTTAAATGCAATACTGTTCAATAAAAATAGATTATGTCAGAGCCCTACAAAATAAGGCATATCTTAACCCTCATCCTTTTATAAATGAGGCCACTCCCCTAGTCCAAGGGCCCTGGAGTGGAGCTCTGAGTCCTGTCTGGACAGAGCAGCACTACTTGGCCACCAGCCCACGCTGCCTCACTGAGGATCTGTAAGGTTCAGCAAGTAGCTGAACAGACAACCCTTGTTAACAGAGAGAGGAGACAGTGGGAAGATACAGAGGCATGTTCACAAGAGTACCATGACAGCAGAAAAGCGTACCATGAAGAATGACAAGGAATTATGCAATGCAGTATGGGAACATGTGGTGAAAACAGATTAAGAATCATACCCATTTTGAGGTCCTCCATCATTTATTACATTTAAGTGTGACAACTGCTTTTTCAAGTGGAGTTTGTAACTTGCATTAATTCTTAAAAATAACATCTGAAAAAGAAATAAAAGTTGCTTATAGTTCTCTGAAACAGAAGATAGAAGTATCCATTATCAATATATGGAGAAACACTTTTTAAAAAATCTTGGACATCTACTTTCAGGATGTTCTGAAGCACTGAACATCTAATAAGCACTAATGATTTAATTAATGATTTACTTATGTATATGCTAATCTTATTCACTCCATTGCTAATTTCCTTCACCTGATCTGTGCTACAATCTCAATTTATAACATCACAGATTTATTGATAGATGCCAACTCTGATCTTCACACTAACAATGAAAAGAGTGATAGTCGTACAAGTTTTGACCTCTAACAATGGGTGAATAGAAGATCTATGTTTAGTTGTCAACTGCCAAAACAAAAGACATTTTGAAATAAAACCTTTCATCTATGCCTCACTAATCAATATAACAACCAAAAATAAATAAATAAATAAAATGGCAGCAAACATGAACCAAATTTAACTGAATCAAAAACATGTACAAACTCCCCTACTGGTATGGCTATAAAATGATCAAATAACCAAGGTTTCCGGAGTTACTACTCACCTGTGTTTGTTCTTCGGGAAGAAGATCAAATATAGCTTCATGCATTTTTGTCATTTGCTTACAAATATTCCTGAAACAAGGGGAAGGGACAGGAGCTTTCACCTCGTACTGGCAAGGGAAAAAGAATGAGAATTACGTTCAGTCTTTTGGACTATGTAATGTCTCCGACATTCCCCGAGTTGAGTTTTCTTTCTTTTATTTAATTTATTTATTTATTTGGTTTTTCGAGACAGGATTTTCTCTATGTAGCTTTGCGCCTTTCCTGGAACTCACTCTGTAGCCCAGGCTGGCCTTGAATTCACAGAGATCCGCCTGCCTCTGCCTCCTGAGTGCTGGGATTAAAGGCATGCACCACCATGGCGAGGCCCTGAGTTGAGTTTTCTGTGCCTCCATACATCTACCTCTGGCATAGGGCTCAGGTCTTCAGCTGAGGTTTGTACTACCTACAACACAAATCTTGAAAAACTTTAGTCAGTATCTCCATCTACTTTATGGGAGATAAACAGCTCAGTAGCTAAGACCATAGGCTGCTTCCAACCTTAAAACTGTTTGGGTTTAAACTGAAGCTCCTTGGATTCCTATCTAGTTCATATAAACAGAGTCATAAAACGTGACTTTTGAGGCTGGCTTCTTTACTTAATTCTTTCCTGGCTCCTCCTTGTTATGACATGCAACTGTACTTCATTTCTTTGATGGCTTGAATATGTTCCATTCTGTGAGCAGACAACCTTCTCTCCACGATCCTTCAGATGATGGAAATTGGAGTGGTTATGAACATCTGTGTAAAGGTTTTAGTGTGGATATTACTTTTGCTCTCTTGGACATGTATCTAGCAAAAGTCAGTGGGTCATTTGGACTCCATGTTTAACTAATCAGGAAATATGAAACTATGTTCCCAAGTGACTTCACCATTTCATAACACCACTGGCAAGATGTGGTGACCAGGCTCTCTGCCTCCTCACCGAACTTAATTACTGTTTCCGGAGTTTGATGTTGTTTTCAAACTAGCCTAGTGGTAGATGAGATTCAGACACATGAAGACAGACGTAGGCGTTGGGGTGATGAATTCAGTAAACACCACACACTAGAGAAAGGTGCCTTTGGAAAGAGTCTGGCCTATGGTCCTGCTGCAAGCTGCAGGAAAACATGGAATTCAGCTACTATCCCAAAAGCTACTACTTGGAAAAGTCAAGGACTTCTCCAAAGGTCAAGCCATGGCTTAAGAAGTCTTGATGATATTTTAGCTTTTGTATGTGTGTGTATATACATATATATAGCTGGTTCCTAAAATGATTTTCTTGTGTGCTTTCAAGAACTCCTAAAATGCCTATCAAGCATCCAAGGCCATATGAGACAATACCTGTCTCCTAGGTCAGGCAGATGGCTTTATTTCTTGTACAATTTAGGGTGAGACCCTCCTTTCTTATACAACTTTACTAATAGACCCCTAACTTCTTACCTAACCAATTCTAGGAATGTAGACTGAGCACATGGATCCCCTCCCTTTTTGATGTACTAACCGGTCATCAGCACTCAGTTGACGTCCTCTCTCACCACTCCCATTTTGGATTATAAAAGAAAGCCTGACAGTCACTGCCTGAGGAAAATTCTTACCTGCCTTTATGATCCCATAGAATTCACGCCCGGTGACTTTGCTAGGCCAAAGGATTGCTATTGCTTGGGTTTATAACTGGATTCCAGAGAGACTTAGAGAGAAGTGAGAGAATGAGACGGAGAAGAGAAAAGAGAATGGAAGAACTAGGGTAAGAACTTAAGAGTAACAAACTGAGATGGGGAAGAACGAGATTGAAGGGCGAGAAGAGTATTAGAGGAACGAGATGGAAGATGAGGAAGAGCCAGATGGGGAAGAACAAGATGAGGTAGAACAAGATAGAAAAGGAGGAGATGAGAGAGGAGCTAAGATGGGAAAGAACAAGATGGATGAGAACCTAGATGGGGCAGAACTAAGATGAGAGAATTAAGATAGAACTTAGAGGGGACAGCAGATAAATATAGAGAGAAATCAGGCAAGAAAGGAGCTAGGCATGAGAGCGGAATAGAAGCTGTGTAGAGAGAGAACTGACTCAGAAGAATAAAATGTGTGGACTAAGGAGTTTCGTGTACATAGATTCATTTCTTTTCATCAAAGATTAATTACCAGCTGGTTGTAGATTCTTCCTGGACCCTGGGAGGGGACTATCGAGGGGCTGGACCCCCTTAGTCCCCGATATGATCCCTGAACTGAGTATTCTTGTTAAGTCACCCCATTTATAGTCATTTGTTTTGTCACCCCTAAAATGGCTAATCCATACCCCCAAATCCCTTTTTCATCTCTGTTTTCCCTAATGGTAGTGTTCTTTCCATCTCACCTTCACTATCTCAGCCTTCAGTCCCTCAACTTGACACAATATTAATTCGCCACCACCCAAGAGACCTTCTCTTACTCTTAGCATTCTTCTGAAATTTCTCTTTGGAAAAAAAATCACTAAAACACACTCCCTTCCAAACAGCAACTTTCCTGGCTCCCTTGCTCCTGGCTCTGTGGCATCCTCTCACATCATCCCACTATGGACCCTCTACTGCACTACGCCCTCCTAGGTTTCCCTCTTGGGTATCCTCTTCTTCAGTCTTCAACAAGCAAGGCTTCTCATCATAAGTCTCACAATTGCCCCTTTTCTAAGAAATTATTTTTATTAGCATACAAAGAAGGCTTTAGGTTGCATCCATCAATTCCAAAAGCATTATGCTGAACAAAAGGAGCCTGGCACAACAGGCTATAACTCCATATGAAGGACCTTCTGGGAAAAGCAAAACTAAAGTGTCCAAGAGAAGGTTTATTAATAATTTTTTATATCTTGAAAGTGGACATTTCATTACTTATATATGAGTTTTAAGACACCAAATTGTATATACTTAGAGTGAATTTTATTGAATATAAATTAAACCTCAAACCTGATTTAAACTGATTTCTAGCAAAGGAGAATATTCCAGTATGTCACCCATTCCTCTGTGTGTGCAACCCAGTGCATTAGCAAACTTCAGCTTTCACTTAAGTTACTATTAACGACAGCAGAATCTTGGCAGCTGACACTTACTAGAACTTGCTACAGCCAAACAGTGAAAAACAAAACGTGTACCAAATGCACTTAGATATGTGTTATCTCACTCTACCCTTGAGATCATTTCTATCACTCCCATCTAAAGGTGGAGACTGAGGTTCAAGTCAACAATTCACTGAAGGTTCTTCACTGGCTAGTCTGTAGCAAACCTGACTTAATTTGAGTCTGCCTAACTCTGACACAGAATTGGTTTCTTATGATTTTCAATATGTTTTCTCATGTTAGAGACTTTTGCATGTTAATTTCATTGCCCTAATCTCATCTGTCTTTAAAAGCAAACTTTATAAGCATGCACCAGCTAGAATGCTTTCCCAGCTCTTCTCTCCCCCGGCAACCGTGTCTTCTACAGCAGTAAGAGCTCCAACACATGGAATCACTTCCTTACTCATAATGCTGCTGAAGCTAGTGTATGTTTTCCCCACTAGCTCTTCACTACGTGAGGACCAGACGGAAGACTGACCACTCTGCTGCCCTGTTACCCAGCACAATGGTTTGCATGGATGAGTGAGGAAAAGAGTAAGAGACTAATGAGTCTAGCTGTCAGTAGGACTGGAGATAGACTCATTCAGTACAAGACACGGCACCCTGGCCGGGCGGTGGTGGCACACGCCTCTAACCTCAGCACTCAGGAGGTAGAGCCAGGCAGATCTCTGTGAGTTCAAGGCCAGCCTGGTCTACAGAGTGAGTTCCAGGACAGGCAGGCACCAAAACAACACAGAGAAACTCTGTCTCGAAAAAAACAAACAAAAAGAAAGAGAGAGAGAGAGAGAGAGAGAGAGAGAGAGAGAGAGAAAGAAAGAAAGAAAGAAAGAAAGAAAGAAAGAAATGGTACCCTTATTAGTTTCTTAAAATAGCCTACATTATATTATTGTGGCATGCAATCTCAAAATTTCAGACAAGAAAATGAAAAGCTAAGAACTAAAAGGCAAACCCAAACAAATCTTGTCTCCTATTTTGATATGAATTAAAAAAAAAAAAAAAAAAAAAAAAAAAAAAAAAAAAAAAGGGGCTGGAGAGATGGCTCAGAGGTTAAGAGCACTGCTTGCTCTTCCAAAGGTCCTGAGTTCAATTCCCAGCAACCACATGGTGGCTCACAACCATCTGTAATGAAATCTGGTGCCCTCTTCTGGCCTGCAGGGATACGTGCAGACAGAACACTGTATACATAATAAATAAATAAATAAATCTTTAAAAAAAAAAAAAAAAAAAAAAAAAAAAAAAAAGATCAAACTTCTGGGCAACCCATGAAAGCAAGTCAGACTTGTTAACCTGGGACTGCAACCTGTGAGTCGGGTCGGTGGGAAGTCACCATGAGAGGAGTACACACCTCTGCTCTAAGATCTGGCCTCACTCTCTAGGGCAGGAATACTAAAGCAACACAGCAAAAATGTGCAGGGGATGCTCCAGTTTATTGAAACAAAACAGAAATCTTCAGAGACACAATCAGCAAATGTAATGAAGGAATCACACTTACAGAGAAGTTTCTGTCCAAACAAATCCTAGTAAAGGTATGCTGAGTCGACTGAGGAAGTCCCAAACATGAGGACCCTGAGGTTATTAGCCCTGTCACTAGGTGGAAGACTGTTCCTTTAAGACTGTATTTGTGTGAGACAGGGGATGTACCAATGTCCATGTGTGACTGCAGGTGGAGGGAGGGTACCTGTGTGATATTCCTGAGTGCCATCTACCTTATATTATGAGACAGCATTTCTCACTGGCTGGCCAGCAAACCACATTCACCTGACTCCACCTCCTCAGAGCAGGGGTCACAAGTGTTTGCCACCGTGCGTCCCTCTTTAAAAAACAAACAGGAAACCCACAGGTTCCGTGTGCAAGGAAAGCACTTTACTGACTGACATAGCTCCCCAGCCCTTCTTCTTGGTTAAAAAATATATGCACACACACACACACACACACACACACACACACACACACACACACACACACACCCCTTAGTGCTGAGGGATAAAATAGCACCCTGCTTCAAATCTGTTTTAACCTCCTTTGATAAAAAGCAAATGTCAGTCAGTATCTGTCAACACAGGTGACGAACATGAACATTTATAAAGCTCACAGTAATTCTCTTCTGATGGCCAGAGTGTCAGGGTACCAACATGACACCCTGGGTAGAGCTGTCATCCCTGGCCTGATCTCCCTCACTCCCCCAGGCCACTTGGAAGACAAGTATCAAGTGTGCAAAATTTGAACACACTATTGCACTTTTCTCTAAATTGAGGGATATGATTTGCTATGCAGCTGTGAGCCAGACCACTAAAGGGTCCTAAGAGATGATAAAAGTTAAAATTTTGACCAATTGGTAAATACCTTGTAAACACTTAGATTCTCTTACCATGTCCATATATATATATATATATATATATATATATATATATATATATATATATCCAGAATTCTCTATAAAATGGAAAGTCACAATGCCTTAGGCTTATGCAAAGCTTAATCATTTGTAAGAATCATTACCTTTGATAACAGCTTATCAAATAGGCTGTCCATTATCGCCACAAGCTTAGCTGATATTTCAGCTATATGGTCATGGTAATCCTGTAATTAGAAATAATACTGTATTTTAAAGTTTCCTAAGTCATATTTCCAAAATACTTAACAATTAAAGAATACATTTGTGAAACTCCAATAGAAAACGGGTGAAGAGTACCTTGGTGATGTGATCAAAATGCCTCAGCATGCTCCATTGCTTTGGGGGTAGTCGAGCTTCAAAGTGAGCCCGGATCACAGGGATGTAGTGCACGATTAACTGCAAACACCGTGAAGAGAGGGCTGGCGTGGAGGAGCAGACACACAATGGAGAACAGAGACATTAGTTGATTTTACCTGTTATCAAATTAAGTAACAGCTTTCACATTAGTTTTATACAAATTCCAGCTTATTTCACAAATGAAAAGCGGCATGGCAGAAGGCAGCATATTTCATTTTGCACAAGAAAAACGATTTGGCAATGAGCATGCTGCTTTCCACTGTACCACGAGCGGCCTGAGGACAGCGGCACAGCTGATTCTTCCCTCAAAGTACTTTTTAATGCATATTTCCTGAAACACTTTACACATGCTGTAACAGTTCACAAAGTGACACATCTTCCATACAACTTGGAACAGTGGAAACTCCCTGAAACACACACATGCCACCGCTGCCGCCGCCGCCGCCGCCGCCACCACCACCACCACCACCACATAAAAGGCTAATGTGGCACCTGCCACTTTTTCAGGCTCTTATCTGAGCCACACAAATATGAGGCATAAAAACACAATACAAAAGTGACATCATTCTAACAATTCAGTATGGGAATTAAATGTAAGAATTCATACCCAGATTTTTTGTAGTAATCGTTTTCAGTCCAACAACTTGCAATGCACCAGCTCCAAGAACTAACTGGCAACTTCTTGAATTGAAGTACTACCAAAGGAAGAAGGAAAATCATTCTGAGCAGTTCACTGAAGTGCTAACTGCCCCCAGATACAATACGTTCCTCCTCTGCTCACCTTCTCATTACAGACCATGTATTTAGGCCGTGGTTGGATTTTTTACATTTAATTTTATTTTTTTAATAAGAGACAGGTCTCACTCTATGGTGCACACTGACCTGAATTCACTATACAATCCAGGCTGGCAATTCTCCTGCCTCAGCCTCTCAAGTGCTGAGATTAGAAAAATGATTCATTACAATGGCTCGATGAATTTTCTGGTAAAAGCAGTTATAATTATTTATGCATTAATGAAAAGGGGGCAGGACAGGTATACTCAGTATTGGCTTCTGGCAGGAAAAACCTGAGAAATCTGTATTTTATGTGGAGTGTTTAGACTGCAGTTATGTATGCACATGTGCATGCCTGGGACCTACAGAGGTCAGAAGGAGGCAATTAGCCCTCTAGAACAGCAAGTGCTTTAAGCACTGAGCCATCTCCCTAGCTCCAGCTTCAGTCCTCCCAGCAAAGTCCTTTCTTTTCCTGCCTGTGTATTCACATATGTATGGTGCCTCCAGGCCCATCCTGTTCTTATGTGAGTGCTGGGGACTCCCAACACTCTGGTCCTCACACTTACACAGCAAAGGGTTTTCTCCACTGAGATCACTAGTGGAACATTCTGCTTTCCTCCTTCCTGTGAACTCTTTCAGAGCCCTAGCCTACCTCCATTCCTAAGTGTCAGCACCCAATACCCAGAAAGGCATCTTACCTGGAACCCCCAGTGGCCACACCTATCAGGTCCACAGAGAATTTTCTATCAGACAACACAGAGCCACTACACTCTCCTGAAACCCAAAGAGGAAACAGAAACCAAGGAAAAAAACACCTATCCAACAAAGACAAGAGCAGACCTCCGCACCTAGTCCTATAACCAACCTGCTCTAAAATGCCTATATGCCAGTGTCAAAACACAGCCACTAACAAATAAGCAGAACAATTCTGTCTCCACCAGAGCTCAGAAACCCTCCCAAAGTTGGCTTTGAATATTTCAACACAGCCGAAGCACAAGAAAAAGACCTTAAAACAACCTGTATGGACACAATAGAGGTTCTTAAAGACGAAATGAAATGATTTCCCTTAAGGAAATCAAGGAAAACATAAACAGTGGAAGGAGATGAATAAAACTGTTCAAAACCTGAAAATGGAAATAGAATCAAAAAAGAAAACCCAAACTGAGGGAATTCTGGAAATGAAAATTTTAGGAATTTGAACAGGAACTATGGAGGAGAAAATAAAATCCCAAGCACTGAGAAGGAACGGATACACCAGTCAAAGGCAATGTTCCAGCTAAAACATTCCTGGCACAAAACAGCCAGCATATTTGAGACACTCTGGAGAGACTAAATCTAACAGTAATAGAAATAGAGGAAGGACAAGTAATCCAGTTCAAAGGCCCAAGAGATATTTTCGACAAAATCATAAAAGAAAATTTCCCTAACCTAAAGAAGAAGATGCCTATAAAAATACAAGAGGCATACACAACAGCAAATAGATTGGACCAGAAAAGAAAGCCCTTGGCACATAATAACTGGAGCATTGAATGTAAGACCAAAACAAGAATAGTAAAAGCTGCAAGGGAAGGACTACTAGAATCACACTGACTTCTCAATGGAGACTCTGAAAGTCAGATGGGACTGGACAGATGTGCTGCAGACTCTAAGAACACAGATGCCAGCCCAGTGACTACACCTAGCAAAATTTCAATCCCCATAGAGAAAGAAGATAGGCCATGATAAAGTCAAATTTAAGCAATATTTATCTACAAATCCAGTCTTTCAGAAAGTGCTAGAAAGAAAATTCCAACCTAAAGAGGTAAACTACAAACATAAAAACACAGGGAATAAATCATCTCAGAGTAGTAAAATCAAAAGAAGGGAAACACACACCACCACCACCACCACCACCACCACAATCAACAACAACATACTAACAGGAATTAACAATCATTTGTCATTGATCTCTCTTAATAGCAACAGACTCAGTTCCCCAATAAAAATAAAGACTAACAGACTCAATGTGAAAACAGGAACTATCCTTCTGCTGCATCCAAGAAACAGAACTCAACATCATAGATAGATATTACCTCAGGGTAAAGGATTGGAAAAAGATATTCCAAGCAAACAGACTTAAGAAGCAAGCTGGTATAAGCATTCTAATATCTAACAAAATAGACTTTAAACCAAAATTAAACAGAAGAAACAGGGAAGGACACCATATACTCATCAAAGGAAAACTGTGGTGATATTATGTTCCCCAAAATATTGTGCACCCTAATAAACTTATCTGGGGTCAGAGAACAGAACAGCCACTAGATATAGAGGCCAGAAAATGGTGGCACACACATCTTTAATCCTATCACTTGGGAGGCAGAGATCCATCCAGATCTCTGTGAGTTTAAAGCCACACTGGAAACAGCCAGGCATGGTGACTCACGCCTTTAATCCCAGGAAGTGATGGCAGAAAGGTATATAAGGCGTGAACACCAGGAGCTAAGCTGGTTAAGCTTTTAGGCTTTGAGCAGCACAGTTCAGCTGAGAATCATTTGGATGAGGACTCAGAAGCTTCCAGTCTGAGGAAACGGGATCAGCTGAGGAATTGGCAAGGTGAGGTGGCTGTGGTTTGTTCCTCTTCTCTGATCTTCCAGCATTCACCCCAATACCTGGCTTCAGGTTTGATTTTATTAATAAGACCTGTTAAGATTCCTGCTACAGAAAACTCCACCAAGAGAACATTTCAATTATTAACATCTATGCTCCAAACACAGAGGCACCCAAGTTCATAAAAGAAACACTACTATGTTTAAATCACATACTGACCCTCACACACTGATAGTGGACGACTTCAATACCCCACTATCACCAACAGACAGGTCATCCAGACAGAAACTAAACAGAGAAATGAAGAAACTAAAAGATGTTACAAGCCAAATGGACCTAACAGATATCACAGAACATTTCACCCAAACATAAAAGAATACACTTTCTTCTCGGCATCTCATGGAACATTCTCCAAAACTGACCACATATTCAGTCACAAAGCAAGTCTCAACAGGTACAAGAAAACTGAAATAATCCCCTGCATCCTAACAGGCCACCATAGATTAAAGCCAGATATCAACAATAATAGAAACAACAGAAAGCTTACAAACTCGTGGAAACTGAACAACTCTCTATTGAATGAAAAAACGAGTCAGGATAGAAATTAAAGACTTTCTATAATTGAATGAAAATAAATATGCAGCATACCCAAACTAATGAGACACAATAAAAGCAGTTCTAAGAGGCAAGTTCATAGCACTAAGTGCCTTCATAAAGAAATTGGACATCTCAGATGAGCAACTTAACCGCACACCTCAAAGCTCTAGAACAAAAGAAGCAAACACACACAAAAGGAGCAGACGGCAAGAAATAATCAAACTCAGGGCTGAAATCAATAAAATAGAAATAAAGAAAACAATACAAGGAATCAATGTAACAAGAAATTGGTTCTTGGAGAAAAATCAGTAAGACTAACAAACCCTTATACAAGTTAACTAAAAGGCAGAAAGAGAAGATCCAAATTAATAGAATCAGAAATGAAAAGGGAGCATAACAGACACTGAGGAAATCCAGAGAATCATAAAACCAATACTCCATCAAATTGAAAATATAAAAGAAATGGATAACATTCTCGATACATACCACCTACCAAAGTTAAATCCAGATCAGATAAGCAGTTTAAATAGACCTATAACACCCAGTGAAATAGAAGCAGTCATTAAAAGTCACTAAACAAAACAAAAAAACGCCAGGTTTTAGCTAAAAGATGGTTTTAGCACAGAAATTCCACCCAACTTTCAAAAAAAGTTAATGCCAATACTCATCAAATTATTTCAAAAAGTTGAAACAGAAGGAACATTGCCCAATTCATAAAATCAAGGCCACGATTAACCTGATACCTAAACATAAAGACTCAATAAAGAAAGAATTACAGACCAATTCCCCTTATGAACACAGACACAAAAATTCTCAATAAAATACTTCCAAACCGAATGCAAGAACAAATAAAAAAGATCATCCACCATGATCAAGTAGGCTTCATCCCAGAGATACAGGGATGGTTCTATAAAAATCAATAAATATAATCCATCATATAAACAAATTTAAAGATAAAACCCACATGATCATCTCATTAGATGCCAAAAAGGCCTTTAACAAAATCCAACCCCCCTTCATGATAAAAGTCCTGGAGAGATTAGGGACACAAGGGACATAACCTAAGCATAGTAAAGGTTGTTACAGCAAGCCCACAACCAACATGAACTCAAATGGAGAGAAACTCAAAGCAACTCCACTAAAATCGGAAACAAGACAAGGCTGTCCACTCTCTATATACTTATTCAATATGGTCCTTGAAGTCTTAGCTAGAACAATAAGAGAACTGAAGGTGATTAAGGGGATACAAATTGGAGAGGTAGACGTCAAAGTATCTTTATTTGCAGATGACAGGACAGTACATATGGATCATAAAAATTCTACCAGGCAACTCCTATAGCTGATAATACTTTCAGCAAAGTAGCTGAATACAAAATTAAGTCACAAAAGTCAGCGGCTCTCCTCTATACAAATGACAGACTAAGAAAGAAATCAGGGAAACAACTTTCACAATAACCTCATATAATAGAAAGAAATAGAAGAAAATATTGGAAGATGGAAAGATATCCCATGCTCATGGATTGGTAGTATCAACATAGTAAGAAGCAATCTATAAGTTCAATGCAATCCCCAACAAAATTCCATCACAATTCTTCACAGACCTTGAAAGGACAATTCTCAGCTTCATATGAAAAAAAGAAAACAAAACAGGATAGCTAAAACAATCCAGAATAATAAAAGAACTTCCTGAGGTATTTCAAGCTGTACTACAAAGTTATAGTAATAAAAACAGCATGGTGTTGGCATAAAAACAGACAAGTGGGTCAATGGAATTGAATAGAAGACCCCGACATAAACTCACACACCTATGTACACCTAATTTTTTTTAAATAAAGAAGCCGTAAATACACACTGAAAAAAGACCGCATCTTCCACAGACTGGTTATTTACATGTAGAAGACTGCACACACATCTGTATTTACCACCCTGCACAAAACTCAAGGCCAAGTGGATCAAAGGCCTCAACATAAAACCAGAAACCCTGAATCTGACGGAAGAAAAGGTGGAGACCAGCCTTGAACTCACTGGCATAGGAGACAACTTTCTAAAACAGAGCATCGTTGTGCAGGCACTAAGATCAACAATTATGAAACTGAAAAGCTTTTGTACAGCAAGGGACAGCATCATTCCCACAAAGTCATAGCCTACATTCTGTGAAAAGATTTTTACTAACTCCACATCCAACAGAGGACTAATATCAAAAATATATAAAGAACTCAAGGAACTAGATATCAAAAAACCAAATAATCAAATTAAAAAATGGCCGGGCGGTGGTGGCACACACCTTTAATCCCAGCACTCGGGAGGCAGAGCCAGGTGGATCTCTGTGAGTTCGAGGCCAGCCTGGACTACCAAGTGAGTTCCAGGAAAGGCGCAAAGCTACACAGAGAAACCCTGTCTCAAAAAACCCAAAAAAAGAAAAAAGAAAAAAAAATTTAAAAAATGAGGTACAGATCTAAACAGAGAATTCTCAATAGAGGAATCTCAAATGGCTGATAAACACTTAAAGAAATGTTCAACATCCTTAGCCATTGGGGAAATGCAAATCAAAACTACTTTGAGATTCCATCTTACACCTGTCAGAAAGGCTAAAATCAATAACACAAGTGACAGCTGCTAAAGATGTGGAGCAAGGGGGATACTCCTCTATTGCTGGTGTAAGTGCAAACTTAGACAGCCACTTTGGAAATCAGTGTGGTGATTCCTCAGAAAGATGAGAACTGACCTCAAGATCTAGCTATACCACTCTTGGGTATATACCCAAAGGATGCTGCATCATACCACAGAGACACCTGCTCAAACCTGTTCATTGCTGCTCTATTCATAATAACCATAATTCAGAAACAACCTGGGTGTCCCTCCACAGAAGAGTGGATAACGAAAATGTGGTATATTTATACACTGGAGTATGTGGTATATTTATACACTGGAGTATTACTCAGTTGTTAAAGAAAAATAACATCATGAGCTGGGAGTTGGTGGCGCACGTCTTTAATCCCAGCACTCAGGAGGCAGAGGCAGGCGGATCTCTATGAGTTTGAGGCCAGCCTGGTCTACAAAGCAAGTTCCAGGAAAGGCACAAAGCTACACAAAGAAACCCTGTCTCAAAAAAACCAAAAAAGAAAAAAGAAAAAGAAAAAGAAAAAGAACATCATGAAAATTTGTAGGCAAATGGATAGAACCAAAAAAGTCATCCTGAGTGAGGTAACTCAGACCCAGAAAGACAACCATGGAATGGAATGTACTCATTTATATGTGGATCTTAGCAGTTAAATAAATGATAACCAAGCCACAATTCATAAACTCAGAGAGGTTAGTATAGAGGAAGGGATGGGGGGGAGGTCGACACATGGATCTCCTTGGGAGAGGGAAGAAGAATAGATTTTATGGGTGGACCTGGGGGTGGGGGAACTGGTACAGGAAGGTGGAGAGTGGGGGTAGGGTTGAGGGAGGAAATGTAGGAAAGACAGCTGTAACTGAGGGGCATTAGAGGGTAGTATGGAAACTCAGTGCAGTGGAAACTTTCTATACTACATGAAAATGATTCTAATGACGTTTCCAAATAATGAGGGAGACAGAGTCCCAACTGGCCATCTCTTGTCATCAAACGAAGCTTCCAGTACTGGGACTGGGTTATATTCAATTGAGTTATTGGCCCAAGGGTTACCATGGAAATCCCCCAACAACCCAGGCTGTTGTCAAGACTATAGGTTGCTGTCCACAAACTGACAACTCATTGAACATGAAGAGGTCAAGTTGGTGCACAATATACATGGAACCTTCATGGACTACATTCTAGTGTCTTTGGTTCAGGAAGATACTCGGCAGGCTACTCAAAGAGAAAAGTAAACCCCAGTCTAACCACAAATCCTCTTATCTGCAATGCTGTCTTGCTTGCAAAATGTGGTAACAAGCAGAGCTTGTTGGAGTAACCAGTGATGTCTGCGTTATCTTAAGGCCCACTCCATGAGATGGAACCTAAAGCTGACACTGCTTGGGTGCCAAAAACCAGAGACCAGATAGCCCAAAGACCTAGGGCAAAAAAACAAATACTACTGGTCTTCAAAAAAAACCCACAAAGGTATGCTAGAATGACTCCTAAACATACTATGCTATACTCATAAATCAATGTCTTATTCAGCCATCATCAGAGAAGGTTCCTCCTGCACCAGATGGAAACAATACAGAGGCCCACAGCCAGATATTATGAAGACAGACCTTGGAACACTCAGCTCTAAATGGGATGTCTCCATCAAATCCATCCTCTCAGACCTCGGGGAACCCTTAGAAGAAGAGGCGGAAAGAGTGTAAGAGCCAGAGGGGGTGGAGGACACCAGGAGAACAAGGCCCCTGAATCAACTGAGCAAGGCTCAGATGGCCTCACAGAGACTGAAGCAGCAAGCACAGGCCTGCCCAGGTCTGCACCAGGTCCTGTGTGTATATGAAAGCTTTCAGTTCAGTATTTCTACGGGACACCTGAGAGTGTGTATGGGTAGGTCTCTGATTCTTGTGACTTCTTTTGGGGTCTTTTTCTTCTGTTGGTTTGCCTCGTCCAACTTCAGTGTGGTGATTTTTGTTTTATCTTATATTTTATTTTGTTATATTTTACTGTTATCTCTTAGAAGCCTGTTTCTGTCTCTAATGAGAGACAAAAAGCAAGTGGATCTGGATGAGAAGAAAGGTGGAGAGGAAGTGGGCGGAGTAGAGGGAGGGGAAACTGTAATCAGGATACATTATATGAAAAAAAATCTATTTTAAATAAAAGAGGGAGGAGAATAAAACCTTTGTTATACTAGCACATAAGAATTCACTAATATGAATTAGCTGAAATCATCACCATTTCATCACGTTAATGGTTCTGGAAGAATGATGTTAAGAAAAATCTCTGACTTGAGTGAGCCAAAGCTTTAGTGAGAACTCCTGCCAGGTACTGGAAAGCAGTTCAGATTCGGATCTGAATGAGTTGAGTCATGTTCAGTCTCCAGTATCATTTACTGCTCTATGGATGTGAGACCATGTGAGCACACACATGTGAGACATGAACACATGTGCACCTCACACTGAGTATGGAGTGCACAGCACGCTGCTCTTCTTGAAATACAACCATGACAGGTATCATAAACCCCTACCTTAAAAATAACTTGGTAAGTGTCTTAAAAGTTAAAGATTAGTTAAACTCTAATGAATGGACTCTCCCAACTATTTTTCAAATAAATGGGAAAAACTGTACACACCTTCAGCAAATCTGTCAGACGGGTGAGCATGTCAGTTGTGACAGAGGGGATGTTATCCACACACTGGCAATATTCAAGGATGATTCTAATTAACAGCAAAACAGTTCTAGAAGGAAAGGATGCACAGACACTCAGCAAGAAAAGTCACATAACCAGTTCAAAACATCTACGGAGATATACCAACCTTGGCAGCTGTGTAACTTCAGAGTCAGCGACAAGACACTGACAATGAGTATCGTCAGACTTTGTGCTAGAACACCATTCTCTGTATGGCTTTTTTTTTTAAAAAAAAGATGTATTTAGTTTTATAATACGTATATGAGTATTTTGCTGTCATGTTTGTCCGCATCACATGCATGCAGTGATCACTGAGGCCAGAAAAGGGTTTTGGATCCCCTGGCGTTTACCTGGAGCTAAAGATACTTGCTAGCCACCATGGGTTGCTGGGAACTGGACTTGGGTTCTCTGCAAGAGTAACAAGGGATCTCAACTACTGAGCCATCTTGTCGGCCCCTTTGCATAGCAATTTTAAGCAAGTCTTTATTATACACAAGTATTCCTTTTTTGGGGCAAATCAGAAACACTGAGAAAAAGACTAGCCAGTGGTTCTGCCCACTCATGTAAACATGCCTCAATTATAGCTCTTGAATTAATGAAGGGAAGTTAGTCCAGATTTTCTTAGTGAGATGGAAAAGAATTTATAATGTTCTAAGGGGAACACAATGTCCTAGGAGGTTTACAAAAAAATGAGAAATTATCAGTTTAATAGCAGGGCATATCACAGTAGAAGACATATCATTGTAGGTTAAATACAACTGAATTAAGAGGGAGGAATGACTTATTATAAGACATCTAAATTCATTCAGCTGTTCAGAAATGAGAAAGTCATGTTAAATAATGCTTTATAAAAGTCTGCAAGATATTAAGAACTAAAATTCAACAGAAGCATCTAACCTCCTAAACTCATCTGGGAGGCCATGTATATGCTCCATACTTAGTCTAGAGTCTGCTGTGTGTGGCATGTGTCCATCGCATATCTTTATAATCTTCCTCAGAAGATGCATTAGTCCCCTAAGTTCAGTCTTTTTGGCAACAGTCTCTTCCTAAAGAGCCAAGAAACTATCCAAGGGGACCATTTCAACAAGCACATGAAATGTAACTGGCTAACAAATCATTAAAGACAGAAATGATACTTCAATGGAGGGATGAGATTACAGGGGTTGAAAACAGCTTTGCCCTCCCAGAGAGAAGCAAGGATTCCAAAGAGCAGAAAGGAGTGTTGCTGTTGTTTCAGCAACTTGAAAGTGACTAGGACGAAGCTTCCAGCCTAGGTACCCTCTGTACAGCTGCCATGGTGCTAAGAAAACTGGAAGTCAGTAACTCCCTCACCTCTGCAGAATGCAGAGTTCTACCAGGGGATCAGAGAGACAATTCAACTATATACATTATTGTGACAAGGCACTACTTTCTTTATAGAGAACATCTATTTCAGAAAACAGTGACAAGAAACAAAGATAATACTTAAATTGTTCAATGCTTTAAAGACAACAGTGAGCTTAAAATTTCATAAAAGGCACACAGTAGAGATGACAGTATGTTTCCAGTTAACCTGAATTGGAGATATGTTTATTGACAAAAGAGCGAAAGACCCAATGTCTACAATGGCAGTGGTGAAGTGTGCTAAATGATACATAGAACAGCAATAATTTTAGAGACAGAACTGTTTGTGTTTTGACTAGAACTACTATGCTATAGAGAAAAATGGGTAGCAAGAGCCTCGTGTGGAATAATGGTAACAAGCAGTTACTACAACGTTTCCTGTTACATGAGAAAATCAGGGCCTTTCTGTGAAGCCAGTGTCCCTGATGGATAAAGCATACTACAGAACAACAAAAAAATAAAAGAAGAGTCATAAAATTTCCCTTAAATATTTTATAGTTTTAAACATTGTTATTCCAAAATTTGCAATTCAATCCAAGGGAGAGCTAGAAGGCAGGTTTCAAAGAGAAATGCGCTACTCACCCAACAACAGCATACTGGTGTCCCTCCACAATAAGGACTTCAGCTGGTTTCCTTTCTTCTGTAGCTAGGAACAGAGCACACAAGAAAGGTGGGGCTGGGCGGAAATCCTGACTGGAGAAGACGGGAACTGGTAGTTCCTGCTGAGAACCCAGCTCTCTTTCACTTCTGACGCGCATGCCTGTGGTGTCTTGGGAGCTGTGTGGCACTGTGAAGTGCGGGCGTCAGCTAGACTTAGAGTGGAGTACTGGCCAATGCCTTAAGTCCTCTGCAGTTCAACTCTGTCTCTCAGGGGAGCCCGAATAACAGGAGTAATGATTAGAAACTGCCTGTCCTCTGGGTCTGGTACACAGGAGATTAGGAAGTCGTTCTTTTTAAGTTAGACTTAGTTTAGAGGCAGAACTAGCATTTTACCCAACTACTTTTCATTATTAACATTAGCCCTTAAGATTTCAAGCCAGGAATTAATTTTCAGCATGTGATATTTCTTATCACTGTGAAACAAAATGCAGCATTTTGAGGTAAAAAGAAAAATAAATTAGATCACTGTCCTGGAATAGCCAAATTAATTAGCTTAACAAAGGCATACCATTATGCTTTTCCTAAGTTTCAAGTTTCTGAACACTTAGACAAAATATTTACTTCCTCTTTTCTTTCATGCAAAGAAGTGAGTTCTAATGACAATTCAGCTTGAATGTAGGTCTATTTGTCCTGTGGTGGCAAGCACTTTCTTAATTACTTCTCTATTCTGCAGCAAGTGGAGAGCAGAGCAGGGGAGGGAAGGGTCCCACTGCCAGTCTGCCTGACTCTGAATCCCTGTTCTCCCACTCCCTAGGTCTGCAACTCCATAAGCTTATTTGCATAACCTCGCTGTGTTCCAGCCTCCGTATTTGTTAAACAACCTAGTTTGCAGAGTGTCCATGTTATAATATCTGTAAACTGCTGTGGATGATTGATTGATAAATAAAGTGCTGATTGGCCAGTAGCCAGGCAGCAAGTACAGGCGGGACAAGGAGAAAAGAGAATTCTGGGAGTGGAATGCTGAGTGAGGAGACGCTAGCCTGCCTTCCAGGGAGCAACATGTAAAGGCAACAGGTAAAGCCATGGAACACATACAGATTAACAGAAATGGGTTAATTTAAGATATAAAAATTAGATAGCAAGAAGCCTGTCACGGCCATGCAGTTTATAAGTAATATAAGTCTCTTTGTGTTTACTTGAGTCCAAGTGGCTGGCCACAGGGCCATGGGAGCTGAGCTGAACCAGGAAACTTTAGCTACAGTAAACTGCTTCAAACAACAATGTGTAGCACCAAACAAGCACTCAATATTGACATTAGTTAACCTTTATTTCTCTGGTACCTACACCAGTACCTGGGAAGTCAGTGAACTCACAATGGAAGGAGGCATAACAACCCAAGATCCTCAGTCATAAGGACTAGCAAACCTGAGTTTTAACAGCATACACTCGTGTTGTTGAGCAAGGGCAGGCTCAGGAGGACAGGGACAGAAACCATGTCTACAAAAAGTCCTACCACAAGAAGCTCCAAAGAAGTCAGAACTCTTAACTTTCCAGGAAAAAATAAATAAATAAATAAAAATTAAAAAAAAAAAAAAACAACACGGTTAATGGTTAATGCATCTATATGTATAACTTTATTTGGAAAAGCATTTGTTTGCATGAAGTGGAATGGAAAGACTATGAGCTGTTCAGGGACAGACAGTAAGCCCTGGTCATCAATATAAGGGACAGTGTGTGAGAGACCACACATACCTGCTGGCTTTTTTTCAGGTAAAGCAATCTTTCCATCTGCTATAGAATCAACAAGATCCTGAAATTCTGCAGGAACATCAGCTTGCTTCCAGCGCTCATTGTCTAAGAGAAGGCTGTTCAAAAGTAAAAAGAAAGGCAGGTGAACATTTCAATAAAATTCTCCTAATTAAAATAAAAGGAAGAAGATGTCTAGCAAGTTGGCAGTACTCAGTGTTGACTGTCATGATAAACCAGACCCACCGACTAATGGAACTAATACTTTTCCAAACTATTTTCTGTCTCTCAGCCTAGCCAAAATCAGCAAAGAAAACAATTTAGTTAACCTCGAGTGAGAAAGAAACATCCACTAGGGACCAACTGATAGACTTCAATAGAAACAAATATTTATTTATTTTACAACTTGACCACAGTTTCCCCTCCCTCTTCTCTTCCCCTTCCCTACCCCCACCTCCTATCCACTCACCCCCCACCCCCCAATCCACTCCTCCTCTGTTCCTGCTCAGGTAAGGGCAGGTCTCCCATGGGTATCAACAAAGCATGGCATATCAAGCTGCAGTAAGACTGAGCACCTCCCCGGTATTAAGGCTGGGCAGAAATAAATATTTCAATTCCATCCGAAAAGCCAAGAAATGTGATCTTACTTCTACACTCTCAAGAATTTTGCCTGACACTCAACTCCACTTTGATTTAACACTGTAACTGCTCTGTGGAGAGAAGGAAAGAGGAAAATGGACATGGTCCTACCTGAGTTTGGTCCGCCTCTCTTCATGGAACCTGCTCACAAACTTACTGGCCTGGCTCTGCAGGGCCCCAAGCAGGGACGTGCTCTTCTTCCCACAGATCTGCTCCGTGTCCATGATGAAGGTCTCCACTAATCTCGAAAGTGCTATGAACTCCGTGGAATTGAGCTTTTCAAGGAAACCGTCCTAAGTGTAAAATATCACATAATGACATGAGTCAGCATAATGAGTTCATGTTATCCGATACATTTTTATAATATTGGAATTCAATTTTATTAACACCTTGTTTTGTATGTATGTAAAATAGCATATTAGATTCAAATTAATTATTAAGGTATTATATTTTCAAACAAGCCTTTTAAACAAACCATTATTTTGAAAAGAATGGTTTAAAGGTTTTCCATTTATTTTATTTAATTATTTGACATTTCAGTAGCTCCCTAGAAGAACACAGCAATAATATCATCAACTTTTCAAGTGCTAAAACGGGAAGACTGTGACAAGGCATAGACATAGGCAAAGAAGTCATACTTTGTGTAAACAGAAAACCTCCAAGGCTTTATGAAAATACCTTTGCTCTTGACATGAGGAACTTGACAGCTCGATCATGGCATATATCTGAAGCACTACACAATAAGTCCTGGATGTTAGTTGCTAATTTTCCTAGCTCCAAGTCATTTAATCTCATGTCTTCACCAACTCTGAAAATGATAAAATGAGACTTCGTCAGGAGACATTGTAAACAGCATTCTCCGCAGGTGATGGATCACAGAAGACAAAGGGTTACCACGGTAACATCCCATAAACAACTTCCTTTGCTCTGCTGGTTCCAACACTTAGCTCACACTCCTCTGACTGGACAGTCTGCAGCTCGCAGAGCAGAAAAGCCACTGTTCCTGCCTAGGTGTGGGGTGGCAGCCGTGGGGGGAGGAGGAGGTGGCAGTGGAGAGGAAGGGATGGTATTCCCCAGCAAGCAGGCTCTTTCCTGCTCTGATTCTAACTTACTTAGTGGCTTACTTACTTACTTACTGAAGTGCTAAGCAATGGAAAGAGAAGCAGACTGCTGCCCTCAAGGAAGCTGTATTAAACAGCTGTATTTATATTTTGAAGGGAAATGTAAGACTCTTCTTATTTTTAACTACAAATGCACATTATAACGGCCACCAAGTCTAAGCAGCCAACAGTTCACTTTGGTGTCGTCCTAAGCCGAGTGAAGTGCCTGTGCCATTGCAACTCTCCTGTCTGAAAAACACTTTTCAGAGACATGACTAACGGGCTCTAATTTATAGTACTTAGAAGCAATGTATTACTCTAGCTAGGTTAAGATATTGAAGAAAGTTATCATTTATTCCTCAAAATTATACCACTACACCTATTTACTAATGCCTTCAGATAATGCAGGGTTAATAGCATTAAAGCACTCTCAGAACAGTCTCATTCAGTCCTCATACTGAGGCAGGTGGACACTGAGTCTCAGTAGTTTATCTACCCATAGCTGCAAGAGTAAGACTAAAATCCAGAATTGGTCTCTAATTCATTAAGCTTCCTTTGCTCCATAATTGTGGGAGGTGGGTTAGTACACAGATATGGTGGATGCAAATGGAGCCAGAGAGCAACCATTGGTTTCCTTCCTCAGCCAAGGCTGGCTGTAGGGAGCCCCAGTGATTGACATGTCTGCCTCCCCAGCTCTGGGAGTTCAAGAACATACCACCACAACCAGCTTTCTGACCAGTGTTCTGGTATAAACTCAACTCCAACACTCAAAACAATTATTTCTATATAAACAGTCTGGTACTAATACCAACTCCAACAAAAATGCTCACTTAAACTTAAAGATTCAAATTTACTACTGAGATAAAGTCTTATCTTCTGAAGGATTACTACAATTTGCCATGTAATGGAATCACTGGGGAATTTAGACCTCTTGGCAATGTGCTACTGACTAACAAGAACAGAGACAGAAAATAGCAAATAAAAAACAAGTTTTTAAATAGTGCAGTGACCTCATGACAAAAAGGTGAACTTTTAAAATCCTGTTTAATCAGCTGTCATTTTTCATTGGAAATGATCTGTAAGTTTAATTGCTCTTAACTTCCCAGTCATTTCCTTGCTGAGCTGCAAAGCCCTGAGGCGTCTGTGTACAAGCTGAACACAGGCGGGGCCATCTGCAGTCACCATTTCATCCTATGGTCACATGTAAGGAGGGAAAGCCAGGGAAGACTCTAGAAATTAAGTGACCCACAGTGACGATAGGAAAGACACTGTTTAAAAGACTTTCCAACGTCACAGCAGGCTACTAGCTGGCCTTCAATATTTGTTCTTCCCTCTGCCACGGTAATAGCTTTAGCTGGGCAAATATCCAGCAGCTAAAGACTCTAGTTCTCAAGCTCTCTTACAGCTAGAGAGTCACACGTAATATCCCAGCCTCCGGTGTGTAAGTCACTGTCAGAAGTACAAATTCTAGACCACATTCTTCGAAGAGAAGAAGTAGCTAAAGAGTGAACCTAGGCCCTCCCTCATGCTGACCAGTACTCTTCCACTGCAGGGACACATGCTTTATCACAGAGGCAGCAGAGTACCGACTAACCCAGCTGAGGGTCTGACTTAGGGCAGGAGTGGGACCTGCCATATACAGAACAGTAAGGGAGATGGCATTTCAGATAAATGGGCGAGGTCTAAAGGATAGCTACAAAGGAAGAAAATCTTGCACGATACACAAAATCAATTAGAGAACCCATCAATCTAATTGTGAAAGGGACAGCTTTACAGTTAGTAGCCTTTGGTTCAAAAAGACCTCAACTAGAGAGTGGAGTCAATCCACGAGGTGGAACTGACATTTGCAGGATGGGTGGATAGCAGACATGTATGCTTACACAAGTAACTCTCATTAAGAAAGAAAGGGAAAGAAAAACACTAGTAGAAAAGTGGGCAAAGCCTTTTCCAAGCACTCGACAGAAGAAGCTAACGAAACAGACGAGCATAGTGCTCTCCTACCAATCACAGGGAAAATAAAAATTTAAACAACTACACCTGTGACATGTTCTCCAAAACGGCCGACATGTAGAAGACTAACCAACGGAGAGAGTGAAGGAGTGACTGAAGATGTGAACGACAGGCGCTCCTCCTGACAGGCTTCTAGATCAGTACACCTGGGCATCAGGCCAAGGAAACCTAGAGAATCTTCCTCCCTCCTGCTTTGACAAGACTGGCTGGATGTATCCAGGGGCCTGCCTTTCCACCAGCTTTTCCTCTTCAACTGTAACTGTAACTGAGCATGCCCAGTAGTGTGTAGATTAAAGTGAATATGCTCAGAAATGTGCCAGCCCCAAAGTATCTTTCCCATATGAATATCTACAGGCTTTTCCAGTCAGTTTCTCCTCCTTTCTGCTTTAGGAGAATGTCATTTTGAGAACTGCTCTCCCGACTGCAGGCAACAGAAATTCTCCTTCCCTCGTGTGCTGGTTGTGCTTTCTGGCTGTGTACTCACCAAGATATCACATTCAGTAACTGTGTGTTGGCATGTGTGGCGTGTGTGTGTGTGTGTGTGTGTGTGTGTGTGTGTGTGTGTGTATCTGCATACATATTTTTCCAACACATATTTGTAGCATATGTGTGTATCAAAGATACAAACAAGAGTTTAAGAGCTAAGGATTTAATTAAGTGGCAAGACTTTGTGTTTATTATGCACAAGACCAGGTATCAATCCAAGGAATCATGAAAGGTGTGGCAGTCATTATCACTAAAAATGGAAATAACCTCAATTCTTATTAATAGTAGAATGAATTCTACATTCTGATGTTGTCATAAAATACAATGTTTGTATACAAATAAAAATAAACTCCCACTATATGCAAATACCACAAACATATTGAAAGAAATCAGATAAACACAAAAATGTGGCTCTACTATATATAGCTGAAAACTAAAGCAGCAATAAACACACACACACACACACACACACACACACACACACACACACACACACATCACTAATGGTTTTAATGAGCTGCCTCAAGATGGCAATGGATTAGAGCAGGAGCAGGGATGAGTAGATTTTTCTGGGGAGCTTATGTTGTTCCATTTCTTGACCTAACTGGTGATCCATGTTTCCATTTTGGAATAACAATCTGAGCTGAACATTTATAATTTGCCTATTTTCCCACATATGCCCTGTGCACCAGTTAAAAAGTCTGAAGCACCGCAGAGTAAGGAGTACCAGCCGCCTGCCCTCCTGTCACCGCCAGGGTGCCGAGGAGCTATTGAATGCTGGAGCAGAAAGCAAATGGATGTAAATGGAGGCTCGACAGTGAGGGTAGAGAGCTCCCCTCTCGGGTAAAGATCTCCTAATTCTGAAATGTTTCAATAAATAAATCAACTGTGTATTATTTAAGATACAGAATTTTTTTTTTTTTTTTTTTTTTGAGACAGAGTCTCACTATATCTCTGGCTGGCCTGGAACTTACTATGTCGACCAGGTGGCTTTAAATTCAGAGATTCACCTGCCTCTGCCACCCCCGCACCAGGTGCTGGATTAAAGGTGTGTATCACCAGGCCCAGTCAAGATACAGAATTTTAATATAGATTTTAATAGCAATAATCATAACTAGTAAGTATAAAGATATTAACTAGAACACAGAAAAAAAGATATCAATTTACTAATGCAGTTCATTTATTGTAGGAAGGAAAAGTGTAATAAACTGACCTCAAGTAAAACATGAGCTCTGGACTACAGGTTGATTTATGTGTTAACTACAGTACTAAGTCTTGTTATTCTTAACAATTAAAGCGTTCATAGGTTTTGTTTTGTATTTTTAGATACCAGGTATTACAGGGATACCTGATAAACCTAAGACTGGTCTACAGATTAGATGGGAAAAACTTATCCATTTAACTTTATCCGTTTACTGTTACAGTAATTGGATTATATAAAAGAATGTTCTGGTTTAGCAACTACACACTCTGGTATCTGAGGTAAAGAGGCATTATGTCTGATTGAAGACACAAAGAAAAAGGGGAAGGAGAAGAAGGAAAAAGAGAGGGAGAGAGTATAGTTCACTGTGTGGTAAACGATTCAGAACTAGGGACTTCAGATGAAGGATACGTACGTCAGTGTTCATACTATTATAGCAAATTTTCTGTAAACCTGAAATAATTTCAAAACACATTTTTCTAAATGATGTTTTAAAAGACAATGTCATCCACTAGGAAATTCCTGCCTTTAAAAAAATCAAATGTGTAAGTCAAACACATCTTTACTAATATAAAATAAGAAAGCAGCAGAACAGAGAGGCAGAGAGCAGAGAAAAACTACTAGAGCAGTATAGGACATGGGTTCCAGGAACAGTTGTGTTTCCTTTCCATAAATCTCCTAGGCTTCCTGGGAATCAATTACCCTAGCACTGAAATAAGGACGTCTCATTAAATAATTCAAGTTCCTCACCAGTCCTAACATCTGCAATGTCACCACTACCTCCAAGGCTCACCTCCAGACCTTCCACACATTTTCAAAATGAAGTAATGTTTCATAAATTAATATAGTTTGTTACATTCCAAGGCAAAAGGTTACATTTTTCCAAACTGAACTGAATTCTCAATCTTTCTGAAACCATTAACAGAATGGTTGAGTCACCACCCTCACAAGGCCGCTCTACTCACACACTATCGAGGCCTCCTGGGGCAGCAGATGCTGGTGTCTGCTCCTTGCTGGATGAAGAATCAGTACATTCTGGTTCCGATACCGAGTCACTGCTGCAGGGCTCGCTGTTTGGAGATGTGTTTCTTTGAGAGGTAGTATCAACTGCTGCAGGGGTCAGCTCCCCCTCCCCGAAAGCATCACTTATGAACAAGCCTTCGTGGGTCAGATAAGCCACCTCCGTGTCCAAGGAAGTGTCCTTGACAGCACTCCTCTGCTGTGAAATCTCCTCCAGCTCTCTAGTCCTTTGGTTTTTGTCAAGAACTGAGAGAACAACACTGTGAATGATATTCAATGTTGCCTACAAAAAGAAAAAATAGGACACATTTTAGAAAAATGCATTTAAATGTCATGAACTTAAGATTTACAGGAGTTAATTATGTGGACACAATTCTGAACATCTACACTCATGAATGAATCAAAGTCCTATAACAAATGTCACAAATTTTATCAGCCTTGTATTGCACACTAACAGTGACTTGTAAAGACCAACTGTATAGGAGAAGTAGGTTCACTACAGCTTAGAGATCAGAGTACTTATATTCTAACTCATTTTTTATGGAAATTTCCCTACAACACACTATGTATTTCATTAACATGCTGTATCAGATATAACCTGTCTCTCAGAGAAGCTAACTTAGGTCCCTTAGCATGCCCTGACCGTCTCTTACATCAGCATCCTTCACTGCTTGACCATTGTGACAGCCAGCTCCTCTCTGTCTGAACATTCCGAGATTGTTCTCACTCAATGCCTTCTCCTCTGCAGAGTGCTCCTCACTGGGACCTTTGCACACTGTCCTTCTCATCACTTGGGTTTTGGCACAAATGGCAGCTTCCTCAAAGAGACCATCCTGACTCTCTACAACAGCTTTATCCCACTACACAGTGGTGGCTGTTTGGTTGTGGGTTTTTTTTTTTTGTTTGTTTGTTTTGCTTTGCTTGTTTGTTTAAGAACATTTGTTTATCATCTAAAATTATCTTTTATTTATTTAGGTCTCTTTCTACTACAATAATATTGAAGTTAGATCCATCTCAATATTATTCTAAACAATGGTACTTGATATGGAGGAAATACTCAATAAAACACTGCAAGCTAGGTAAATAAAAAAGTTTATATAAATTAGTATCTTTATGAACTATTAAGATATAAGGGTGGAGTTGGAGAGATGGCTTAAAGGTTAAGAGCACTAACTGTTCTTCCAGTGGTCCTGAGTTCAATTCCCAGCAACCACACGGTGACTAATAACCACCTGTAATGAGATCTGGCGCCCTCTTCTGGCATGCAGACATACATGCAGGCAGAATACTGTATATGTAATAAATAAATTAATCTATAAAAAAAGATATAAGGGACTTTGACATTTATGGTTGCAAATCTCATATATTGCTTCCTCTCTCAAGCATCTGATTTCTTTTTTGGGTGGGGAGAGTCGGGGGTTGGGGAGAGACATGACTCTAAGGAAGCAGACTCCAAGTTCAAATCTCCAAAATCAGTTTAGGCTGAGCAAGTCCAATCAGCACAGACGGACTAGGGGAAATGCAAGAAACTAGAGCCAAGGCTTAAAGACATCATTATGTACATAAGGCTGACCTACATCCTGGTACATTTCAGTTCTATGATTCTGTCCGGAAAGCTGACTGAATATCAGGGATAGTCCAGGCAACCGATGTGTGAGCTTACCTTAACCCTCTGTAGGAAAACTGTAAACTTAGAGAAAATATCCTTTAACAGGTCAATCCACTGGGGGAAATTCAACATTCTCATTTGATCTGCAAGCCTATAAAAAAAAAATTTAAACAAAAATAACTGTCTCTGGACCAATATGCTAACATCTATCAGATGAAGGGAAGGATACTAAATGTTACATAAAAATAAAGTGCCATTTATTTAGAGTCCTAATTAAAATCATAGATTGCTGAGCTAAAGAGGTCAATTACCAAACTCTACCTGTTTACACACCCTTCTGACTAGTACAATCAAGTACATGGGCAAATTGTCCTTATCATACTGCAATCCCATGTGAGAATGTTTTGTGACCTCTGAAGAAATAAACCATAGACTGACATTAGCTAAAAGTAAGGATCTTTTGTGGAATAATGACAGAAGTATAACATTTCCCTCGACAGATTTAATAATCCACTTTTCCACCAACGAGAAGTAGGACACCTGATGGCATGGACTGGGGAAGTACCGAATGAGCTCGAAACCCCCGCTGTTTAATGCACTTGTTGGCTGCAGAACTCTGCCAAGTGCTAAGCCTTCCCTGTTTCAGGTTTGTTTGTTTGTTTTTCCATTTTAACATGAGAGAAAGTATTCATCTTATACAATTATAAACATTAAAGACATTGATAGAAAATGCTATCAGCAACATATGGTACAGTTAAGAAATGATGTCAGCCAATATTACTTTGATAGTTGCTATCAATTAATAACTTCCAATATGAAACAGGTTAACAAAACAGACTCCCCTGAAGAGATTTTATATATAACAAAAGTAACTCATTACTCTAGATTTCCAGTGAATGCTGCTATGAGTTTATTTAAAAAAAGAAAACAAAGAAAGAAAAAAGAAAAAGTATTCTTGTACTGGCTACCAGGAAGCTCTCTACATAAGTTGAAAACTTCCTTACGGCGTCGTAGCTAGGGTTTTCCCTGCTCTGAAAGACAACCATGACCACAAACAAGTCAGGGAAGAGTTTATTTTAGCTGACAACTCTCAGGCCACACTGCATTGCTGAGAGAACTCAGGTGGGGAACTCGGGGCAAAAGCTGGAGGCAGGAACTGATGCAGAGGCCATGGAGGAGTGCTGCTTACGGGCTTGTTCTCTGTGGTTTGCTCGGTTGGCTTTCTTATAGCACCAAGGACCCTGACCAGCCCAGGGGTGACCCCATCCACAGAGGACTGGGCCCTCCACATTAATCACTAGTTAAGAAAATGGACTATAGACCTGCCTACAGGCCAGTATTATGGGCTCATCTTCTCAGCTGAGAGCCCTTCTCCCAAATGATTCTAGCTTCTATCAAGCTGATATAAAACTAGTCTGCACAAGAGCAAGAAAACAAGTCCCTGTTTTCCTGAGCTTTCTAAAAGTGCCCATGCCCTGTCTCCCAGTAGCTCCTCCTTGACAACAGGTGCTCCAGCCAATCCTGAAACAGATGTGCCAAGGAATCGTTCGAGAATTCTAACACTCCACATCTCCATTCTGGGGGTTTGGCCCAGAGAACCTTAAAAACTATCCTATCAGTGTTTGTATCTTTGGCCAGATAAGGTTTAGATACCTAAATATATGAAGAATTCAGTCATAAAATATTTATCACTATCCTTCTCAAAAGAATAGGAATTTCAAGATGAAAACAAAAAATTATGGACACAGGCAATTGAAAAGTAAATACTCAAACTCCTCAAAGCCCTAGAAGCTCGACTGTAGAGCTAAGTGATTTAAACTTAATACTTGCTCCCCCACTGTAAGAAGTTATCCCCATCCCTCCCACTTTGTATCAACCCTCTCTTCCCCTTCTATACCCAACTCTACCCTAAAAAGCCAACCTGCAGGCTTGGCCAATAACGAGTCCTTATCTGACTAGAGAAAGCAAAGACACAGCAGCCAGCTCTTGTTCTACGGTTTTATGCTTTTGTTATATTACCCGCGTTCAAAGCAGGTAATACTCAGTGGAAATGTCCCAAAAGAACAATGTATCCCTGCTGTGAGTAGTATGACAACTGCTCCTCCCCTCCTCCCCTTGGATTAGAGTCCTCCCTTCCTTCAATGTATCCATGTTGCGTATGCTACCTGCTCATGATCACAGAGTGACCATCTCAGCTAACAGATCAACTGTGGAAGTATCAGTGCTTTTCCTCAAGCATCCCTTATTTTACTTAATAGTAGGCCCAAAGCACAAGAGCAAGGACCTAAAGAAGGCAGCAGGGCTTACACATCTGGAGAGAGACCAACGCCTGCACGGTGTAGCAAGGAGAGAAGGCGGGTGCAGAAGGAAGAACACAGCATACCTGTGGCTCCTCCCGTCTGTGGTCACAGGCTTTCACACGGAGCCCTAAATGCGGTCCTGGAGAGAAGGGGTGGACTCGACTCTACCTACTCCTCCAGTTCACCTCATGGTGACTGCTTCCTCTATCCACGGCTGCAGCTTTTCTTCGACAACAGTACTAGCTTGCCTCTGAATTTCGTTAAGTGGTCATTTCCCTATCTCTTAAAGGTACTTCATTATCATGTATAACTTTTTTACACCCTGACCCAAACCTGTCAACAACTGCTTAGTTTAGTCCTCCTCCAATTCTAATCCTAATGTGCCATCGTTCCCCTAACTGAGAAACACAGAGCTACATACATGTTCATACTTACTTCACAACAACATCTGTGTCTATTTCTTCTATTTGTGAGACTTTATTAATCACACGCTGTAATTTAAGAAAAAGGGCAGTTTGGTTAATTGTTTTTAGAATTCCAACTACTTCATGTTTCATCTGTACCTTAAAAAGAACACCCTGGGGCTGGGGGTTGGGGGTAGCTCAGTCAAATGTGAGGACCTGAGTCTAATTCCCAGAAGTCATGTTAAAAAGCCAGGTGGTTTTGCACACCCTGTAATTAAACTGGTGGGGAGCCAGAGACAGACAGAGCCCTGGGGCTCACTGGCCGGCCAGCCCAGCCTGTTGGGCAAGCTCCAGGTTTAGTACGAAGCTACCTCAAAACACAAGGTGGATGTTGGCTGTCCTCTGGCTCCCACATGTGTACACACACATGCATGGCCATCACTCCACATGCACCCAAAGAGGCTCACACACATATGTGTGAATTAAAAGTAAAAGAACTATGCTGTAGAGTTGGCTCAGTGGTTAAAAGCACTGGCTCCTCTTCCAGAGGACTCAGACTCGATTCCCAGCACCCACTTGATAGCTCATAACCAGTTCCAGAGGATCCAATGCTTTCTTCCAGCCTCCTCAGGTACCAGACATGTGTAATACACAAACATACATGCAAGCAAAGCATTCGTACACATAAAATTTTTTATTTTTAATAAATAAAACAAAAGAACTCCTTGACTACAATGTTTTTGTACGTATAATGCTAAGAATTAAACACTAAGACCTCACTACAATAAATAAATACACACTCCCAGAAAACTCACAAATTATACAGAAAGTGTAACACTTCCACACAGAGAGTACTATCTGTTGAACTACAACTCACTTAATGAAAGTGAGTATTTAAAGTGCTTAGAATTCCAGTCTTTGCCCAGTACTACTCTTCTCAAAAGTCACTATCTTTTAAGGTTTTATTTATTTTTATTTTATGTGTATTAGTGTTTTCCTAAATGTTTGTCTGTGTCACATGCATGCAGTGCCTGCAGAGGCCAGAAGAGGGTGCTGGAACCACTGCAACTGAAGTTAAGAGCTGTGGGCCACCACGAGGGTGGGTGTTCACAAACCCTGATCCTCTGCAAAGGCAGCCAGTGCTCTTAAGTGACTATCAATCACTCCAGAGCCAAAAAGTTGCTACTAATAGATTTCTAAAGTATGATTCATTTTGCCTGTATCTGAATCATACATGCAGAGAATCCTGCAGGGTATACTTTTTGTGTCTGGCTTTACAGATGTCTATACTATTCATTTATGCAGCCATGAATAATTCATTCACTCACATTGCAATATAGTATTTCATTGTATATATACACCACAATTCTGTTTATCCGAATTTTCTGATAACGCAATTTAGAATGTTCCTTTTTCTCTAATGGCAAATGGTACTGCCATGTACATTCTACTGTGTTGTTTGAATGAATTTACCTCAGTATTTCTGTTAGGTGAATACTTAAGAACAGAAATTTTGTGTTATAATGCATATATAGTTAGCATTAGTAAATACTGCCAACAATTTTCCAAGATGGTTATTACCCATTTAGAAATACAGTGTTTCAACCAGGTTAAGTTAAAAAAAAAAAAAAAAAGGCAATTACAGGCTTTGTGTATTTTATATAAACAATGAAAACTTATATACATGCATTCAACCTAATGGTGATTAAACCTAATAAACATGTAAAATTATCTAAGTTTTAAAAAAAAGTCAAAACAAAGATCGGGGAAACTAACAACACGGTGGAGCTGGGGGCTCGGCCCTGCAGCAGAGTCCTTGCCTAACACACAACACAGAGCCTGGGTTTCATTCCTGGGGGCTCGGCTCTGCAGCAGAGTCCTTGCCTAACACACAACACAGAGCCTGGGTTTCATTCCTGGGGGCTCGGCTCTGCAGCAGAGTCCTTGCCTCACACACAACACAGAGCCTGGGTTTAATTCCTGGGGGCTCGGCTCTGCAGCAGAGTCCTTGCCTCACACACAACACAGAGCCTGGGTTTAATTCCCAGCACTGGGGCCAAGTCTCAAAGATCTTAGGTTATGACTAACTTTCTAAGCAGAGTGAAAGGAAGTTAACCCTTATACACTTATAGTGGGGAGAATAAATGAGTAACATGTGTTCAGACAACAATGCAGTTGTATGTACTAAACAAAAGTCATATGTACACAATAAGAAACCCAACACATCCATGAATAGAAATATTCTTCAAGTAGTGTTCTTGGCTGTAGGCTATGCTTCTCTTATTTTTCTCTTATTTTTCCATGTATGCAATTTTAAACAAAATGATCAAGTATTACTATTATACTGCATATCTTATATATTACTATGTGACATAAAAATGAACTTCACAGGTTTCATATCACATATCAAATAAAAATGTACAATACCTCTTTAATGATGTTCTTTGCTGTAGTAATCATTTCTTCACCATAGATTTCTAAAAAATTAAGTTTTCTTTGTTTCAAAAGCCCAAATACAAGAGATACTAATCTTTCCTATTAAAACAAAAGAAAGATATATAATTTTACATTTGAATTTTAATTTAAAAGTAGAAACGTGTATCAAAAGGGTTGTGTCAGACCCTCAGATTCTGCCTGCACACAGTGTGGTGCTTCCAGAAGGATGACGTCACCACTCCCACAGCAATCTTCCATCAGATTTTTGTGGTCTGTGTTCTCCAACAGGTAAATCCTCTTCTACCACAATGGACGAAATGAAGTGGCTGAAGGATGACACAATACTAGGTCTTTTGTCCTCATTGCCCGTTAGAGACTATCCACCAACACTGATAACCAGTCAAGAGTCCCTATGGCCCGGAAGACTGGGATGGAATCTGGACTCTGAGTGGGATGCACTGCTAACATGCACACCTCTTGGGTCATTATGAGTCAGAGACTTTAGAGTCTTTTCTCCCTGGTAGTTCTTAGCAATGATCTGCACTGCAAAACTACCGGTCAGTACAGCCTGGGTATATGTACATACACATACAAATAAAACATGTTCAGAAGAGGTCATCAGTAAATTTGAATGATTAACATATTATCACATAACCATCACTTTTTACAGATGATAAATCCCAGTGAACACCTGCTCATGGAATATAAATTAAGTCATTCATCTTACATCTCTATTTGGAACTTGGTTTTAAAGACCTCACTTCAACTCCTTTTTCTAAGTAGGCCATGACATTACACCACTGTCTACTTCTCAGGACACTAGCATTTATGATGCTTATTAAAGACACACGGCTTGCACAGGGCCTCACAAGTCTGACAGACATCGAAATCTGAGGTAATTTTGCTCACTGTGATCCGAGAAGAACATGTTATAAACTGAAGCTGTGAAGGAAGCGATACTAGCAAAGACAATAACTGGACTGCACAATTCAAACACATACCTCTTCTAAAACTTGACAGTCACCGTCCAGTGGTCTATTTAAGTCACTACGAGAGTAAGTAGAAAATTCTGCAATCATCATTTTATCAATCAGCTTTTCTAATTCACAAAGTTGTGACCCCAAATGCCTATCAAAAGAAGAGAAAAACATTATAGATATCCACTTAAAGCCATAAATTCATTCTTTTTTTTTTTAAAGTAACTGCGTTGTAGGTTTTTTTTAAAGATTTATTTATTTATTATGTATACAGTGTTCCACCTGCATGCATGCCTGCAGGCCAGAAGAGGGCACCAGATCTCATTATAGATGGTTGTGAGCCACCATATGGATGCTGGGAATTGAACTCGGGATCTCTGGAAGAACCGTCAATGCTCTTAACCACTAAGCCATCTCTCCAGCCCCATAAATTCATTCTACTTTAAGAGAATAGACAGTACTTACTCAACAATATGATGTTTTAGTAAAATGGAGCCCTTTAATGAGCAAAAATCACTCATAATGTCACTTCATCTCCAGAATTCTTTCTATTTGTTTTTAACCTTTAAACGCTAAACAGTTAAAAAACTTGTAGAAAAACTCTTACTTGATAAATATTATGGCTGCTTTTTATAGATAAACTATCAGCTGCTCAAATTCCTTTATCATTAACCATCTAGTGACTACCAGTGGCGGTGGCTCCCTAGCCACTCATTTATTCAGCAAACTCAAGCCCCTGATATTTGACAGCCCTGTTCTTTTATTAAGCAATCTAAACGGCCATAGGGACAGAGTGACTCAACACAACCTGTCGTGACAGATTTGAGTTACTGTTCATCAGCCCTCAGGTCACTAAATTCAGAGGGACTACCAGTACTTAAAGCCCTCACTGTTCTACAATGTCCGAGACATGAGTTCAGTCCCCTGAACCTCCATGGAGCCAACCGGTTGGTCATCTGTGATTCCAGTTCCAGGTGGGCTGCGAGGCCAGGACAGTGAGGACAAGACCCATCTATCTAAATAAACAAAAAATAAATACGTCTACTTTTGGGGATAATTTTTAACATTTTAAACTTAATTTCACATTAAATATAAATTTAATACAACTATTTTTAATGCATACACTGCATTTACTTGAAAAAGAGGACCTCAGTGTCCACAGTTATCTTTATAAAGACAGCCTGCAACAGTACAAGCTAATTGTAAAATTAGTTAAAGCAGTTTCAACTTTCAGGATGATAATGTTCTATCATAAACAGTTTATGGTAAGTAGTGGTAGTGATGATTTTGAAACAAACCTGACAAAAATAAGAGGTTTATTTGTATTTTGCAATATGAAAATATTTTATAGTTAATAAGAGGACTAATAAACTTCTCATAATGGCACCAACATCTCACACTAGCACAAACTCAAACACTGCCAGCACCTTACAACTTCTTAAGCAATGTCCCTTTGACCTAGGAATCACACTTTTTAGAATCGGAATCACAGTTGTGCTAGCAAAAGTTTAAAATAATAATGATAATACTGTATATATATGCTATACAGACAGACAGACACATTGCGCTGCTGTAGCTAGGGAAATGGAAGCACACCTATCTCCCCAGCAGTCAGGAGGCTACGGCAAGAGAACTGAGTTCAAGCCTGAGCGATGCATTGAGATTCTGTCTCAAAAAGGGGAAATGGAAATAATCCAAATACTGACAAATGAAGATCTAACTGGATAAATCATAATACAGTCTTAACCAAAGACTATACACTTCATCATCATTAACTATACTTTTTGCAGAATATTATTATACCTATTAGTCATTGTCCATTTTTGACTGTGCCTAACCTTATCGCAAGGCATCCTAGGGGAAAGTGTACTTAGGGTTTGGTACAATCTGTGCTGTAGGCACCTGGCATCTCCTGAGGGTCTTGGAGTATGCCCACAGATAAGTGGTGGGGAGGGACTATCAAAATAATACTACTAGTTCTGAGAGCATGTTGTGTGCTAAAAACAAATGAGAAGTGGTGTTGGTGTCTAAAAATCACATTTTCAGCCTGGTCAAGAGAGATGATAAAATCATAAAAGTGATACACTACAGGCATCAATGTGAATGGGAAGTATCGGCATAGGGCTCACAGCTTTTTCTGAAAAGGAAAATTAGGGGCTGAGGCATAGCTCAGTTGTAGAGTGAATGCTTAGCACACATGAGGCCCTGGGCGCAATACAAATACCAACAAATAAATTTAAATTATGTAAAATAATTCAAAAGGCAAAATTAAAGAGGAAAGTCATTTTCTAGCTCTATCCACTACAAAAGCATACAATCAATCTAGTAGCTAGAATTTCTTTTTTTTTTTTTTCAATTTGGCTGGCCTCGAACTCGTGATCCTCCTGCCTCTGCCTCCTTCAGCAAATCCATTTGTTTCGTTGACTCCTCCAAAACTTAAGTACTAATAGTCTGCTGATGTCCGGAAGCCAACATACTCTGTATGTTGTGATGTGCACCGTGAAACACCTAAGAAGCGTGGAAGATTGTTTTCTCTCCCCCTCTGCACTACTGGAGCTTGAACACGGCTCTCACGCACGCTGCAGACAAGGCAGGCCTTCAGCTGTGAGCTCGCCCCCACCTGTCGTTGTATTTCTCTTCTGAGACAGTTTCTCACTCATTTGTCCACGCTGGCTTTAACCCACTCTGCAAACCAGCAGCTCAAAGACTTCTTTTCACTGTGACAAGCGACGTACTGGAGAGTCACTGCTGACGTGATGACTGTCACAGGTGCCCTCCCCAGCACCAGCAAGTGGTCCTGCAGTGACCGCAGCGCAGCCGGAGTGCAGTCACTCAATGCTGCCGTCTTTGGTCGCATCTCTACTGTGAGGGGCTCATGCAGTTATGTACTACCAGTTAAGTTCCGACACACTTTTTCTAATAGGTGTGTGCTTTACGATAGGAAATAAAAAAAAATAGACTACTGTCTACATATATTTTATACATTTGTGACATACTTTTTGTAAATTTTAAAAATATTTTTAGGCTAAACTGGTTCAGACTTTCTTACTGTCACAATTCAAACTCTGTGTTTTCAAAGGATCGACTTAATTGATAACGGGGGGATCTGTTTACAGGAAAAGCCCTGCTAATAAACGACAGCGACACTGCTCAGGGTACTGAGAGGGACAGCCGCATACGTGCTCACTAACTTACCCACTGCTCCATATTCGACGCTCCTGTAAGAAAATCTAACCATTCCAACTACAGAAAACAGAGATGACAGGAGAATACTGAAACATGAGGATGCAGTTCTCAAATACTTTGAAAAGGAGAAAATAAAAAGAATAAAGCAATATATCAAAAAGTGTTTGGAACATATAAGCCAGTCACATATTATTTGGACAGTTCTATTTTGCAACAAACATACTATTAAAACTGGGGAGAAGCAGAGACATGTCATCAACAACTAGCTATTAGAAGATATCCGTGACATGGAGTTGTTTTTTTAATCTCATCTTTTAAAACTACATGAAATACTTCTAGCTGAAACAAAGTATTTGTAACTTGAAATAATTCAGGCGTCTGGGGAGAACTGCAAAGAACAAAGGCTGGCCCTGAACTGACGGTGCCTGGGTGACATCCAGTGAGGTTCCTGTCCATTGCATTTCCCTCACCTTCGGTGTGTTTGTGCTCTTGGTGGTGGCAGTTTTCGTTTGTTTGTTTTTTCAAGACAGGGTTTTTCTGAGTAGCCCTGGCTGTCCTGGAACTCACTCTGTAGACCAGGCTGGCCTTGAACTCAGAGATCCACCTGCTTCTGACTCCCAAGAGCTGGGAGTGCGCCACCACCACCCAGCTTTGATTTTTTTTTTTAATATAAGGCACGATATAAACGAACATGTAAATTTAATACTGCTTGCTCTTCAAGTAGTTTTTATGGAGATCATAGATTCTCTTTTAATGCAGATTAGAAGCCAATACTCAAGTATATGTTAACTCTGAGTGTGATAGTCTTCAACAAATCCCACAAAAAATTCTGGTGTCAAGTTTGTATGAATGCACCTACTAATATTTGTTCATTAAAATAATAAAAAAAAAATCTGTCAATTTAAGCCTGACATCTTAATAAGGCTCTCAGTCTTTATTTTATTTTATTTTATTTTGGTTTTTAGAAAACATGTTTCTCTGTTAGCCCTGGCTGTTCTGGAACTAGCTCTGTAGATCAGCATGGCCTTGAACTCAAGAGATCCACCTGCCTCTGCTTCCCAAGTGTTGCGATTAAAGGTATGCGCCACCAATGCCTGGCCTCAGATAGTCTTAAAATAACTTGAGCAGCTTCAACTTTATGCATCCTTAAATACAGATGATAAGAAGCAGATATAAACTTTAATGTTATCAAATAATATTTGTTATGCACAAAACCACAAAGATTTGTCTAAGCAGTTCATTCAACAAGTTTGTAGCCTCGGGCTGGACATGGTGGCACACTGGGGAGGCATAGGCAGACAGATCCTTTGAATTTATGACCAACCCGATCTACACCGTTAGTTCCAGGCCAGCCTGGGCTACCCTGACACCATGTCTCAAAAGAAAGTATGTATTTTAATAATCTCTTTAGAGTGGTAACAGATCTACTGAAATATAATACAAATATAATATTGTGATGGCTAATCTTGGCTGTCAACTTGACTGTATCTGTAATCAAATGAAATCTAAGCAGCTGGGCACACTAGTGAGAGACTTTCCTGACCAGATCACTTGAGGTGGGAAGACCCACCCTAAGTCTGGGCCACAGAGTCTGGTGGCAGCCCACATAGAAAGACACAGGAGAAAGAAGCTTTTGCGCTTTGCCTGCTTGCCCTCACTCTCACTGGCAAGTTCATCCGTCCTGCTGCTCACGTGTTCCTTCACCAGTGTTAGAACCCACTTCTTCAGGATCCCAAAGGTGGGTGACTTAAGACCAGCAGCTCTCTAGGAATTCCCTGCACTCCAGCTCGGGACAGCGACTGCATGTGAACTGAACCTGACTTGAAGACAGCCACTGTTGGGGTATCTGGACCACAACCTGTAAACCTCACTAATAAATGCCTCCCCCTCACTGTACGTGAGTGTATGTGTGTGTGTTCATTCTAGTGGTTCTACTCCTTTATAAGCACAAGAAAAAAAGAAAAGAATGAAGCGGTAATATCACTTTCTGAAAAAACACTAAATCTATATATCCAACTAAAATAAGTTGAAACAATTACAACACTTTCTACTTAGATATGGCTGAACTTATACATTAATTTGGATTTTCTACTAAGATGTATGTTCGTTCACACAGTGACCTTTGGGCTATATGTATCAAAGAAACTTGTTTATTAATACAGTCTACAGAAGTTCTCATTTTTATCAAACAGTAAAATCTCTTGGCTTTATCTCAAAGCATAAAATGTGCATGTTTTCTTATTCTAATGTTTGGAAACTAAACTGCAGATTATATAGGATTATGGGATCAAATAATATGTTGAATATCTTGACAAAACCAGTAATATACATTCCTTAAATGGAATCATAGGTGGCCTCTTATCGATGAAACCACAGAGTGCTGAAACCTATAATTAACTCTGGATGCTGCCAGCTCTTAGGTAATTAGGGAAGGAAGGGGAGAGGGAGGGAGGGCAGGTGGGCAGGCGGGCGGGCAGGCAGGCAGGCTTATAACTAGAAAACAAACTAATTTCATTAATTTTTACCTGAAAATTAATTACTATGGTAGTTCCTTGTTCAGCAAAACTAGCATCACTGCTTATAATTTCAGTATCTATATCATCATAAAGTCAGTTTGGTGTTCAGAGTTATCTGGGGTTAAGTAAGATGCTCATTCAAATATATTAAGCAAGTTCCAAGCTCTGAGGAGATGTCTGAGTCTCCCTTCTACGGTTTGTAACTAGCTATATGACCTAAGACAGATGGTTTAAGGTGCCCAAACCTCACTTTAGTGCCTGTGGAAACACGATCGCACAGCCTATCTCACAGCTTCTGTAGCAGAAAACCGAACAGCTCATCTAGTGCACGTACCACACTTGGTTCAGAATACTAACGAACTCAATAAATGTCTCAGATTCTACAAACCTTTACAATAAAAAAAGCAAACACAGCCCTAGATGTCAAAGCAATTAAGGCCTTTCTGTAAAAAAGAAGAAAAAACAGCTGTGGCCTATCAATATTAAATGCATTCTTAGGCCCATACTGAGACTTTTATAGTATGTCCATGTAAGAATTTGAATATTGTTAACTTTAACAAAACCTCTAAATTAATAATACAGCAAACTTATACGTATTATTTCAATGACTACTTTTATTGCTAAGATCAGAATTTCTTTTCATGTGTGATAGTGAAAAATGTATGTATTATAATTAAAACTGTCCAGTATCACAATAATTTTAAACAGTAAAAATTATTTTTTTTAAATTACAAAAACCAATAAATATATAAAACAATCATTGTAGGAATTCGGCATGAACCAAAATTTTCACCTGAATAAATTACTCTTTAGGCTCTGAGAAGGAATCAGAAAAGGAAGATGCTGTGGTTAAAATTGTTTAAAAAAAGAAAAAGAAATTTACATAGAAAGATGTAAGCATTTTAATTATAAGATCTAAATTTTAGAGAATTCAGTAGTGGTTATATTTAGCATCTCAATTCTGGCCCACATTACAGATTCTCAGAGAGCTTTGAAAATATACAGAGCCGTCCCTTCTAGAAGTATAGCTTAATTGGCTTCAATGGGTATGGCATACCTATCTTTAAAGCTCTTCTGGGAGCCTATTATGCAGCCAGGATTGAGAATCACAGGTATATATCTACTACAAATAGTAATGAATAACTAATTTTAAATAATTACAATTACCATAATCCAGTGATTACAGAATGTTAAATAGACAGAAAAAGAATATACCAAGAACAAAAATGTACTTTTTTGGGTAATGTTAGATAACCCATAGATTTCACAAATGTGTATTAAGATGTGTGTGACGCAGCTCTTAAAGCCTAACAGAAGACTTTAAAAGGCACACGTGATAATAAAGCACAGTAAGCTGCAGGAAGATGTCACTAGAGGACATAAATGAAGTATTCTGAGATTTACAAGTCAGAAAGAAAAGCTTACACAGAAATTTTTTAGGTCAAAAGCTCTGAAATGAGAAAAAAGAAGCATTATTTTCTATCACTGACTAGAAAAACATACAGAAAATGACACACAAACAACAATATTTGAATTCTTTTTTTTAAAATAGGTATTTTTGGTAATATGACTATTGGAAGTTTGAAATAAAAGCCCCCCTTAAAATGCAAGACAAAGATTACAGGCAAATGTAAAACCTAGACTGGCATCTATAAAAACAGAAGACTACCAACAATTTAACTCAATAATGACCCTTGGTTCTTCTACTAAGAAAGAGATAAAGGCTTTTCTAAGCCACGCCCCATAAAAAAGTGACTAAAATATAACCTAAGGCATGGGAGAGTGGGAAGCAGGTGAAATTCAAATAGAAAGTTCTTAAAAACAACTTAAAAAGAACATAGTTTTTTTTAACCAACAATGCTTATATAAAAAAAGAAACCTGGAGTATACATTTCCTAATCGATTAGACAAAAGACATAAAGAATCCAAAATGACTTACATTTTCAAATAAAATTAAATGGCATTAAAATATCAATGAAGCTTTACAAGAAAATAACATTGATATTTAACAATCTTATAGTAAAAATATAAATCCATCAAATAGAACTTGCCAGAAATTTAAAATACAAAGTAAAATTTCTCAACTACCAAAACTCAGTCTCAAATTACTTCAAGTATGAATCAGGATTTGAAAGATAATTTCTTTGAGCGTTCTTTTATTTTTGAAATAACTTGCATATGAAGATGCTTATCCAAAGTATAAATTAAACTCAAATTCTGATACCAAATTTTTACACAGTTATAACCATAAGAGTACTGACAGGTGATAGGCAGCTTTACAGAAATGTTTACAGATAAATATCCTTTATACGTATAGGTTCTAAAGAAATTAACAAACAGACATCTCGGCAAAATGGGACAAGAGCAACATCTGAGTTAGGGCACTCACTTAGGGTCACTGCCCAGTATGACGAAGCAATGGGTCTGACCCCCAAGAACAAAATAAGTAGTAAGTAGTTAAATAAATGTAAGCTTGGATTCTCTAATGCAATAAATCATAAATCACTGATAAACATCCAACTCGAGTCTTAGATTTTTTTTCCAGACACCCTTGGATAATTACAGTCTTCATCAATATTATCAATCACAAACAAATGTATGTATCAAATGAAACTGTAAGACCTTTGCAGTAAAAACTAGAACTGGTTTACAATGTGAACTCAGCAAGTAAGCATTCAATCTTTAATTCTATGTCTCAGTTCTGTGCCAACATCATGACTAGCATGTGATAAACAAAAAGTGAAACTGAGAGCTTCTGTCATTTTCATTTAAGTCTATTTTTGTAAAGCAATGACAAAATCAATTATGCATTAAAAATATCACACAAATTGAAAATAATTCATAGGTGAGAAAATTAGAAATCATTTAGTCACTTGGGGCTCCATGCTGGGAAACCCACAGTAGACTTCAAAGGCCCATAAATCATCCAAAATTTTATGTACAGGTATAATTTTGAGGACTTTCAACAATAGCTTTTAACAGTCTTTCAAAAAGCTTTGTGACTTACCCTGTAACCATTTCTGCAACTAACAAAATCTGGGTTATATTCCTAGCATTGGAGTCCTACAGCCATCTGCACACAATCACACTGTGTTGGATGCACCCTAACTGCCAAGTCATGTGCTTAGCCCCGCCCCCTGACAGAACACACAGCAGAGAGCGCCTCTGCTCTGTTCGTGACTCAAAACTCTCATAGTCAGCCTGACATTCCTAAGTACTATCATTTCCTCAGTAAATGAATGAACCAAAGACTTAATTCAATTTTGTACAAATTCTAAAGTGCTATCTAAACATTCCATATATATATAATTTTAGTTAATGAGAACTTGTAATTCAATTAAAATGAGCTTATTTTGACTCTAACTCTCCTAGAAGATATTACATCTCTATTAACCTACAGAGCACATCCGTAAGACGAACCTCTTATTGCAAGTTCTGAATGAATCTGCACAAGATAAGAACTTCTATAAGAACACCAACACCTGCTTAGTGTAATGAAATTTTGATTGCAGCAACTGGTCTATAAATAATACAATTTCACATAAAATATCCACAACTACAATCTTAAAAGTATTTTATGTATAATTTCAAAGTCAAATTAGCTTGGTTTCTTTTTGTGTTAGTGGTGCTGAAGATAAAACTCACAAGCTAAGCAAGTGCTCTAACCACGAACAACAAACACCTGCAGCCACCACCACCCTGTTTCAGTGTGTGTGTGTGTGTGTGTGTGTGTGTGTGTGTGTGTGTGTGAGAGAGAGAGAGAGAGAGAGAGAGAGAGAGAGAGAGAGAGAGAGAGAGAGAGAGAGAGAGGGAGGGAGGGAGGGAGGGAGGGAGGGAGGGAGGGAGAGAGAAGGTCAAGCAAGGGTGTCACCCTCAAGCACCATCGACTGATCTTAGTCTGGAACTTGCTGAGTAGACTAAGCTGGATAGCCAATGAGTCCCAGGGATCTTCCAGTTTTATTGCCCTTACCAATTTTTTAAAATGTGTTTTCTAGAGATCTAATTTGGATTCTCATAGTTTCTTGGCAAGCACTTCTCCAACTGAGTAATCAACTGAGTAATCTCCCCCAGCCCTGTTTTGGTTTTGTTTTGGTAAAGGTAGTCTCAAATAAAAACTCAGGAAGGGCAGGGTTTTTTTTCCAATCACTATTTGGAAAACTTTGAAATTCAAGACACAAACTGAAAAATAGAAATCTTAGAAAGCTTTTTGTATTTATTTGTGTGTGTGTGCACGTGCCTGTTTATGCCATGACAACACGTGTGGAGGTCAAGTCACTGGGCTTGAAGGCAAGCGCCTTTACCTGAGCCGTGTCAAGAGCCTACGGAAATCATTCTAAATAATGTAAAGCAGTCTGCTTTCAAGTGCTATTTTCAAATTGTAACTGGTTTTGTATTTCTTCCATTTACTAGAATTTTTTTTCCCCAGAGCTGAGGACCGAACCTAGGGCCTTGCCTAGCAAATGCTCTACCACTGAGCTAAATCCCCAACCCCATTTACTAGAATTTTAAGTTAGCTTCTGTATTGAAATATCGCTACTACTACTTCGTTTTTGTTTTGTTAATGTAAGTAACATAATCATAACAGTACTAGGCAAATCAATCTGGAAGACAAAATACACATTTCACTTTGACAACTTCTCTGACATTACTTCTAATGGTTTACTTAACAGACATACCGGAAGCTGTGAATGCCTTGAAGCTCCTGCTGCAGAACCTCTTGAGTTGTTGCTATCAAGTCCAATGCTCCAACAAATTCAGAAGTGGATAATAACACCTGCACTGTAGGCTGAGTTTGGTGGACAGTGGCCATCAACTTCAGTTTACTGTATACTTTAACACAATTATTTCTGGTAAGTGCCAGTCTTAAAACGTGTAGTGATCCTTCACACATAACTTTATCAATCTGTGCAATTTTATCTCGAAGCATTTTTACAGCCTGGGAAGTTTTCTTGAGGTAGTCCTGCAATTCATGTTGAGAGGTCATTGCATGAAAAAATGCTTCTGAACGTAGAGAGATCTGGTGAGCAATGTTTACTTCCACAATATCCAGATAATGGCTCAGCTTCAAAGAGAAGAGAAAATCAGAGATGTCTTAAGTATATCATTCTTGACTATCCAAATACTTTCTGAAAATGGTAAAAAATGTTTCTACAAGTATTAAGTTCTATTGTGTGAATTGTTGGATTATGGGACCCTTGGAATCTGGCACACAACATGGGAATCAAAGAGTGCAGCCCAAAGACAGGTAACTGTGAGAGCAAAGAACAGAAGTGTCCTTGCTGCTGCTTCCTTCCCAGCACGGCTGCCCCTCAATACTACCTCCTTCTCACAGCCAGCTGCTCAGGGATTAGTGGTGGACTGAGTTACAAGATTTCAGAGAAAATCATCTCCTTGGCCCACATCAACATCATACATCATTTATCTAAGTAGATGGCTATAGTTTACACTGAGCTTTTCTTCTGTGTACTATCACATCTATTTCACATGCATGTATGTTTTCTAATTGTAACAAGCTTCAGCTATAATTAGCATTCTCGTTTTACAAATGAGAAAATGCAGAAGCATTAAATAACTTGAATATAGTCATATGGCTAGCAAGTGCCAAAAATAAAATATAAACTCATGTCTGTCACTCAGCTCTTCATCCTACATTGTGCTGTTTCAAAATGATAGTAGACAGACTGTTGAGTCACATATTACATACGATTCATTCTGATGCTTTCTTCAAGGCTGCTTATTTTACATTTCTAAAATAATTCTTTTATCCATTTGTAATTTTTACTCCAATGTCTTATACTCTTAGAAGAGTGATAAATGCCTTAAGTCATTAGCTCATGTATACTATAGTACTACCAAAGCTAACTCTTACTGTTGTATATTTCATATGCTTTCTAAATCTCAGATCTGGAACTCTGAAATGGATTGCTTCCGTCACTATCAGTCCAATACACATCTACAGAACCACAGGGCTACCTTTTCTCTCCTTTCTTTCTAAAAGAATATGGCTTTTTTTTTTAACTACAGTATCTCCATTTCTCTTAGTTGTTACTTTCAGATTTTGTAACCTAGGCACTATGTCTGAACCTCATAGTATTAAAAGACTTAATGAACTTTCAGTAGCTATGATTTAAATGATTAGAAGGTATTATTTTCAATAATGGTCATTTACTTAATAATCTTTTTAACAGCTAATGGGTTACAAATTAAGAAATTTTGAGCTCATACTCTTTTCCTTCTCATCTTCAATACAGCTACTCACATACTGAAAATGCAACATGAATACAAACATAGTAAAATAGATTTATATGCTCAAGTGGACTAAAATCTCAGAAATGATGAACAGATAACCTTCACTTATGCCTTCTATGATGTTGTCAATCTCTGGACTGTTATAATAGGTCTGTAATTTTAAAGGTAAACTAAAGAGAAAACAACAACAACAACAACTTTGTTCCTATGCACAGTGTACTTCCCCCATCCCCTGCAGTGCTGGAGATCAAACCCTGGCCCTCACATATGTGAGGCTCACTCTACCACCAAATTACATATCTAGTCCTGATTTTTTTTTTTTTTAAGGAAAGCCTTAAAACAAAAAGGTGTGTATCTTATTTTGTGAGAGAGAGGTGCACGTGTCACAGCCTAATGTAGACATCAAAGGAAAACGTGCAGGAGTCATTTCTTTCCTTCTGCCATGTGATCGCAGTGCTCCACTGCAGGCAGGCAGGCTGGGGAGTTGCATCTTTGCCCACCGGGTCATCTCATCCAAGAAAAAACTTTAATGAAGACACAGGGCAATGATTTGCATTCCATGCACTCACCACATCCCAGACCAGCACTTGGGTAACCAAAGGAGGATGCAGGATCGCTTTACAATTAGCAGGGAAACTCACTCTACTCCACACAGGAGGCACTCACTCGGAAGTACTATCTTTTAACTCTTTCATTCCTACTCTAATAAAGCAGAATGAAAAGGTGTGTAAATACAACAAACCTGACTCTGTGACTTAAAAAATTTCTAACTTTCATCACTTTAGTTACTTTAAATATTCAGAACGAGAAAAGAATTTTCTGAGTTTTAAAGAGTTTTGGAATTCATCAATACTCCAATAATCCACTCTTTTCAAAAGCTAATAATACTTTATTAGTTTCCTATTAAGCTGATCTAAAGGAAAGAATTTTTAAAGTACTCCTAAAGTATATGTATAATTAATAAGATGGGTTTGTTGTTGTTGTTGTTGTTGTTTTTTAAGGTATTATTCTACCAGAGCATAAGACTCTAAATGTGAAAGTGCAGTCTGGGAATAAGGCAACATATATCATAAGCCACTGTTTATAATCAGTACGAATATTTATACATACACATATACATATACATATATATATATGTTTATATGTATTTTCATAGGTGGAAATTTCTAAGGAAAAACAATGATTTTATTTCCATTTACAGTTATGAGAAAAGGAACCCACATGGTTCTTCCCCACAAGTCTGCTCAGGCTCACTAGTCTCTTCCTCAATTCCTATGGAGACTGCTGATTGAACAGTCTTCTTGAGGCTTTCAGAGGCCAAGCAAGGCCACAAGCGTGAAGTAAATGTCCTTAAGGATCAGTCAGTTTTAGAGGCTCTAGGCCAAGTGCTGAGAAAGAACAGTCACTCAAGTGTTACAGGGTTCTTGATATGCCTAGAGTTCTAAATTAGAAACCACTTCCAAGATGTTTACTCGAAGACACAACAGCAGAGTAAAACTGAAGACTGTTGACCGATAAAATGCAAAAGACTAGGCTTTATAAAGCAAAAATGCAGTGTAGTAGGGATATCATATTCTAACTAAAACATTTTTGCTTCAAAATAATGATCTTCAATATGAAAATGAAGAAAATATCACTTCACAAAGTTGGTTCACTGTGCCTTTACATCATTGTTAGAGTTAGCTGACAGATGCAAAGCAATTTGTTAACTCGTATATTCTCTCCACTACAATTCCATCAACTTAGGGCCAATGAGATGGCAAAATCACTTGCCATCTAAGCCTGAGGACTTGAGTTCAATGTCCGGAACCCACATAAAGGAAGGAGAGAACTGACAACACAAAGTTGACCTCCAACCTCTGCATCTACGCAGTGCCATGAACCAATTCTACCACACATATCTCATACACATACAGGAAGGTTTTTAAATTAAAATTCCACCAACTTCTATTTTAGGTAAGAAGCACTCAGTAAGCTTTTCCTTTTCACAATCATAACTTTATTCCACTGAGTAAAGATGCCACTAACTAATCCATCAGTTAAAATCAGAGTTATTATTAACTATGACTGGCAACAAAAATGAACTTAATGGGTAGGAGAGGTAGTTAGTGGTAGAGTACTTGACCTAATATGGATAAAGCCTAGGTTCAAACTCAACACCAAGAAAGAAAGTGAGAGGAAAGGGAACAGGAGAGAGAAAAAAGGGAGACAGGGCTGGGAAGGGAAGAGAGAGGAGGCGAGAATAAGGTAGAGCTTAATAAAGAAATCTGAACTCTAAAACTTAGTACCACCTCACCAGAATGAAGTTTGCTGTATGGAAAAAGTCAGCAAGAAATTACCTTTTCTTGAAGCAACTTGGAAGAAGCTGCATCACGATTTCCTTTTCCACCAGCAGTATTAAAATGAGACCAGGGTAAAACTGAATTAAAAGTTAAGGAATCGTCCAAGGCAAAATCTGGTTTCATAAAAATCTATCAAAAGAATGCATTGTCCCCAATTAGTTAAATATCTCTATATCCATTAGCTCTTACAACAACATTATAATACCACTAAACAAAATTAACTTGGATCTTAAATGAGAGGCAAAAGCAAAAATCTCAATCACAAAAACTATTTCTCACCAAATTAAAACACTCATATAAGATAGAAAAATGGGGCTAGGAGATGGCTCAGCAGTCAAGAGCACTTGTTGCTCTTGCCGAGGACCTGGGTTTGGTTCCCAGCACCCACACAGAAGTTAACAACCATCTCTAAGTCCACTTCCAGGGGTGAGATGTCCTCTTCTGATCTCCACAGGTGCCAGGAACACATGTGGTGCACATACATAACACAAGAAAAACATGCAAACATACAAAATTAAATAAACAAACCTAGAACACAACAAAACAGAGAGAGAGAAAAAAATGTAGCTGAAGTGGTAGAGCATGCTGGTAATTCCAGTGTTCAAGGAGCTGAGGGAGGAGGACTGCCACAAGTTTGGGGTCAGCAGTGAGTCTACAAGCAGCCTGGGCCACACAGTGGGCTCCTATCTATAAAAGTAAATAAATAACAACGGAATAAAGATAGAAAAGTGCTTTTGCCTTGACCAGGGTGGATTGCTGTAAGCCTGCATCAGTGAATCCAATCATACATCACATCCAGCCAACAGTTTTTAAAAATGTCAAGTATCAGTTTTCCCCAACTTCTACTTTCTCGTGCTAAAAATTCCTTCAGAAATGATGTTCAGAATAAACAAAAATCTAGAACCCAAAATTCAGTTATGACGAATGTTTACATCCCCACTATCCACATCCAGCTAAACAGTGATTTCCTAAGGATTTTATGCGTCTTCTCTCTTCATCTTCTCAGCACTAAGCAATTTAACTCCACATTTATCTCTGGTTTACAGGAATTACCTACTAATATCCCTATCTAACACAGAGAAAATCTGTATTGTGCCAGAGGTACCAATCTATTAACTTCCCTGTTTAAAACTCTCAGTGGATTTCTACCCACGAACTAACTATCGACCAAATAATCCACAAAGCATCTAAATTTCATCATTTACTGGGGAGATAGGAGGAAGGAGGGCAGATTGTCCCCACTTACCTCTTTACACCTTTATCACTGCCCCCCACCCATACATTACATTCTAGCAGTACAAATCACCTTCTATATTTTCTTAGGCTTAACTAACTTGATAGCCTTCGGCCAAAAATGCCCTTTCTTGATTGTCTTCCTGTAGAACAAGACCCAATCAAAACAGTAAAAATATGTCTCTATGTACAATCCGGACCCTAACCATCCCACCTCTGAAGACAAGTATACCACATACAATTAATTATATATCTCAAATTCCAAAAATTATTTAATATGCATCTGTGATGACCACATGTTCTTACAGTTTGATTTATTAATAACCAAACTTATCAATCACTGTGTTCCCTAACATCTAACAAAGGGCTGAAACACACACTTTAATTTACTAATATTTATATTTCATTTACTAATTCATTACATCTATATAAAAAACTAGTATGAATGCAATAAGGAAAAACCTAGTTAGGAGTAGGAATAAGTTTTCTAATCCATGCTTTAATATTATAATTATAATATTATATATAATATTATAATATATAATATATATAATATTAATATATTATAATATTATAATTGAAAGAATGAGTTCAATAAATATCTATTAACTGTCCACTATGTTAGGTATTAAGGAAGAAGTAGAGATAAATTACTACCCAGCTTCTAATCTCAAGAATTATCAATCCAAGGAGTGTGATAGAGTGTGAGTGAGTGAGTGAGTGAGTGAGTGAGTGTGTGTGTGTGTGTGTGTGTGTGTGTGTGTGTGTGTGTGTGTTTGATGTTGTGTACTCCTAGGTTCCACATCAGGTAATTCAACTGAGAACTGAAATTATTCAGGAAAAAAAGCTTCTGTATTAAGCATATACAGGCTTCTTTTCCTTGTCAGTAAACCTAAACAATATAGTACAACAGCTATGTACACAGCATTTATACAGTATGAGGTATTGTAAGTAATCTAGACATGTGCACTTAAAACACACAGGCACATATGTGCAAATTTCATGCAGTACCTAAGGGACTAGGGTACTGGCACGTTTTGGTATTGGGGGAGGAAGGTTTCTGAAACCTATTTCTTGTTGACGCTAAGGGGCAATGTATAAATATCTTGCAAGAATAGCAATTTTCAGCCGGGCGGTGGTGGCGCACACCTTTAATCCCAGCCCTTGGGTGGCAGAGGCAGGCAGATCTCTGTGAGTTCGAAGCCAGCCTGGTCTACAGAATGAGTTCCAGGAAAGGCACCAAAGCTACACAGAGAAACCCTATCTCGAAAAACCAAAAAAAAAAAAAAAAAAGAATAGCAATTTTCTTAAGGTGACTCCTTTTGGCAAAGGAGTAAATTGTGTTCAGTTGGAAAGAAGAAAACACATGGAAAACTGCCTTTTAGAAGAAAATTCTGAAGGATTTAAATACAGGGGCAGGGGTGGGGAAGGTCTAGAAGAAACAGGGCAGGTAAAGCCGGCACCAGCCACAGTGGCTGAGGTTTACAAGTGACAGGTGACGGCGGGGCGGGGCCAAGGTTCCCAGTGCTGACTGACAGCTGCAACTTCACTTTCCAAGTGCTCTCCCTTACTCCGGCTCCCACCCTCGGTCCCTCTCTTCCTCTACTCAGTACCTCACAACCCCCCAGAGAAGCTGATGAAAACAACAGACATCCTCCAGAGGTGGGGGCTGAGGTACACTACTCAATCAACAGACGTTCATAAGAAGAAACTATCCTTAATAATCTACAGGAGTGGTGAAATCCACAGCATTTATGATTTTAAAAGGAGATACACCTACAAGCTAGCGATGAGGAAGAGACTACTAATGTTTAAAAGAAAAAGAAAACCGTAAGTAAATTTCCTGTCATTTTAGAAACAGGGACACAAGAAGTTCCAGAGAGGTGCTCAAGAGAGCAGCCTTGGTCTCTGTGGGGTAGGAGGGCTGAGGGGAGGTGAAGACAAACAGTACCTAATGATATCACAGCAGAAGACTCCATAACCCTGGAGCAAAGGGGCCACTAGCCAAACACTAGCCAAGAGCCATTTGGAACCCAGACTAGACCTGGCCAGAGAACTTCTCCATGACTAAAATATGAAGTAAAGAAGCAATGCTAAAAGCTGCAAGGGAAAAAATGGCACCTCACAAAGACAGGAACATCACAGTAACTCCGACCACCCTGAAAGCCAGCAAACCCGAATGGGACTTTTCAAGTCCAGGAAGCAAACAGCGGCCAGCCAAGAGCACTCTACCCGGAGCAGCTCTCTCAACTGAGCAGTACATCCGGCTGTTCCTGCAAAGGCACGTGAGGGCAGTTGATGACGGCTGCAGAGCCAGCACTGGAGTCTTCAGGAGTTCTGCAGGGCAGGGTGAGTGTGCAAGAGAACCACTGGATGAGGCAGCAGCCCGCTCTCAGAGAAACCCACACACTCATGCTCTCGGGCGTCCCCACTTTATCCCCAGTACCTCACTCCTTCTCTTAACCTGCTTGCTTACAATCTATATTGAAAGCGTCTTTTAAAGCCCCGAATATACTTAATAGATGAGTACATTCCCTGAAAGAACAGATGAACGAAGAAGAGCTGGGAGAAAATCGGTCAGGTCTAACCCAGTGAACCAGCTAACGCCAAAACTAAGAGGGGAGGAAACAAAGAAATAGCCATAATCCAGTCAGCCAGGACCTCATGATAAAATCATAGGAAATAACAAGGTTGATTTTTAAAAGATAATCTCAAATGTGAATAAAAACCGACTCAACTAGCGTATAAAGATGCCTAAAGACTGAATGTCGAAGAGTATAATTAATCTACCAAGCAAACATAGCCAATAAACAAGCAGTTAAAAAAAGTTATTTTTGTATCTGAGAAAACAGATTTCAAATAAAAACAAATCAAATGAGATAAAGGAGGACACTCCTGGGCCTGGAAAGATGGCTCAGCAGTGAAGAGCATTTGCTGCTCTTACAGAAAGGACCTCGGCTCAGTTCCCAGCACCTCCATGAGGCAACTCACAACTGTCTCCAGCTCCAGTCCCAGGCAATCTGATGCCCGCCTCTGGCCTTCACAGCCACCTGCTGTGGTGATATTTTGTTGTACTCTAACAAAACTTGCCTGAAGATCAGAGGACAGAGTCAGTCACAGAGTTAAACACAGAGGTCAGGCAGTGGTGACACACACCTTTAACCCTAATATTTGGGAAGCACACACGCCATTAAACCCAGCACTAGGAAGGAAGTGATATGGCTGGGTGGAGAAAGGCATATGAGGTGTGAGGAGACAGGAACTAGAGGCCTTTCGGCTGAGGACGCAGAGAATTTCAGTCTGAGGATTTGTGGAGCTGGTGAGGTGAGAGGTGGCTGTGGCTTGTTCTTTTGTCTCTCTGATCTTTCAGCATTTACCCTAATATCTAGCTCCGGGCTATTATAAGATCATTTAGGATTTGAGCAACAACATGCACATACATGACACACAAACACACAAGCAGAAGCAGAAACACACACACACACACACACACACTTTTTAAGAAGACACTGAGCAAAGGGAACGATTCACTAAGAAAAACTTAACAATTACAACCATGTATGCACCAAATATGGGTGCTCCTAGTTACCTAAGATACCGAAAGGCAAAGATCACATAAATCCTGACACAGCAACAGTGGCAGAGTTGAATACTCACTCTCATGTCTACACAGGTATCCCAAACTTAAAATCAGCAAAGAAATGTAAGTCATACCATGGATTGCCTGTATGAAACAAATATCTACAGAATAGTTCAACCAGCATCGAGGGAATGCACATTTACCTCAGAAGCACACAGAACCTAAACTGATCACATCACCATTAACAAGCACAAGCGCGCACACTGAGGATTCCTTGTATACTATCCACTGTAGAATGAAAGTAGAAATCGGCAGTATCAAAAACTTCAGAAAGATCACAAATACTTGGAGACTAAATAGTACAGTTATGAAGGACAATAGATCATTGAAGAAATTTTAAAAGAAATTTAAAAGTCCCTAGAAACAAAAGAAAATGAAAACAAACAAACAACCTATTTGGTCCTCTGGAATAGATGCAGGAAAGACACCTGATAAAGTTTAACACACTTTCAGAATAAACGTATTGGAAAAATTATGCAGACAGACCATACCTCAAAATAATAAAGGGTATACATGGCAAACCTGCAGCCAACATTATACTACATGGGAAACTACTGAAAACATTTCCTAAAATCTGAAGCCAGATAAGGGTGTCCACTGTCTCTTATTCTATATAGTGCTCAAAGTCTTAGCTAAGTCCCCAAGACAAAAGAAAGACAGAAAAGGAATAAAACTAAGAAAGGAAGATGGTATTTCTATTTTCAGACAACAATTCTATACTCAAGAACACTTACAGATGCTACCAGAAGACTTTTAGAATAAACACTTTCAATGAAGGTGCAGAGTACAAAATCCAAAATCCAACAACAGAACCAACCAACCAACCAACCAACCAACCAACAAAAACACTATCTTTCATAAATATCAATAACAAACTTGCTGAGAAAGAAATTAGGAAAAGTAGCTAGGCAAGCTGGCATATGTGTTTAATCCCAGCACTCAGGAGGCAGAGGCAGGTGGATCTCTGTGAGTTCAAGGCCAGCCTGGTCTACAGAGGGAGTTCTAGGACAGTCAGGGCTGTTCCACAGAGAAACGCTTGTCTCAAAAAATGAAAATAAAAAATTAATTAATTAATTAATTATAATAGGAAAATGACCCTAATCACAATAGCTTAAAAAAAAATAAATTAAGTACCTAGGAAGAAAGCTAACCAAGAAAGTCAAAGATCTTTTCAATGAAAACTTTAAGGCACTAGAAAAATGTCAAAGAGACTAGGTGAAGAAAGACCTTCCTTGTTCTGGACTGGCAGAATTAATGCTGTGAAAATGGATATACAACTACAAACAACCTCAGATCCAATGCAATACCCATCAAAATTCCAATCACACTCTTCACAATACTAGAAGAAAAAATACATTCATATGGAAACACAAAAAAGCACACACAGCCAAAGTTACCCTTAGCAAAAGAACACTTACAGTAGGTATCAGAGTATTTGAGCTCCAATGGTGCTACAGAGCCACAGCGGCACAGCCAGCACAGTACCGGCACCAAAATGGACATCTGGGCCAATGAAACAGAACATAGGACAAAGAAATAAACTCACACAGCTACGGCCACCTAACTTCTGACAAAGCTAAGTCATCAAAGATGTACACTGGACAAAAGACAACCTAGTCAACCAACGGTGCAGGTGAAACTGGACATCCACCTACAAAAGAATGAAAACAGACCCATAGCACTCACACTGAACAAAATCAAAGTACGTCAATTAATTTAAACCCTGAAGTACTGAAGCTGCTGCAGGAAAACAAGGAACACACATTAAGATCTAGACATAGGAAAGACCCTTCTGAACAAACCTCCAATCATACTGGAAATAATCCCAAGAATTAACAAAAAAGACTACATGAAATTTAAAAAGTTTCTGCACAGCAAAGGAAACTGTCAGCAGAATGAAGAGACATACTACGGAGTGAGAGAAAATCTTCACCAGCTGTACTTTAGACAGGAAATAAATATCTAGAATATATGAAGAGCAAAAGTTAAATACCCAAACCTAAAACTGTTGAATAATGAGTAGGATAATTAGATGAATAGATGGTTTGAAAGAGAAAAAAAAAGACAGACAACAGACCAATCAATACTTTAAGAAAGTGTTCAACATCCTTGGCCATCAGAGAAATGCAAATTAAAACTACTTTGAGATCCTAACTCACCCAAGTCAGAAGTCAGAAAAAAGACAACAAATGTTGCCAAAGATATGGGAAAAAAAGAAACCCTTATTCATGTGGTGGAAGTATAACCCAGCAGCCATTAAAGAATCAGTATGGAGTCTTCTCAGAAATTAAAAACAGAACTAGCCATATGACCTGGCTATACTATTCCTGGGCAAATACTCAAAGAACTCAACCGCCCACCATAGAGACACCTGCAGATCCATGTTTATTGCTGAATTAGTCACAAATAGCATGGAAATGGGACCAACATTCCACCAACAGATAAAGGGATAATGAAATGTGGTATGTAATATATAAACACAAGAGAATTTTAACTACAATGAAAAGTGGAATAATGAAATTTGCAGGAAAATGGATGGACTTGGAAAGTATATTAAGCAAAGTAACAGACTCAGAAATTCTGACAAAAACTACACTCTCTCTCATATGCAGATCCTTGCTTGTAATGTTTACACATAAATGCTGTAAGTAGGGACAGACATATGAAACTAGAAAAAAGACTAAGGGGGGGAGGGGGGCTAAGGAAATGGGGTAGTCAACAGGTCATAAGTACAAGAAAAGAAAAAGGAGGCTATGAAGGTCCAAGGGAGTGTCAGGGAGATAGGGTAACAAGGGAGGGGAGAATCAACAAAAGCAAATTTTGTTTCAAAATGCCATAATGAATCCTAATATTGTGCACGCTGATTAAGTATTTTACATAAAAACAAAGAGGTAAGAGTCATTTATCTGAAGAAATCTTCAAATTAAAGTAAAAAATAATTACATATATACACAAATATATAAATACACACACACACACACACACACACACACACATCCTCAGAAGGGCAAAATAATCTCACTTGTCAAAAAAGAGTCAATTGAAAGTTTCTTATAAGGCAAAATTAAAGACTAGATATTAAAAGTGAATTCTTATTTTTATGCTTCATTACCTTAGGTACTTGTTCCAGATCTGTCCTGGATTTATCTATGAAAAAAAGTAAAAGGGAAATACAATTTTTCATATTTGTTTTCATTCTATATTCATAAATATATTTGGAAAACTTTAATGTTACACTGGGTTAAGTAGGTAAATTAGGTTTTGTCCTTCAAGTACCCCTCAATCTACCTATGATCTCCATTACAGCAGGCCATACTGAACAAGACAAACGTTGCAAATAAACTTACCAGTTAGCAACAACAGCTGGAGCCATTTCAGATCTTTCTGATGCTCTTTTCATTAAGGTTTTGTAAAATTAGGTATGGTAGCTATGTGGTTTTAAAAACTATATTAAATTCTAAAATAGAAAGATGGGGCTTTGTTATTGTTGTTGTTAATTACTTTTGTTTTCTGAGACAAGGTCTTGCTTCATTGCCCAGGTTGGTCTGGAACTTACTATACAGCCCAAGCTACCCTCAAACTCACAAGTCTCTTGCCTCAGCTTCTCAAGTTCTAGGATTATAGTTGTGTGTCACCATGCTCAACAAGAAATATTATTTTTTTTTACTTAAAATATCTACCATTTCATCCTGAATTTTTGACCAAAGGCCGATTTTTTTATTTTTTTTATTTATTTATTATTTTTTTGGTTTTTCGAGACAGGTTTTCTCTGTGTAGCTTTGCGCCTTTCCTGGAGCTCACTTGGTAGCCCAGGCTGGCCTCGAACTCACAGAGATCCGCCTGCCTCCGCCTCCCGAGTGCTGGGATTAAAGGCATGCGCCACCAACACCCGGCTCAAAGGCCGATTTTTGATAGCATATTAATTTTCTTCTCTGACATCTTAGTTTATGTCACCTACAAATTTATCTACTATAAATTTTGTCTTCATCCTGCCAAGCCAATCTCTGGTGACGTATCTCTCTTGTTCTCAAACTGGCCTCTCTACACTTGGGCTCTACCTGCATGTCTCTTCTGTGAGTCTGCTTTTACACACCTTGCCTCTCCATAACTTCAAACTCTTTCCTTAAATGAATTCTCTTATCTGTACATGGAAATATGCTCATTCTCTTCTATTTACAAAACTGAGAGGATAAAACCTGGAACCAGGAGTGGGTCGAAGCAAGGGAACCTCAGGGGCAAAATGTAAGGAAAACACAGGTGTTCAGCATTATGCAAATGTCTCTCCTGCCTCACGCACTCAGAGCTCATCAACCAATCAGTACCTTACCTCATTCCTACTGATGGTCGGCATTTCTTGCCCATGTACACCCTTCTTACATAGTATCAAGGTTTCTGTAACCACTATTCTGCTCTAAAGGCTCAGTCTAAAAATCTGTCAAATTCTAGGAGACTTCTCAGCATGCAGAGAGTGTTCTGACACTGTCACTTAGCTAACTAAAACTCCCATAGCTTTCATTTCTACTGTGGAAATCACTGTTGATACTCCTCTCTCTCTGACCACTTGTTATTTTAATCTCCTTCAAGAGTATCTCATTTTCTAACTGCCCCTTAAGTGTGACCATTTCACACAGTATGTTATCGTTGGTCCTTTCATTACTCACACCCTATGGAAGTGATCCCATCGACACCCTCAGATTCAACTACACACTTCTGTCGATCGTATTATAGTTTCTCTGATACCAACCACCATGCCTACATTTCAGCCTATCCTGAGCTCTGGGTTCTCAATCAGATTTGTCTTTCACTGCAGACTGGCAGCTCAACTAGCCTCCAGCTCTTCCAGAATGCTTTCTGCCTCTCTCCCTCAACTGGACTCCCCATGTAGACAGCTGCCCAAGCATTAAATATAGGAGTTACCATTGACTCATCTTGTTCCACTACCAAACACTAACTGACCATTAAGACCTGTGCCTAGGCTACTTAGCTATCTGTTCTGATTTCTTCTCTACTTCCACTGTTACTGGGTCATCTCAGCTCTTACTTGTATTACTGCAATAGCTCCAACTATCTTCTCGTCTCCAGTCTTACCACCATATAATAACTTATTAACTATTTTCATTAGGAAATGTACAATTATAAATCCAACCATGCCTGGCTAATAACAGTTTGTAGTCTGATACTGTCTTTAGAAAGAGTAAAATTACTAAGCATGACATACAAAATTCTCTATGACCTGACCCCTTTAACTTCATTTCTTACTCCTAGTAGAACCAACATATGAGATGCTTGCAAATCTCTGGACATGCTTCATTCTCTCTTGACTCTATGGCTTTGTATACACTGTTCTTGTGTGTGCGTGTGCGTGCGTTCGTTCATATTCATTTCTAGGAAACACATAAACCCTACCCAATACATAAATGTTTCACACTAGCTAATTTAAAACACAGGTCATAGTCATCAACTATGGGACACTTTCTTAAGCTTAGCAAGAAAGGGTGTGTGTGCAATCTTATAAAGCTGAAGTGACTAATATACGGTGTTGCAATTATTGGTTCATTTCCTTAAACTCCTTGAGAGCTAAGACTCTTTCTTACTCTTTTATTTTTGAGCAACAAGTAATCTACCAAGCACCAAGAAATTAAATATTTAAAAACTGAAGCATTACACTATTATCACAGTCATGATCATTCTCTAAGAAACCTTGTAAAAAAATTATGGTCTTAAACTGTAAAGTTAATTACTAGAAATAAAAGCTAGAAATACAGCCTAGCATACACAAGGCCCAGGTTTCAATCCCTAGCACCACAAAAATACACAAATAATTTACTGAAAATAAAAACTGTAGATATTATAGAAAACAAGGTTGCAATGTTAACAATTTGATCTTTAATAGTTGAGCTGTGTTTATTATCTATAAATAATATATATACATACCATGAATATGTAAAAGAGTCCTGTCAAAGGTATCTTTAGGAGGACAAATATTCTTACATCTCTCATGAATCTTCTCTCTCTAATAAAAATACAATGAAGTAATAATCAATGCTATGTGGAAATATGATTATTCAAAGCATCCACATGTTTTACAACATAATTAAAATATACCAAATTACTTCTGAAACTTAATATAAAACCACTAGCCTCTGAACTTAAATACAAATAGAAACGGAACCAAATATCACTATGATCTGAGGGACAGAGCTATAGCTCAGCAGCCTACACGTGCCTAGCTGGGTTTTTTACCCAAGCATCAAAATAATGACTTTCTTTCCTTTCCAGGAATGGCATTAAAAAAGACACATGGGAGAGTGGAAGATGGAGACAAGGAAACCCTTAGCCTGTAGAGGTCAAAGCTCTAGCAGCATTCTGTAGGTGACTTACTTACAGCTCGTTTGGCAAGGCAGCTACACCACTCTGCACTCCCACCAGCACTGAAGGGGAGCTTCTATTGCTCCCGACCCTTGCCAACACCGGTTCCGACAGTGATTTAGATTTCTATCTCTCTAACAATGCACAGCAGCACCTATTCATTTCAACTTGCAATTTGTAGGTTCTATACAAAAATACTTGAGAATACTGCTTATAAATCAGATATTATACATATTAAATGTCAGTAATATAGCCATATTCATCCTATTCCCATAACATCAACAATGTAAACAGGTGAAATAAAATCAGCTATATTTAAATTAAGCTTATGTTTAAAAATATTAAAAGCAGTAATTATAAAACTATAAATATGTATTGAGCTGGATAATGGCTCATCTCTATAATCCCAGTTACTAAGGAGGCTGAAGTGGAAGGACCAGTTGAGGCCAGTTGGGCAAAACAGTGAAGTACACACACACACACACACACACACACACAGCCAGCATTTATTAATAAATACATATTTTCCACTGTGTCATTTGACTTTTTTAAAGACTGAACTGGTAATTGAGATATTAATAATAGTTACTTGCTGAGTTAAAAGTGAGTGATAGGCCATTTCAAATTCAGCATTCAATTCTTGCATTCAGAAAGCACAATTTAAAGAAGCAAGCTGAGATGGCCATGGATCAACCTCAGTACTCAGGGTGTACAGGCAGGCAGCCTTCTGTGAGTTCACTCTATGAGTTTGAGGCCAGCCTGATCTATATAGCTGGTTCCAGGCCAGCGAGGGCTAGAGTGAGACCCTGTCAAAAAGAAGAAAAGAGAAAGAAGGAAAAGAAGGAAGGAGGAAGAGAAGGAAGAACAAGAAGAGGAGGAAGAAGAGAAAAGGATGGAGGAGGAGAAGAAGAATAATGTTGAATTGGACATTTGTTTGGATACAGTAAAGGTGTCTGCTTAAGGTAGGATGCTCTGTTGTAGTCAACTGGAGACATGGGGAAAGTTCTACTCTCTCTCTCTCTCTCTCTCTCTCTCTCTCTCTCTCTCTATATATATATATATATATATATATATATATATATATATATATATATATATTCCCTTGAGAACTTTATCACCAAAGATCTCCCAAATGATTTAAGCAGAACTATACCTGTTCTTTTTCTTTCAAAGTATCCGGGGTGCAGAAGGAGGCCTATACTGGCATTTTACAACATTTCCTAAATTGCCTCTCTCCTTTTTCTACTTGTATTTAAAGTCAAGTTCATAAAGAAATAGCTGGAACATTGTTTCAAAACCTGTCTCCCACCAGGTGTGGTAATGCAGTGTGGTAATGCAATTGGTAGGCAAAAGCGGCAAATTTCTGGACTTGAGGTCAGTCTGGTCTATATTGTGAGTTCCAAGCCAGCTAGGGGCTACAGAGTAAGACCTTGTCTCAAAACCACAGAACATCAGCAATTGAGCCTGGAAAGTTATATTCTCTTTCCACCTCCCCAAATTTTAATAAATTTATGTTGATTTTTGTCTTTCTCTTCCAGCTCAACTGTGGTCTTTGAAGTCCACCAAACACTTTCTGTAACTGCAGTCACTTGCTGAGGTTAGTCAGAAATGTAGAGACACCACCACTGATGCCTAAACCTGGCAGTATCCCAACCTCAAAAAACACAGAGCAGCAATAATGTTCTTATGGTCGGAGCCTTCCATGGAAAAGCCTCAGAGTTCCACAGCAGTGTTCAACACTAGGAGACAGATAAGTAAAAGAAAGGGAAGCTGTGCGTCTCCCTTGGCCTCATATGCTCTCTAGAAGCCAATGGAAGGAGAGAATGGATTTGGCCTACAGGAAGCCAAATGTGTGTGTAGTAGGGGACGATGGGCTCTCCTCCTGTACAGACTCCCCACTTCTAGCACCAAATCCTGTGACAAATCACAACAAAGCAGTTCTAACAATTACAGCTCAGATTTCAGAATAAGTCACCATCTTCATTATTATCACCAGAAAAGGAGACAGGAAGCTGAGGCAGGGTAGGATATATGAAGCTCTTTTGGTCTCAGTGACCATGCTGGCAAGAAAGGAATCAGTTTCTGTGGCTCTGTCCTTGAACATGTCTATGACAGTTTTGTTTGTTTCCATGTCTTCATGAAGCTCAATTGTGCATCTTTTACAAACCATTTCCAGCTCAATACCAAGTATCTTCCTATTATTGGTATCATACAAGTAGATCTTTGCCCAAGCTTAGATTCCAGTCTGGACATATGCAGAGGTCTTGGCCACAGACCTAATCAGCACAATAGGCCTGTCAAACTCATACAAAGCTTCCCCTTCACACTGTTCACCTGAAAGGATGACTGATGCCAGACTACACTTGATTGGTTGAAACAGAAAGCTTAGGAAATCATTCCCAAGAGAACAGAGGTCTTTCAGTGGGCAATCTTCATTGTTTCCAAAGTCAACAAACAGAAGCCCAAGGTGTCAGGATATAGGATCCACACCAGGAATGGTTTATACACAAGGGTATTGCTAGAGCATACCCTACATGCCCGCCAAATCTTCAGGCAGAATGTTCTCGTGGTCATAGTCATCTCACTGATAAGCTTATACAGCTGTAGACTGTGGAGCCAACGATTTGGATCCAGAAGTTGTCAGGATGTTAAAAACAGAAAATTAGACAACAGGGTACTGAAACCATGACTGGGGGTTTCCAAGTACGGAAGCCTCTGGACTGGTACGGGCTCCAGACTTCAGAAAGCTGTCATTGTTAGGTTTATCTCAGGATCCCTCTTCTGTTCTTACAACAGCAACATCACCACTTCCACTAGAGGAAGAACCTCCAAAAGTATGGCCTCGGGCTACCACAATTTTCCAAAAAAATTTCTTCTGCAGCTTCGCCTGGCTGTTACTTCCTAATCTTCTCACACTGGCTGGCTCCTTCCGTTAGACCCTGGTTTCTGCGGCATGTACAAGTCTCTTCTAAAGCTGTTCATCTCCTGAAACTGTCCCCAGTTTCAAATGCTTGCTTGCTGCAGTGACCTTCTGCTTCCTGAGATGCAGAAAAGTCTTTTTTTTTTTTGGTTTTTCGAGACAGGGTTTCTCTATGTAGCTTTGCGCCTTTCCTGGAACTCTCTTTGGAGACCAGGCTGGCCTCGAACTCACAGAGATCCGCCTGCCTCTGCCTCCCGAGTGCTGGGATTAAAGGCGTGCGCCACCACCGCCCGGCCGAAAAGTCTTGATAGTAGTAATGTTGCCTCTTATTTCTTCCTCACAGCTAATTTTGGCTTCAGGAGCCTTAAAGAGTATAAACCATCTTATGGACTCTCCATATGACTCTGCTCACAAATTTCTGAAGAATTTACAGCTGCTAAACAGTGGCATGTTCTCTGCTGGGCTCTGACAGATTGTTGCTTTGGCCTTGCACACCTGAACAAGCAAATTACTGATAAGAGGCATTCACTCCACATGAATCCATGCACCTGTCTGTTTCCACAGCTATTCAGTACTGGCTCATAGCCAGCCAAGATGAGTTTCATAGTCTTTGGAGGAACCCCATCTCTATCTTACTGTTGTTCTCTCCAAGTCAGTCACAGTTCTCTGCTTCCACCTACACAAGCAGTAATAGGCACTGTTGCACTTGTTGGAATCCAAAGGCCTAGGGCTATTTTCTGAATAGTGGACAGCCTTGCCCATGAAGCCCACTCAGGACATGTTCTACTGGACTGGCTTACACCTAGTCTTCCAGAGTCAGACATCATGTGCCCTGCCTCCCATCTCACTTGGCTTGCTTCTCCCTCTCACACCCTAACCTACTAATTCCCTAAATCTCACAGATCAACTGAGCTTTATAAAACTCATAGTGCCATTTCTCCTTGGCAGGTAGGGTAGGGTCCCACTGAATCTTAACACTAATAAAAATTTGTAATCCTGAAAAATCACTACAAAACAAAGTAAAATAAATCTATTAAAATGTATCTAAAGAAACACAACCCAGGCAACAGAATTTGTATACATAAAAAATACCATTAAAAAAAAAGAATACCAGCCAGGCGGTGGTGGCGCACGCCTTTAATCCTAACATTCAGAAGGCAGAGCCAGTCGGATCTCTGTGAGTTCAAGGCCAGGCTGCTCTACAGAACAAGATCCAGGACAGGCACCAAAACTACATGGAGAAACCCCTGTCTCGAAAAACCAAAAAAAAAAAACCAAAAAAAAAACAAACCATGGCTTCAAAGCTTATTGCTCAAAAATCTACATGAATCAAACTAAAACTCTATTACTTTTGACTTGATTACAACAAAATTCAAGATTAGCTGTTACCTGAGAGATTTCCTGTTGATATGCTATAAAATGTTCCTTGCTGATCTGTGGGAGGTAGAATGAAGGTATGACTTCAGTGTCCACAAAGTCCAATCCCCATGTTTTTGTGAAGAAGTCGGATTCTCTTTTTGCTAATGTAGGATCATTTAATGCTGCTGGGAGATTTACTTTGGAATGATATACAGTCCATCTATGTTGATCTGTAACTAGAGATGGGGCAACACATAAACTATTTGAATCACCTGCAAAAGTAAACAAAAGACCTCTGTAAAGTTGGCTCTATTTTCTTAAAAATCTTATAGTCTATTTTATATTCAATCACACTTTTTCTCCATGATAAATTATTAATAAAAGTCACCCTGGTTAAATAATCCTCATCATCCAGTATCAATTATCAAAGTAATAAGAAATGAAAAATAAAAGACATGCAGAATTTGAGGGTTACAAATTCCAAAATGGGAGCATACATCTATTAATAGAAAATCCTTCCATTAATTAATTTCTTTAATTACAATTTTTCTCTTTTTCCCAAAACTAAAAATACCTCAGTTTTTCTTTTTAAAGATACACCTTTTTTTTTCCCTATTATATTATAGCAGGCACTCATCATTTAAATGTCCTTTGCTTGGCTTATAATCAGGTAACACAATGCTGCTACAGCATTAATCTTAAAGGAAAAATAATATGCAATAATCCTCATTATTTACAGATTTGTTATAAGAAGTTCTCTGAGCACCTAACTAGCACATAGTGAATTACCACTGCTGGGGTCACTGCCCCTCAGGTCATAACATTGTCATCAGTCAGGAAACGCATACCCTTATCTTGCTTATGTTTCTGGTTAAAGACACTTATTTACTATCCATCAGTCATGACAATGTAGATTTCATGACTGTCAACATTATAAGCAGTACTTGCGTGAAGCTTTCTTTCTACATGTTTTCTCCATAAAGCACAGCACAACTTTCCTGTGTTTAGTCATGCTAGACAGCATCTCAGGACTATGTTACAGGTTATTTTAAACAACGCCTCCAACAAAGTTAACAACAAAAAAGCAAAATACATAACATTAAATAGGCTGCATAAAGAATATTCATGGGCCGGGCAGCGGTGGCCAGTGGTGGTGGTGTACGCACTCAGGAGGCAGAGCCAGGCACATCTTTGTGAGTTTGAGGCCAGCCTGGTCTACAGAGTGAATTCCAGGAAAGGTGCCAAAGCTACACAGAGAAACCCTTTCTCGGAAAAAAAACCAAAAAAAGAAAAAAGAAAGAATATTCGTTGCCAGGAGCTGAAACAAGAAGGTTGAGCACTTGCAGTTGGGAACACCTGTATTAGGCAACTCAATTTTTTATTTTTTATTTTTTTTTACTGCTCTGCACATATCTACAAATACTACCAAAGTACAAAAAATATTTAATATTGGAGTTAAAATACATTTTAGGGTATAGGAATATTTTTAAATACAGAATCTGCAAATAATAACGACTGATTGTATTACATTTTAACTAAATAGCTTTCAATCTGCTCCTCCATTTTCAATAATTTTCCAGTTAACTCCTTTAATGGAAATTTGTGAAAAACTATATCCTAATTTCCCAATCACCTCTATAGTTTGGGTTTTTTTAGCATTATAAAATTTACTCCTTTGAGGTTAAGTATATGAAATATGACTACACTTTTAATGATAACACAAATCATCAGAAAAATCCTCAAAAAAACATTACCTGTGGGCTCCTGGGGACATACATCTGGCAGTGACTGCACAGGTCGAATGTGTTTTGCTGGATCTACCTCTTTTTTAAAGAAACCATCACTGCTGCTTCCTTGAGGCACTGGAGAAGATCTGTGGCTTGAAGCCATTGCATAAAATCACCACTCAACTAAAAATAAGAAACAAAGAATAATTAAGACACTACAAACAAAATCTATCTATAGACATAATACACGTCGCATAGTCTTTCAAACCAGTAGCATTTTTTCAAAAGCCCTCCAAGTGTAAATAGTTGAATATCTGTTATTGTAGAATATTATTTTAAGGCATTACTTTTGTTTATGTTGCAATTTTTTTTTATTTTTTTATTTTTTTTTTACTGTGCTGTGTTACTGTGCCTGTCTAAAACACCTGACTGGTCTAATAAAGAACTGAATGGCCAATAGCAAGGCAGGAGAGAAAGGATAGGTGGGGCTGGCAGGCAGAAAAAATATATAGAAGGAGAAGTCTGAGAGGAGAAAAAGGAAGAGTAGCCAGAGGAGGAGAACACTAGGGGCCAGCCACCAGCTATACAGCAAGTCTTGAAGAGTAAGATTTACAGAAGTAAAAGAACGGGAAAATCCCAGAGGCAAAAGGTAGATGGGATCATTTAAGTTAAGGAAAGCTGGCAAGAAACAAGCCAAGCTAAGGCCGGGCATTTATAAGTAAAAATAAGCCTCCATGTATGATTTATTTGGGAGCTGGGTGGCGGGCCCCCAAAAGACCAACAACAATCTGTGGTTAATTATGAAAGTTTTTCAGAACATTTAGTTTGCTAAGAAACTTATTTTTCCTTGTTTGAAAAAGAAATCTTACTTATAAACATTCTTACTTATAAAAGTATAAACACATAACAATCTGTAACCAAAATATTAAAGATGAGACATGCCATTCATTCAACAAGACTACAATAATGACACACTACCAAAATGGCTAGTGCCTAAAGTTTTAAGTCTATTTTGCTGGGTTCAGATCTCCTCTCCAGTCCTCAACAGCATAACTATATGAAATTCCTTAACCTATGTGTGCCTTTCCTCATCTGTAAAATAGATGAAAAAGACTGTATCTCAAATATATCTGAAAAATTATGGGCATATATACATGTAAGTTTAATGCTATCTCAATGTTAGTGTTCACAGATTAGCTATTATAATTATATAATATTCTTATTATGTAACTGAAACACAGTAATTATCATAAGATCATTAGGAAAAACTATAAATGAAACAATATTGCAACTCAGGGCCAAAGAAGTATTATTTGATTGTTTTGTTATGAAATATTTAGAGATTATCTAATTTAAGTTGTCTTATACTAGAGATAAATATAACAGGCCCCCAAAATTATGTGCTATTGTGTGATATTTTGTTTGTGTTCTGACAAATAAAGCTTGCCTGGAGATCAGAGGGCAGAGCTAGCCACTAGTTAACCACAGAGGCCAGGCAGTGGTGGCACACACTTTTAATCACAGCACTTGGGAGGAGGAAGCAGGAAGATCTCTGTGAGTTCACAGCCAGCCTGGATTATAGAGCAAGTAGAAGGGAGAGAGGGAGAGAGAGGGAGAGAAGAGGGAGGGAGGGAGAGGAGGGAGAGGGAAAGAGAAGAAGGAAAGAAGACGCTACTAAAAAATATACAGACTATGGAGTCTCTAAAGGTATGACTACAGACCAGCTACTAAAGACCTAGCTTTCAGTTGACAAGAAAAAGAGAAACAGGTGAGTAAGGTTTAAACCTTATAAGGGGGAAACAATCAAATCAAAACATAAGGAATTATATAAGAAAACTGGTCTGGTTACCATTCTATCAAGTCATTCTAGACTACATTAGTAAAGAGGCAACAACTAAAAGCAGTTATACTTGACTGAATCCTGTTATTATAAAATGGCTTTAAGACATCCTTGGAACTTTTAATATGGATTGGCTATTGGATAGTATTTTGAAATCATTGATTTTCTTAGTTGTATTAACAGTATTGAAAAAATCAGAAATGTCTTTATGCTTAGGATTAAAGATTCAGAAGTGATATACCTCACTATCTGCAATTTACTTTTAAATTATTGAGCAAAAAATTTGTGTAACAAATCTGACAAAATGTAAAAACAAATAAAATATATTGAGAATTACATATTCTTTTGTTTTTCCATGAGTTAGAATTTTCAAAGAAAAATTTTGAGGGAAGGAAACTACATATTTGTAAAATATTAATTAGTACAAAATGTAAGCATGGGGGAACTACTCAATTTGTAATCATCTATTTCAAGATGGCATTATTGTATAACTTCAAATATGGAAAAACCTATCAAAAGGTTTCAAAGTTTATGTGACAAAAGAATTTTACCATATACAGAAACTGGAATTCCCTAAAAGATGAGGAAACAGCTGCAATGTATGATGAACATTACCTAGATAGCATGCAAATGTTATTGCCTTCTACACTGTAGTAGTTACTGCCTAGAGGAACTACAGATAATACAAAAATATTTAGAGTCAGCTTGAAATTCTCCATGCAGTTGCCTATCATACACAAGCTAGTAGAGAAAGCCCATTTCATTTCTCTTGCCTACTCTTGTGACTCTACACGAACATACAGCTCTACACTATCCACGTCAGCATGCAAACTAATGGGCTTCACTGCGGCAGTTCATACGCATGTGTCACTACCCTCTGTTCTCAGGGTCCTCCATCTCTACAGGGCAAATACACTAATTCAATTTCCTCTCTCCTAGTCAGCACAAGTGATACCTTCCTGTCCAGTCTAAACTGCCTGTCCTGTCACTCTACGGATTTCTACAGAATCTCTGCTTCCAGTCTAAAATACTATGTGTAGAGTTTTAGGATTTATCTAAGTTCTCACCCTATTATACTTCATCTCAAAAACTTTTATAAATTATTACTTCCCAAAAAATCTCAAATTTCATTAAGCAGTACTCAAGACTTTTACAACTGAATATTAACTTGTCTTCCTTTTTTATAGTCTCGTTCCTTATTTCCTGTGAATAAACTCTTTCAGAAAAAGGGGCCTAATTGTCCTTTAGGATGATGTCCAGGCTACTTTGTCTTGGGGAAGGCTGTGCCCTTCTAAAACATTTATACCATCTTCTCCCTTTTCTCCCTTAAAAGGTCCAAGTTTCATTTCTAGTCTACACAGCTAAAGAAAACAAACATATACATATTTGAAAATGTGAATAAAAATAATTTCAACATTGGCCTATAGTCTCAGCAGCCAGGTGTCAGGTCTAAATGAAATTCAGGACAAATGGCTATCTGTGAACTATCAGCATACCAAAGCCCATGCTGGCCTCCAGGCTCCCTCAGGTGTGGTGGATAGCCACTCTGACTATGACCTTGATGTCCATGCCCCTGAGCCGTGGTCGCTTGGGGACTCTTAAGACCTGGGATGCACATACACAGCTCCCTCGAGGTTTGGATGCTGAGATGGACCAGGCAGATCTTGGACCAGGCAGAAGATCAGCATGGACCACAGCTTGGATTTTCAGGCTGTAGTGAGTTTCATCTTCTAATCAATTCCTTTGCCTGTTATACAGACTCCGTAGCTTTCTAGCAATACTCAGTATCAGAAGTACCTGTTAAACATTTCTCAGCCCCTGCTGGCATCCTGGCTCTTCTCATCCCACCCTTACCCTAAACTTCTCCAGCTCATGAGCTTCCCTCCCCCCAGTTCCCATTCCCTTATAACCCTGCTATTTCTTTCAGCTATGTGCTCGCTCTCTTGGCCCCTCTCTCTTTGTAGTCTTCTTCTCTTCCTCTCTCACTCTCCCGATCTCTCCTCTCATGGTCATGCTGACTGCTGGCCATGTTCAGTCTACTACTTTCTCTCCCTGCTCTGGACTCTCCCCGTTGCCTCTAGCTGTACTCAGCCTCCTATCCACAATAAAAACCTTCCTCCCAAGCATAACTTAGAGTGGTCAAAGTCTCAGTTTGTACACCAGAGAGGCTAAGACAGGAGGATCGAAACTTCAAGGCCCACTCACGTTATTATGCTACAGAGTGAGTTCAAGACCATACCCAGTCCAAAAATAAAAAGTGAAAAAAAAAAGTGTAAGTGTTCTGGTTTGCTTTCTATTGCTGTGATAAAGACTGTGACGAAACGCAACTGGGGAGGAAAGGATTTATTTAGCCCATACGTCTCAGCCACAGTCCATCACTGAGGGCACCTGAGGCAGGAAACTGGAACAGAGATCCTGGAGGGACGCTGCTTACTGGCTAGTTCCCATGGCTTGCTCAGGCTGCTTTCCTACACAACCCGGGAGTGGCGCTGCCCACACAGGGCTGGGCCCTCCCGCACTACTCATTAACCAAGAAAAGGAGCCACAGGCTTGCCTGCAGGCCAGTCTGATAAAGGTATTTTATAAATGGAGGTTTCCTTTTCCCAGATGATCTTAGCTTGTGTACAGTAGACAGAAAACTAGCCAGCACACGAGGACATGATTAAGTAGTACAGTACTTAATTGGCATGCATGGAGACCTTGGGTTCAACCTCTATTACTGTAAATATAATAATAATCTTAGTATTTTTTTTTTTTTTTTTTTTTTTTTGGTTTTTCGAGACAGGGTTTCTCTGCGTAGCTTTGCGCCTTTCCTGGAGCTCTCTTGGTAGCCCAGGCTGGCCTCGAACTCACAGAGATCCGCCTGGCTCTGCCTCCCGAGTGCTGGGATTAAAGGCGTGCGCCACCACCGCCCGGCTAATCTTAGTATTTTTAAAAGTAAAAAAGTTCAAACAAACTCTTAATTTAGAAGACAATGGTTAATTAGCTATAGTATAACTAACCAATTAACAATACTATATTAATAGTAAGACTACAGGGACCAGGAGCATAGCTCCGTCAGTAAAGTGCTGAAAACCTACATTCTCCAAACCTACATTAAGAAAACAGATGGGCATGGCAGTGTGCACTTATAATCCCGGTGCACAGTGATAAACATGGAGAATCTTGGGCTCTCTAGCCAGTCAGCCTAGCCTACTTGGTGAGTTCCAGACCAGTGAGAGACACTACCTCAAATTCTAAAAGGTTGATTGTACCAGAGGAACAACACCCAAGGCTTCCACATGCACGCACATACATATACATACATACATACATACATACATATGCTGTGCATACATATTTACATGTGAACACACAACACACACAAAGAAACAAAGCACATTGTTAAACTATCTGTTTTGCTAAATACTACTGTCAGTCATATGCCATAAGCAAATTTGGGAATTTTTCCTTCACACACACACACACACACACAATTTAGGTTCACTGAATAATTTATTAGAATTCTTTTAGTCAAAACAAGATAAAATGACTCACTAATCCACTCAACCATTCATGTACATTTACTCCATCAGAAAGAGGAACTCGGTGAAGGATACCATTATCAATTCTGATAACAAATGCCCTGGCTATTCGGGAACTAGTTCTGTAGACCAGGACGGCCTCAAACTCAGAGATAAATACCTGTGACTCTAGATCCAGGGGATCCAACACTCTCATCTGGCCTCTGTGAGCACATGACACACACAAACAGCCTCTCATGCAGACATGCACAAATATCTTCGTGTGTGTGTGTGTGTGTGTGTGTGTGTGTGTGTGTGTATGTGTGCGCGCGCGCGCGCGCATGCGTGCACACACACATAGAAATAAACATTTTTAAAGGTGGGAGAAAAAGCACCAGTAAAAAACCCCTTGAGATTGGCAATTAGGCAATTACAACTCACACCAGAAAGCACTATCAAGTCAGATAGTGAAAAGTCAGACTGCCAAGGCTGAGCTGGGACTGATGAGGAAATGAAGAAAAAAAAAAATGTTCAAAGTCAGGTGAATTACAGCATTTGGGGAGCTGAAGAAAGACTAAAAGTTGGGGCCAGCCTGGGCTATAGAGCAAGACCCTGTCTCCAAAAGAAGGTTCAGCTTCTATTTCAAAAGCCTCTCTTGTGGTATCATAAAAAAGATCGATCTAGCCAATTCTTTCATATATAAAACCATTTTGTGACAATGCACAATGTACAGGAGACACAACAGAACGTTAACAGTGATTTTACTCTGCCTAGTGGGATAACAGATCTCTCCTGACAACTGTCCCATTTCTAAACATATCATCCCAGCCCTTCATCCCTCGGATCCAAACTAGTTCTTTGTGATCTTCACAGTACTTTTTCATGTTACAGGGGACTTACTTATCTTGTTTCCTGCCTTCTCCACTATACTACAACAACTTACATTTGCCTCATTTACTGTCCTGTACTTCACCTAGCACTAAGTCTAAGCAATTTATAGACTTTATGAATGTTCACTAGATGAACAAATAAATGATTATTGTGGAAAGTTAGGTAAGGCTACACGTGCCATTAACAATGGTTCCCATGGATTCATATATATTCAAATATAATATTAAAACCCAAGTCCATAATATCTTATATAATAGTACTTGACTTTCTAAAAGTTGATTCCAGCTGTCTTTCCTGAAACATAATACAATGCTTAAGAAAACTGGTCACACAGACTTAGACATCTATCATTTACTAGTTGTATAACATCTGATATCTTTCTTACCTCCAGACATTTTAGTGTCCTCATTTATAAAAGGAAATAACATATAGGAATGTTGTAAGGTTTAAGTATCTTTTGTAAGCTCATGACACAATAATTGGAACACAGAAGACAATAAATAACCTCAACTACTACTGCTAGTACTGTACACATCTTAGTTTTAAATAACAAGAAAACATTAGCATTCATACTTCCCCATCCAAACATTTACACAACATGGATTTCCATTTTTCTTTGTTTAGTTCCAGTCTTGAGACTGTAGGTGAGGAGTGGGTATGGAGACAAGAAACAGCAAAACCAAGGGAAGAAATGCAGCCAATCACAGAACAAAGGTTCTCACTGCATGCCCATAAAAAGAAGAGGGAGAGTATTGGAAAGCAATGAGGAACCCGGAAAGGGGAAGGAGAGACAAAGAGCAAATCAACAGACCCAGGGATTTGAGGTACTTTAGGCTTACGCCCCAACCTGAGATCAAGACAGGACTAGGCAACAACCCAGCAAACTGACCTACAAGAGGTAGTTGCTTCACATCCTACTCCTGTATCAAATGTTTTTTATCTTGTGGAGTTAGGAAAGAGATCAGCTGAGACAAAAACTAGATTGCTTCACTTCCACATCTAGTTCTAAGGGTTTTCTGAAGTCTCACATCAAAAAGGAGGTAAGGTAGGTATTATTAACGAATAAAACAAAGATGTTATGAAAGGAAGCAATCTAAAAACAGTAAAAATTATATCATCATCAGAATTTTACTAAACACTATATAGTTCATAATTGATTGCCTCCATTCAGATTATTTTGCTGATCTTCAAAACAATCTCATAAATGCATTTATGATTTCTATTATATAGTAAAAGAAATAGGTTCAGAAGTAACTTGGTTTCAAAATATTTAGGTAATTATGACTATAGGATGTGAATTCAGACTTTCTGATCTAAATTCCATGCTTGTTTCTACATCACACAGTCTCTTCAGTTAAAAAATAAATTAATTTCACTCTTACAACCATTATTTATGTTTTCCCTTTGGGGGAGAGCTTTCTGAGACAGTCTCACTAAGTAGCCAAGGTTGGCCAGGAGCACTTTTAACATAAGCTGGCCTAGAACTTACAAACTGCCAGCCTCAGTCTCCCTAGCATCTGGGGCATGGGCGTGGACCACCACACCTGGCTTTGTCTATTCACATCTAATCCAGAAAAGAATTCTAGAAGACACGGACTAGACTCTTCCTTCAGGGTAATACAGTGCACACTTCCATCAGTGTGATGGACTGTATTCTGAGCAAAGAGGCAAGCCTCCACTCAAACCAGGAAAACAAGTTACGATGCGCAAGCACCCTACATTTCAACAAGAAATGTGTCCTGAATTTGAAATAACTGACTTATACAATCATCTTTCACTACATGCCTATTTGTAATTTAAGACGACTATAAAGTTGAGATTCCCCACCCCCACTGAGCTAGACAGTGCTAGCTTTTTAAATACAATTTTAGATTTAAATTTAGGAAGAATTTAAGGGATAGAGGAAGAGTAGTATTGATTGAGGTCAATTCTCACTGCTTAAAAAAGAAAGGCAAAAAGTAGCACACCTGATTTCCACAAACTTACAGTTAACTGATACATATAAGAAAAAAATGAATAACTATACTTGCAATGTCCTACCAAAAGTCAGTTTGTCAGAAGTCAGGAGAGGTATTTTTCAAGAGAAGTCCTCTTGCCCACCTCTTCTCTCCACCATATTTTTTTTTCTTTAACTCGCCTTTAGTTGGTTTGTTGAAGTTTGCCTACAAAATTCTTAAAATATTTCATATTCTAAGAAGTACTTCTCACATTTCTTAGAATTTTTAAGACCAATTTCTTGTAAATGGTATAGGTGAAGTTTCTTTCATGGAACTGAGACACAAATAACAAACTTCTACACTACTTAAAATTCACCAGGAAGAACCTGCTAATCATAAAGGACTTCCGACTTAACTGCATATCACACGCATCACATGTGATTTCAATACTGAAGCTAAGCGTTAACTATAATGACACGGCCTTCCAGAAATGCTAATGATCAGCTGGATACTGTGGTGCACACCTGCCACGTCGGCGCCGACCCGGCGGTGCACACCTCCCACGTCGGCGCCGACCCGGCGGTGCACACCTCCCACGTCGGCGCCGACCCGGCGGTGCACACCTCCCACGTCGGCGCCCACCCTGCGGTGCACACCTCCCACGTCGGCACCGACCCGGCGGTGCACACCTCCCACGTCGGCACCGACCCGGCGGTGCACACCAACCACGTCGGCACCGACCCGGCGGTGCACACCAACCACGTCGGCACCGACCCGGCGGTGCACACCAACCACGTCGGCACCGACCCGGCGGTGCACACCTCCCATGTCAGCACCGACCAGCCACAGACCCTTCCACTGACAGTGATGGGCAACGGTGGCACAAACGCCAGTGTAACGGTGGCACAGAGCCTGTGGGAGTCACCAACCAACATCTGGTCTGGCTGAGGCCCACTCCAGAGATGGAACCAGACCCGACACTGCGTGGGTGACCCAGAACCCGAGACAAGCTGGCCCGGGACCCAGGTAAAACCCAACCCTACTGTTCTCCTGAAAAGCAGCAGTAAAAAGACTCTAACCACGCTGCTCTACACACAGACATGCCCTGCTCCTCAGAGGAGCCTCCTTTACAGCAGATGGGAACAAACGCGGAGACCCTCACCAGACAGAATACAGGAATGACAGCCTGGGACACTCAGCCCTAAGGGGGGTCGCCATCAAACTCCCGCTCTGGGCTCAGGGAACCCCTGAAAGAGGAACAGAAAGAATGTAAGGGAACGGAGGGCACCAAGACAGCAAAGCCCTCTAAGTCGCACGATCAAAGCTCCGGTGAATCCAGAGGCTGAGCAGCAGACACAGGCCACACAGGTCCACACCAGTTTAAGTTTTTCTGAGTGTGGATGAGAATAGGTCTCTGCTTCTTGTGCCCTTTCTTGGGCTCTTTTCCTTCTGTTTGTTTTGTTTAATTCCAATGGTTTGGCTTTTGTTTTATTACATTATATTTTTTTATTATCTCCTAGAAGGTTTTTTTTTTTTTTGGTTTTTCAAGACAAGGTCTCTCTGTGTAGCTTTGCACCTTTCCTGGAACTCACTCTGTAGACCAGGCTGGCCTGGAACTCACAGAGATCCGCCTGCCTCTGCCTCCTGAGTGCTAGGATTAAAGGTGAGTGCCACCACCGCCTGGCAGAAGCTTGTTTTCTAATAAGAGACAGAAAGGGTGGATCAGCTGATCAGGATGGGAAGTAGGGAGGAACTGGAGGAGCAGAGGGAGGGAGAAACAGTAATCAGCATATATTATATGAGGGAAAATATGTTTTCAATAAAAGGGAAAAAAGAAAAATAACAAGATAATGCTGGATAGAATAAATTATAACTAATTATACTGGAAATGTAAGTTGTCTTTTTCCACTATCGTGTGTTGTGCATATATTGGCGTGTGTGTGTGACAGTACATTCATGTGTGTGAGAAAACAGAAGCCCAGGGTTGATGTCAGGAATCATCATCCACTGCTCTTCCATCTTACCCACTGAGGCAGGCAGGGTCTGTCAATCAAACCCGGAGATCACTGATGTGGCAAGTCTCCCTAACCAGCTTGCTTTGGGGATCTCCGCTCTGTGCCTACCTGGCATCTACTTATTTAAGTGGGACTTGAGGATGTGAACTCTGATAAAAGAAATGACAATTCATATGGCATCCTTTCCAGGAAAAAATTATTATATAATTTATAATTTTAAAATTAAAATTAAATGCTATTCAAAATGAAAGTGGTGTCCTTTTTTTTCTATAGCACCCGTCAAAAACTCCTAACAGTATTACCGTAGTTACTAAAGTAATTCATAATCACAGGCTTACTGTCTCTAGTGTGCAAATACTGAGGACAGTAAGGTCAAGTCAGATGAAGACTGAATAGACAGGCTACTAGATTTAGTGAGCAGGTCTGTCTTTTTTCCAGAGCTGCCAAGTGAGTGCTGAAATGGAAGACAAACTGCTAAGGAGGTGGCCGCAGGGGTGCCAGTGAAGGGGAGTCAACAAGTAACAGCTCAAGGAGACGGGCTTGATGACAGAATATGGATTTGGTGCCTGGACGTTTTCTGGAGTAGAAAGACTGGACTTAGGAAGAGATTGAAGGTAGCAGAATTGAATGTGTGAGCAGTGAGTTAATCCTGAAGAGAACAGACATCCATATTCTATGTCAAGAACGTAGGAGTTTCGCATATATAGCAACTGGGGACATTGTTTATATGGAGAGGAAAAGCCATCTCCGCAGCCTGAGAACTCCTCCTTACGGTACTTTTCATCACAGGGTTCATGGGGATAGAGTAGGGAAGATGAAGTGAGAAAGTGCAGACAACTGAGAATATTTAAGTGTTTAGTCTATGTCAAATAATGCTACCAAGTAAATGCTGACATTCTTAGATGGCATGACTGTAATCCTGTAGACTAGTTATAATTGGGAGATATATGTTTGAAAATAGGGAAACATCTACACACTTGTGAAAAGAAATTTGTGGAAGTGTGGGTGCTCACTCCACTCGTCTTTCAATTAAAAAATCTTAAATAATAAAAAGTAAAGGCCAAAGGGCTGGAGAGACGGCTCAGTGGGCAAGTGCACTGGCTCCTCTTTCAGAAGACCCAGGTTCAATTCTCAGCAACCACTTGGCAGCTCACAACTGTCCACCTCTACTCCCAGAGTATCCAATGCCTTCTTCTGGTCTCTAAGGGAACCGGACACATGCATGGTACAAAACTGACAGACAAAACACTCATACACATAAATAAATTTGTAAAAAAGTAAAGTCAATGCCAGCTTACGGAGAACTGAAGGATAAAAACTGAGTCAGACCAATGGAGGAGAAAGTGACAGGAAGCAGTTCTAGAAATGATGGCAAACACTATGTGCAGAAGATTTGGAAGAAAAAGAGTCTACTGCCAGGTACCACAAATAATTCAAAATGCCTTAGAAAATTACATATTTGGGAATGGGGAGATTGTGGAGCATCTTTGAGGTATAAAGGTAAGTTAGGAAAGGAACTTGTACATCTTAAAGGAATAAGAAATGTGAATTTCATCTTAACTATTAAAGAAAGAAATAATTTAAGAGACAAATGAAATGATCAGGTTTTCCCTTTAGAAAGACCAATGACTACAGCAGAGGGGAATATTAGAGAAAAAGACCAGGAAAAACAACAACAACAACAACCACAGACAGAAATCTTGCAATAAGCTAACTTCAGACACCACTGAAGTTGGTCTCTAGAGTAAGGCACTTCAGTTATGTTAATGCATTAAGTAGTTCTTTCTGAGGGAGGAAGGCAGGCAGGCAGGGGCAGACACACAGTACTTCTCCCTAGGCTCTGTCATTGTTTGCTGCTGTGGAATAATCCTTCTGCACACTGTAAAGATGTGCTGCTCTCATCATTAATAAAAAGCTGATTGGCCAATGGCGAGGCAGGATTTTGGGGGCAGAGAGAATGTTGGGGAAAGGGGCAGAGTAGGAAGAGACACCATGAGACGCAGAGCGAGCAAAATGGGAAGTTCATAGATGAGGTAAATGAGCCTGGGACAGCACATAGATGAATAGAAATGGGTTAATTTAAGTTGTAAGAGCTAGCTAAAAACAAGCCCAAGCTATTGACTGAAGTCTCAGGCTGGGAGGTGGTTGCGTACACCTTGAATCTCAGCACTCGGGAGGCAGAGCCAGGCGGATCTATGTGAGTTCAAGGCCAGCCTCCTCTACAGAGCGAGATCCAGGACAGGCACCAACTACACAGAGAAATCCTGTCTCAAAAAAAAAACAGTCTCCATGTTCCATGTGTTTATTTGGGAGTGGCTAGCAGGACAGGAAAGTCCACCTAAAGTTCTCTACTTCGCTACCTCTACACTGGGTTTGGTAACTTCTATATACCCTTGTCTAATTTGTTCTTCTGAAACAACGTTCCCAGGGTATGTTAGAACCTACAGAGCATCTTTAGGCTAATACTTTCCCAACCAGACCTATTTGGCTCCCAGACACAGCATCTTACTACATATAAACTCACTTACACTGGAAATAATTTTGTAATGCAGCAATTATCAATCACACTCACAATATTCTAGATGAGAAAACTGAAGTCCAGAAACATTTAATAATTTAATAACTTCGCTAAAGTCTCATGGATAGTAAATAACAAAGGTGAAGTTATCATCGTTTGTCACCAATTTAGCTTACTAAAAACATCACCTAAAAGTCAAGCACAGTGGCACAGGTCTGTAGTCCTCGTACTCTGGAAGGGAGAAGGACCACAAGGATCCCAGCAAAGTCCACAGTCAGACTGGTCTGCATGCTAAGTTCCAGGTCAACCACAAGTGTAGGAGACCCTGTCTCAAAAGATTAATTAACTTTAAAATTAATTAATTATCTTTTTAAAAACATTAGTCAAAAGTGAGACCCAAAGGAGAAGTAGATTCATACAATAACATTGTGTATAAAATATGAAAATGTATGGACATTTATTACATACTACAAACATACTTGCATTCATACATTAATATTCAAACATTTGGCATCTTTCTTGTCAGTTACCAGGAGGTAGGGATGGGGAATGTGGTGAAGATAGGATCACTCTTGCTAAAGAAGATAGTATCATATTTCTAATTTCAAAAACCTATGCAGTAATAATCAACAATTGAAAACACAGTAGTTCAAATTTCCAGTAATATAAGGCTGACATTTTAAGGGGAAAAAGGGTATTTTTCTTTTTTTCTTTTTTGGTTTTTTTCGAGACAGGGTTTCTCTGCGTAGTTTTGCGCCTTTCCTGGAGCTCACTTGGTAGCCCAGGCTGGCCTCGAACTCACAGCGATCCGCCTGGCTCTGCCTCCCAAGTGCTGGGATTAAAGGCGTGCGCCACCACCGCCCGGCATATTTTTCTTTTTTAAATGTATTTTATTTTATGTGTATGAATGTTTTGCCTGCATATACATATATGTATACTACATGTTTGCTTGGTGTCTGAGAAGGCCAGAAGAGGGCATCAGATCCCCTGGAACTGGAATTATAGACAGTTGTGGGTATTAGGAACTAAATTCAGGTCCTCTAGAAGAGCAGCCAGGGCTCTTAACTACTAAGTCATCTCTCCAGCCCCAAAAAGGGTATCTTTCTCTGGATTTTAAAACTGAACAGACTCAAGAATATCTACATTATCTCAGATTCTTTCCTTTTGCTTTTTCCTCAACTGCTATCCCGCTAAAGAGAATTGCTAGATGATTTAAGCATTTCTCTAATCCACCAAACAATACCAATTGGACTACATAGCAATAGATCAGGCCCTTACAGACTCATACAGAGCATAGGCTTCAACAGTATTATTATTAATACTTTTTGATTCAGTAGTCTTTTGGGGGGAGGGGGGGAGGAGGGTGTTCTGTGCAGAACAAAACCATGCCTGGAGAGCTACTGCTTTAGATGTTAGGACTCCAGAACTTTAAAAGGGAAGCCTCCAAACAGCCTTGTTAATTACAATGTTTTAAACTGTTTTTTAAATTGTGAATCTTTAAAGACATTAACAATGTAAGATCTGACCCAACTTCTCACTGACTGACCCTCAGCTCACCAAACCAACTCTTAAGGTCACCAAAGCAATTCACGCTTTTTTCCCTCTTTCTCCAACCTTACAGCGACACAACCAAATACTCCATCAGCTGTTTACAATATTCTTTTTATTCTGGAAATCAGCGGTTCACTCCCTGATCCAAATTTAAAAAAAAAAAAAAAAAAAAAAAGTAATGTAAATCGATTTTAAAATAACTTTTCAAAATAACAGATCTGATGTGCTTTAAAGCATTTTCAAAGTTTTTTACAACATGGGTTTCATCAGCACAGACAAGCTCAGTCAGCACTTGTCCCTAATGGTGGAGGAATGTCTAGTTCTTCCCCGGTTCTGACAGCATGAGGTCAAATACACACACACAAGCATCTAAACAGCTCCAGCATCCAGCTCGTCCCTAACCCCACTTCATGACATACACGCACATCACAGTTCCAGGCCAGCTATCCTGAAGATTCAAGTATCTACCCTTCAGATTTCTTCCTCTGGTCTCTGCTGTTGAGGCAAGCAGGAAGTAGGCCAACAGCGACCTTTAAGGTCTTCACCAACTTGATATTCCAGTATGCAGTAGCAAAAATCTTGCTCCAACTCTTCACTGACTAACCCTCAGCTCAACAAATTAACTCTTAAGGTCTCCAAAGTCATTCATGGAATTTTTTCTTTTCTTTTTCCAAACCTTATACAGACACAACCCAATGGTGTCTCAGTTGTTTACAATATTCTTTTTTTATTTTGGAGATCAGCTGCTTACCTGACCTCAAATTTAAAAAAGAATATAAATTGATTTTAAAATAATTTTTCAAAAAGCTATGATTTCACATCATTTATGTGAAAGACCCACATTAAGCAAATGTTGAGATAAAAAGTAGATTAGTAGCTGCCTGGAGGCGGGTGGAGGTTAGATGAGAAAATGAGGATTAACTGTTAATGGGTATTAAAGGGTTAAGGAGAGGGTGTTCAAAAATAATATAATGGTGATGGTCACACAGTAAATATACTCAACACTGTAAGGAAGGTAGCTTGTGGTGGAGCCCCTTTGCTATCATTCACAAGGCCCTGGATCACAACTACAGCACAGTTTAAAAAGATAAGTAAAACCAAAATACCGCTGGGTAAAAATGGACGAACTTTACAGTATGTTGTTAACTCCATAAAGCTGCTTTTAAAAGAGTAGAAAAAAAAGTTATAGCCAACTTTACTGACAGAAAAAGAAGTGTGATTGAGAATAGGTTCTGCAAATTGTCCTTTCATAGGTTATATAAGATCTAATTGTAAAAAAAATTCTTATTCATAAATAAAATATAACTTTTCCAAAGCATAAATATATGCAAATTTAATCCTGTTTTCCTGGTAAACTTTAGAGAATTTTGCCAGTTATAATTTTGAAAACAATGAAAAACATTTTAGAAAGCCAAAAGCTGTAGTAACAACACCACAAGAACAAATTACATGAGTATCAACAAAACTGGGCACAGACTGTTACTGTGACAGCTCTAAGGTTGCCAGAACACGGTTTAAAACTAGCCAAATCACAATAAAATTGTAAGCACCTAATGCCCTAAACCACAACTATCAGGTACACACTGATCAATTTTTACCTAATGATGATCAGTGTAAAGCATCAATAGCCACTTCTAGGAAACTGAACTCACAGTAATACATCATCCCATCTGTTCCATCCTGCTAGGAAATCAAGGTATTTTTCCAATTAGAACTCCTCATTTATAAAACTGAGTGGCCATCAAAATCCACAGCTTAAGTTATCACATGTGTCCTCGTATACTACAATGTATCGTGATAGCACCTACCCATTGAACATTTATTGTTAAAACTGGTCTGAGTTTAAGAAACCAGAAATGGAACCAATTAGAAAACAGAAACACTCCAATTTAATTCTTCGAAAGTAAAAACAGCCTCTATAAAGACCAAAAAGTAAAGTTAGTTTAAAAAAAGCAATTTTTAAAAACACAACTCTTGATAGGCCAAAATTCTAAAAATACCACCCTAAACTATACATGGACAGGCCAAGCGGCTAATTATTATGGTCAGGCAAAAGTTCCCCAACAACCCTCGGAGAAGAAGGAGGGCCTGCCTTTGTACCCATGCAAACAGTAAGGAAGAAGAAGAAGGGAAAAAAAAACTAAATTATTTAAACCGCAAAACACCGAGTTGTCCCGAGGGTTAGTATTCTCCAAAGGGTTCTGATTTTATTCCAGGAGGCTCCGAAGGGGGCTGAGGGCCTGGCGGGGAGGACCGGGAAAGTTTGAGCTCAGCGTCTGGGAGGAGTGGTGGAAGTTGCCGGTCCGGGACCCGGGAGAGGGGCGAGGGGACCGGAGCGGCACCTGCGGCCGCCGGCAGCGGCTGGGGCACGGCTGCCGGCCCGGAGCCGGGGAGTGCCGAGAAGGAAGTGGCGGCGGCGGGGAAAATGGAAGCCCCGGCGCGGTTACCGGCGCCGAAACTCGGCCGGCTCCGGGCCCGAGGTCCCGGAGGGGGTGGGGTCCCGGCCCTCGGGGCCCCGGGTCGGGAGAGGGTGGCCGCGGGCCGCGGGGCCGGCACCTACCTGCGGTCCCGGGCGGCAGCCCCCAGCCGAGGCCTAGTGCACCGCCGCCTCCATCCCTCCACGTCGCGCCGAGACTGCTGCTCCGCGGCCGCCGCCGCCCTGCGCGCCGGCCCGAGCCCGGTTCCCGCCTCCGCCCCGCGCCTGCTGGCCGGCGGGCCCGGGAGCACAGGGCCGCCCTCTCGAGCCCAGCGCCGCTCGGGGGCAGAGCGGCCGCGCCGGGCCCCTCACGTCTCGCCCGGGTGTCCTGTCAGCCAGCAGTTTCCCCCGGGTCCGCAGCGCCGCCTCCGCCGCTGCTGCCGCCGCCTCTCCCACATCCCCGGCCTCCAGGGGAGCCGCCGCCGCCGCCGCCGCCGCCGCGCCGCGACCACCGCCCCCGGCGCCTCAGCTCCCCGCGCCGCGGCCCGCCTCACGCCACCGGCCCGGCGCGGCTGGGTCCTCGGAGAGCGCGCCGCAGGCCGCCGCCAGGCCGCCGCAGCCCCCAGCCCACAATCCACCGCGGCTCCGCCGGGGCGGGAGGGCCGCGGCCGGACCGGGGAGGGAGGAGGCCGCGGAGGAGGGGGACCGGCGCGGCCGCCCGGCAGCCGGCGCTCCCCGACCGACCGGGGACTACCCCGCGTGGCTGCCCCGCGCCTCCTCGGCCGCCTCTGCGAACTGCGCGGCTCACCCACGCCGCTCCCCCGGCCCAGGCTGCCCGGAGGAGCCGAGCGTTGCCTCCTCCTTCCCTGGCGGGCGGGAGCGGACCCCGGCCCCCGGCCCCCCACCCCCCACCAACCGACTCCAGCCGCCCACACTTAGTCAAGCCCAAGCTCCCGCCTCCCCGGCCTCCCTCGGCCCTTCACAGTAAACAAACACGGTTCCGTTTCCAAAATTAAAGCCTCTCGGAGGTTAGAGGCCAACTCCAAATAACTCACTGGCCTCCAATGCTTGAGGCCTTTTGAGGCTAACCCCCCTCACTCCCCATTTCAGACCTTCAATCACCTGTCACATTTCCCAGGCGCTTAAATCAGTGGTCCCTGGCCTTTAAAAGACTGGAGAACTTGGGTGTGTATGCTTATTATTAAAATCTATATGTGATTCCTAACAGCACCTCAGTTTTGCTGAGTTCAGAGAGGATTGCTATCTTAAACTAGTAAAAATACAGTCTGCAAAACAGGGACTGTCTTAGATTAATATATTACATACAATATATATACATATGTATGTATGTAAGTCCCCAATCACCTTCGGTGGAGTCAGGAGACTTGGGACTCAAAGAGACCACGGTTTGGAAAAAAGAAAGAAAAGCCTTAACTGCTTGAGGGTTTCTCTTAATTTTATGAAGATCTCATTCCATTTTGAAACTATTTTTTGCCTACAAATAAATTGCACACGTTTCAACAGTCTACTTTACAAAGCAAAAGTGAAAATGTAACTCAGTAGTTGACTGGAAAAAGAAACTGATGCCAAGTTCAGTAAGTAAGTCGCTTTGAAAACCGCTAGCAGTAAACTCTAAGGTAGTTTACTCGCCAAAAAGGCCTGACTGAAGGACAGAAAGGACACAGGAGAAGGGCAATACACACCAAGAGAGTGGCAAGAAAAGTCCTACGTTGTATTTTTTTGGATTCAGCTCTCCACAATGGAGCCAGGCCAGTGGAGCACCCCTGTAATCCCAGCATTTCGGAGTAGAGTCAGGAGGATCAGGAGTTCAAGGCCATCCTCAGCCCTCATAGGGAGGTCAAATCCTGTCTGGGCAATGTGAGACTCTATCTTAAAAAAAAAAACCCACAACTCTACAACATTATAATAAGGAGGGTGAGAAAACACCCAACAGATAATAAATATGTGTTCTAGTTTGCTTCTCCATTGCTGTGATAAAACACTGTGACCAAAAGCAACTTGGAGAGAAAAGGTTTGGTTCATCTTACAGGTCACAATCTGTCACTGAGGGAAGTCAGAGCAGAGTGAAGAACTGAAGCAGAGAGGAAGGAAGAGTGTGGCTGAATGGCTTAGTCCCCGCGGCTTGCTCGATGGCTTGCTTTTTATACCCCAGGACCATCTGGGCCACATCGATCATTAAAGCGTCCCACAGACTTGCCTTCAGACAATCTGATGGGGGCAATCCCTCAGTTAAGTCTTTCTTCCCAGAGGACTCCAGTTTGTGTCAAGATAACAAAAAACAGCACACCGTATTTAACCACAAAATTTTCTTTAAAGTCCTCTTAAATCCTCGATCTCTTATAAAACTTAGTTGACAGTGAGTGAGGCAGAGTGTAATGATTACCAGGGGTTGGGTTGAAGAAATCCCAACAGGAAGGAGGTCAAATGTACCCCCAGGTTAAAATGAGTGAAGGGTAGTGGTTTGTTGCCCAGCACATCAGCCAAAGTTAACAATGTATATTTCAAAATTTCTAAGAGTAGATTTTAAATATCCTCAACTTAAAAGAAATTAGTTGAAGAAGTAGATTTGTTAGAGTGATTAATCACACCCTCCTCAAAACAACCAAGTCCCGAGCTGTTCCAATTTGCGCCTGGATTGACTGATGAGAGCCCTGGGTGTCCCCACACTGGAACAAGACAAACCGGTTTGCCTCTGCTGTTGATAACTTGGCACGAGAAGAAGTATTGTGTTTGGTTCTTTTCCAGAGCCAACAAAACGTTTCTTTATTTTTTTTTTTTTATCTTGTCACAGGACAATTAGTAAGCTGAACTATACACAGAAAAGCGAATGTTGATGATCAGCTGTGCTAAACAAAAACAAATTGGGCAAATAATTTGTTTAACAGGAAAGTTCAAAATAATAGGTTTGGTTGTTATCACTTGAATCATTTTAGCATCAGAAAGAAATGCTAAACTACAAATATGTGTAGATACACTATTGGTGCTCATTGTCCAAAATCAAGACCACAGAAAATGAGGAAAGGCTGGCAGAAGATGCTGCCCCGCTTAGCTACAGTATTACCGTCGACTTGGCTTTTTTTTTTTTTTTTCTATACTTGTTAATGATTAAAAGGAACAGAAACCTTGTTTGAGACAAGGTATCACAATGTACTCCTGGCTGATCCAGAACTTGCTATGTAGACCAGACTGGCCTGGAACTCGCAGATTATCCTCTCGCCTCTGCCTCCCAAATGCTGAGACTGAAGGCATGGGCCCTTGCTCCCAGCTAAATAAATCTTTAGAAGGGCGCGGGGCAGGGAGGCTGGAGAAATGGCTAACAGTGTTTGCTATTCTTGTAAAGGAAGGGAGTTCAGTTCCTAGTACCCAGGTAGGATGGCTAAAACTGCCTGAAAATCCCACATTAGGGAATCTGATACTCTCTTCTGGCCTTCTTAGGTATCTGCACACACTTGGAGCCCAAGACAGGAGACACAGTCTCGAAAGAAGGAGGAGGAGGGGAAACAGAAACAGAGCAATAAAGTGAGAGAAAGAAAAGAAAGGAAGGAAGGAAGGGAGGAAGGAAGGAAGGAAGGAAGGAAGGAAGGAAGGAAGGAAGGAAGGAAGGAAGGAAGGAAGGAAGGAAGGAAGGAAGGGAAAGAATTGTTAAAGATGAGGCTGAGCATCAGGTATAAAACTCCTGGGTATTGACCCGAAGGACTCTTAAGTCAGCATACCATGGAGATATCTGCACATCCACACTGCACCATTCCCAATAGCTTGGAAATGGAGCCAGCCTGTATGCGCAGATGAACAGATAAAGGGACTATGGTACATATACATAATGGAAATTTATTCAGCTATAAAGAAAAATGATACCATGACAGTTGCAGGAAATCATGTTAAGGAAGATAAGCCAGGCTCAGAAAAATAAATACTATGTGTTTCTCATATGTGAAACCTAAATTTAAAATTGTATTTATATACAGGTGTGTGTGAGTGTGTGTGGTGATCATGAGAGAGAAGAGGAAGAACCCTAACAGGGTGTGGGAGTAATGGAATATATGTGCATGGAAGCAGAAAGAGAACTGTTGGGGGGGAGGGAACCAACGTGGGGACCAGCAGCCATCAGGAAAGGCAGTGGGAGCAGAGAACAAATGAGACCTAGGTATGATGGCACACATGTACGAAAATGCCATAAGGAAATCCATTACATTGTCAGCTAATATTTCAAATTAAGTTTTAAAGAAGCATGTTCAAGAGCAGGGGCAAAGATAAAGCTAGTGTGATGGCACATACCTGGAATCTCAATACTCAGCAGGTTGAGGTGGGAGTATCTGGAGTTTGAGGCTAACCTGGGCCAGAGAGCAAGTTCCAGGCCAGCCTGAGCGACACAGCTACCCTGTCCCATAAAGCTCAGTGTTGGAATGTTTACCTCCTGTGAGCAAGGCTGTGTTGCTCCCCGGCTCTGAAAATAAGATGGTGGTCATGTGAGATCACCAAGTCAGCAGGTTAAGACCTCTGCAGTCAAGCCTGACCCAGGTCAATCCCTTGGGCCCACAAGTTGTGCTCTCTCTCACATACGCAAATACACACAAATAAATAAACTAATAAAAAATTAAGATTAAAAAATGACAGTCATCAGTATCATATATTCTCATTTAAAGAAAGAAAACAATAAATTTTCTAATGCCATAACACTATTAAAGGCATTAATGTGCTTGCTATATGTTCAGTGCATATTTTCTGTGTGAGGCAGTATTAACAATGTAAGTCTTCTTGCAGTGTATGTGTGTGATGTGCATGTGTGAATGCATGCACATTCACAAATGTATGTGCCTGTGTGCATGCACCTATGTGCACACACATACATGTAGAAGTGTGTAGTGGCCCAGTGTCTTCCTTGACAGTCGTCCCCTTTACTTACTGAGGCAAGGTTTCTCAGCTGAGCCCACAGCTCTTCTGGCTAGTCCGCTGCCTCGGGGACCTGCCTCCCGGTGTGCTGGGAGCTCAGGCACCCACCACACTGCTCAGCTCCTATGCCGTTCTGGGAATCCAGACTCCAGTCCTCACACCTGAGCCATCACCCCAGCTTAATGCTACCGTGTTTAAAGGTTCACTTGACAGAAACTACACATTCATGTGTCGATATGTGCACAGAGGGACGGTAGGCGTCAGGACAGGGTGCAAATAGAAAAAAGCATTTTACAATTTAATAAGAGAGGGATATCAGCCCATCTTCTTATGACAATGGTACCTTGAGTCTATCCAAGTTCATTCACTAAGATGCTTCTCAGCTAAATATGTATAATTATGGTTTCAGTGCATGAAAATCACCTTTGGGGAGCAAATTCCCACAGGCTCTTGAACTAGAAATGTTCTGGTAGTTGGTTTACCCAGCATCTGGGTTTTTGATATAGCAACCCAAATTGTTTTATCAATTTCATCTTGAATTGTTTTATCCATTCCATTTAAACTATTGTGAAATGTTAGTGCTTTAAAATTCATAGTTTATGCCCAGTGATGGTAGTGGCACATGCCTTTAATCCCAGCATTCATGAGGCAGAGGCAGGTGGATCTGTAAGTTTGAGGCCAGCCTGGCCTACAGAGTGAGTTCTAGGACAGCCAGGGCAACACAGAGAAACCCTGTTTCAAAAAAAAAAAAAAAAAGAAAAGAAAAGAAAAAAAAAAGAAAAAACAACACACACACACACATTATATATACTATATAATTATATAATTAATATAATAATGCAAACTAAATATATATATAATATATGTAATATAAAACTAAAAAAATATGTCTTATGACAGTGTGGTGGTTTGAAAGGGAATGGCACTATTAGGAGGTGTGGCCTTGGTGGAGGAAGTGTGCCACTGTGGGGGCGGGCTTTGAGGTTCTTTTTGCTCAAGCTTCCTTCAGTGTGACAGTCAGTCAACTTCCTATTGCCTGCAAGATGTAGGTGTAGGTAGAGTGTTCTATCTAGACCACCTATCAGCTCTGTCCTGCCAGCTGCTCCCACAAATAACCACACATTTATATTACTTATAAATGCTCAGCCATTAACTTAGGCTCATTTTTAGCTAGCTCTCATAATTTATATTAACCCATTTTTATTAATCAATGTGCTGCCCCAGGTTCATTTATCTCACCTAAATACTTCCCATCCTGCTCGATCTGCCTTTCATGGTGTCTCCTCCTGACTCCCTGAGACTCTACCCCTCTTCTTCCCAGCATTCTCTCTGCCCCCAAAATCCTGCCTATCCATCAGCCAATAAGGTTTTTTTTTTAATTTTCAATTATAATAGATATTTATAACATCTTCCCAGTGTAAAAAGAATTATTCCACAGCATGCAGGACTCTCTCAGCTCCAGCACCATGTCTGCCTGCACGTTGCCATCATCCCCATCATGATGATAATGGACTAAACCTCTGAAACTATAAGTGAGCCACACCAATTAAATGTTTTCTATGTAAGAGTTGACATGGTCATGGTGTCTCTTCACAGCAATAAAAACTCAAACTAAGACAGACAATAAGACTCTAATCTGAAACTAGGCTTTGAGAAATCTTCATGTCCAATGTAAAACTTCTCTTCAGTGCTAGAGATTGAATCTTGTAATATTTGACTTCATAACTCTACTCAGTAACCACAGTTTTCAAGACACCAGCTGCTTCTCCTCTCAATGTAAGTTGCTTGATTTTTGTGGAACGATTATTGAATTCTGTGAAATTCCCCTGCTCTCTTTCTCCTTGGCTCTGATAGTCCACATTTCTGTTTTGATTATCATCATCAGCTACCCCTTATGAAGAATTTTTTGTACTCTAAGCATAGGTAAAAATCGATCAAGGGAGTGTAGTCTACTGGCTTTCTATTGTGTAGAAATTACCACTAACCTAGCACTCTAAAGCACACATTTGTCATGTCATGCTTTCTGTAACTCCCTTTCCCTTCCCCAACCCGCTCCCCCTTCCTTATGTAACCCAGACTG